>NW_011889012.1:441425-446256 GCF_000151845.1 Pteropus vampyrus
ACGTCTTGTGTCTTCGAGGACGGACACCCTGACAGGGCTGTGACATTTCCTTGTGGTTTTGATTTGCACTGCCCTGAGGTGGGTGATGTGGAGCATCTTTCCATGTACCTGTCAAACATCTGTACGTCTTTGGGGAGATGTCTGCTCGGGTCCTCTGCCCGTTTTTAATCTGGTTATTTGGCTTTTTGTTACTGACTTGGATGAGTTCCTTGTATATTTCGGGTGTGACTCCTTTATCGCATGTGGTCTGCAGACCTTCTGCAGAGAGACTTCTGACCACATGGCCACCGCTAAGCAGTTCAGACCTTTAGCCCCTGGCATTTTCTGAGCGAGGGACAGTGGCTGGAAGAGGCCAGCGAGGAGGACGTTGGAGGCCACAGCTCCCCCAGAGAGCACATGCTGTGTCCCATCACACGCCGTTTGCCTACCACCCAGTGTCCCCTGGTGGGCAGGTCTGCGTGTCCATCAGCGGGGGCTACAGGAGTGACCTCAGTACATGCACACAGTGGGATGTGAGGGTGCCGACCCCACACACAGCCACTCTGTGGACCCAGGGTCTGTGCCCAGCAGAAGGGGACAGACCCCGGAGAGACAGAGCATGACTCTGTCTGTGCCAGCAGCTGGAGGGTGTGGAGCGGGTTCCAGGAGGTGGGTCGCACGGCGGGTAGTGGTGGTGGCACAGGGCGGAGCGGACGTGCCTGGCGCCAAAGCCGACCTTTCCTCCACGTCACCGAGCCTTTAATGGCCTCTTTATTTTACACATTTAATATCTGAGGAAAATGACCCTTCCTTGGTAAAATACTTATGCATTATATATAATTTAAGTAATAAGAAAAAGTAAAACAGAAAATATTTTTAAAAAGTCAGCCCAAATCCAACAGCCCAGAAATGGGGACCATCACTCAGGTGTTTCCACAGGGAGCTGCCCAGCGGGCGGGCCGCAGGCCAGAGCCGGCAGGTGCATTGGCGCCTGTGTGGTCTCTAGCAGGGTCCCCGCCTGTGGGCCTCGGCCGCACTCCGGCTGCTCCCGCGGCTCCGTCAGCTGTGTCCACGTCTCCAGAGTGTGGCTCGGCTCTCTGTGCGGAGCCTGGACAGCCGCTCCGTACTCCCCTGACACGCCCTCCCTCCCCGCCCACCCCTCTGCGTCACAGCCGCAGACTACCTTCCCCTGGCCCAGAGCGTCACTGCAGCAGCATTGCCTGAGCCCCAGGCTGCATCCAGTACAGGGGACAAGGCCCACGTCACCCTATAGCTGGCTCCTGTCACAGGCTCCTTTCTTCAGTTTACCAGGGAGGCTTCCAAGAGCCCACAGCGGGTTCTAGTCCTCCATTTCTGCTTCTTTGAGAAAGGCAGCCGGTTCCCGTTACGGTCACAAGGCAGTTTGATTGTAAACGTCTTTTTTCTATATAATGAATTTAATTTTCAGACATCCATTCGTCCGTCCGTCCGTCCACTCATCTTTTCATGTGTTTACCTACCCACCTGTCCATTTACCCATCCATCCATCAATTCATCCTCCCGTCTACACGTGTCAGTGGTCCCCACGGTCCCGATCACCGAGCTTTCTCGTGCTGACATTCTCAAGTCCAGAGAGACTGCGGTGCTGAGCCCATGTCCTTGCCTGAGCTGAGGTCCTCTGTGCCAGCTGGAGCTCCACCCACAAGAGTTTGTCCTTGACTTTCCCTAGCTTGCTCATCGTTCTCCCTGTTTTGTTTTGTTTTAGGGAGACATGGCAAAGTTATGCTCAGGCTGGTTCCGTCCCTTGCCGCAGGAGCACATGGCCAGGGCACACAAGCTCTGGTGTGGCGGGCAGGCCCAGTCGCTCCGAGGGTTATCCTTCCAGGGCGCACGGCTTAGCACTGCTGCCGACCAGGGAGTCGCCTGGCCATGGAAGGGACAGACGTCTCAACATCTCCAGAGAGCCGTTTGGGTCGGCCGTGTGTGCCCTGCCCAGACCGGAACTCCGAGTGTGCACAGACTCCCAGAATCGATAGTCTCAACGCCCCTTGTCCTAACTGCCCCTCCGCACGTTCTTCTCGATGAGCCCGCAGCGGGGCCCGCGCCGAGCTGCTCGGTGCTTACGAATGGCGAGATGAGAGGGTGACGTCCTGACGGATTTACTTCGTTCTTATGTCAAAAGAACCGTTCTGATAAGAACAACTCATTTTTGTCTTTGTCATAAACAAATGGGTTTGAAATCATATTCAACCAACATACAACACCGCCTTAATGAGACTGTCCAAGATTCTGTTGACCTGCTTTCCTTCCCCAGGACGACCTCCGGGCACCTGGGGATGGGTCAGACGTAGAACCTGTCAAACCCTTTTTCGGAAAAGTCCCCCCTTGGCTTTTTCTCGTCTTTATTTCTTTGTCGTTTCTGAAGCTTTGGCACGAGACTGTGCCCATGTCTTCGGCTGTTTTCGTTAGGCGCGTAGCCGGTGTTTCACCCCCTGCTCCCCGCACCGGCGGCGGGGTGGGGGAGGAGGGCCTGTGGCCTCGCCCGCACTCGCCGGGGCGCTGTCCCGCACGGGCTTGCTTCGAAGCAGAACTTCCAGCAGGAAGCGGAAGAGGAAAGGGAGGTGTCACGGACCGGAGCTCTCCAGCCGTCCCTGCACCTGCTCCTCTGGGCATCGGTGGACAGCAGTCTCGGTCCAGCCGCTCTGTCCCCAGGGCCGAGCATAGCTCACTGGGCACGGCCACCAGCCCACATCTTCCCGGCATCCGCCCCTTCCTCATGCCTGGCCGGACGCCCAGGGGATGGTGGTGGGCACGGCGTCACTCAGATCAGGTGGGAGGTCCCCATTTCCCTGCCCACTCTTGGGGTCGCTCCGTCCTCCCCACTAAATCCACCCCCCAGCCCCGACCTGGGTCCCCTCTAGGCTCTGTTCCCCGTGCGCTTTATGTTCCCGTGCACGTTGGTTTCGGGAGTGATGCCCTGTTTCAGGCGTTTGGGATTCACAGGCAAACGCCAAGCACAGAACCACTCCCTGTGCTTCGGTCACTCACTGGCAGCGCCTGACTCCTGTGCAGCCCGGCCAGCTTCCCTGGGCTCATGCCACGTGGTGGGGACACTGGCCGGGAAGGGAAGGGGAGGGTTCTGCCCACAGCTGATGGCTCACAGGCCGGCCTCCAGGGCGCCTTGTTCTCCGTCCGTGTCTGCGCCTGTTCCGGGCCTGATGGCATCTGCGCCCGTCTGCCAGGAGCATCGTGCGGGACAGCAGCACGCACGGTGACCTGGCACCATGGCTGCCTGGCGCCGAGGGGCAGGCCACGGCCAGATCGGCCGGGGGGTTAAACCCCACCCTCTTTAAAGCGTGAGCTCCTATGCTTCAATATTTCGGCCGAAGGAATTCGTCTTCTAGAAAACTCTGAGAGAGGAAAGGGGATGTGACGGTTTCCGGATAGCGCCGTGGGTGTTTGCACAGGATTTTGGTGAATTCATGTTCCTCTTCAGGAGAACAGTGCAGCCTAATTGCACATTCTTCAGCAACGTTTGCTAAATGGTAGAGACGGAATGTTACTTTGTAATTTGCTGTGCGAGAGGGGTTGTTTTAACCAGAACTCTTTATTTTGGTTTAATGTATCACATTCTTTACGGTTTGCTTTTGAACTTAAAAATTATGCCCAGAATAACATAGTGTATTTATAGGGTACGAGCTACTAGGTATTCGTAAACACGAGTCAGACTGTAGATTTTCGTTTTTGGAACCGTGGAGACTTGATTTCTGCCAAGATGCTTTCCAGCATACTTATTTCTTTCCAGTTCTACAAAATTTTTGGAGACGGTTTTTATTAGTAATTATTTATATTGTGGAATTTTTGTCAGGCAAACAGAAGTTCGGATGTCCGAAGGCCAGTGACCACATACCTACCTCCCAGAAGTAACGTGTGTGAACATTTGGGCATTTTTTTCTAAAGCATTGAAATCACAGTGGCGGTCCCCCAGTCCCCCTCCTGTGACCATTCCTTATTCTCCCCCAGAGGCCCTACCTGGGAGCAGGTGTGTGTCCTTCCCACTGCAAGGGAATCCATCAGTTTGATTCTTGGGGGAAAGACTCCTCAAACTGTAGAACGAAAAACTATAAGGGCCGTCGCTGTGGGCCCCGGTGGCCGTCACTGTGAGCCCTGGGTGGCCGTCGCTGTGAGCCCTGGGTGGCCGTCCCTGTGGGCCCCGGTGGCCGTCGCTGTGGACCCCGGTGGCTGTCGCTGTGAGCCCTGCGTGCCCGTCGGGGAGCGGTCACCTGCAGGAACCCCCGGGATTTCCATCCTGCCTGGGCGGCTGCCCTCCCAGATGCCCCACGCGCCTCCATCCACGCACTTCCCCACAGCCAGCGGCTCCGCCATGGGTTGGTGGTCTCGAGGTTGGCCGGGCCTCCAGCCGCGCCCACACGCTGCCTGCCGTGGGCTTTGTGGCTGTTGCCACTGCATCTGCTCGGAGGGGTCCGCGTGTGGCCCCCGCGGGCCCAGGGCGCAGACGGGCACATGGTGTTGGCGGAGGCCGACGCTGGTTTGTGCAGCTTCGGCGCAGGTGCGTCGGCGTGCGCCCCGCTCCTACCGCCGAAAGCGAATCTGTGAGCTCGCTTGTCCCGGCGCGGGGACGCTTGCCCGTGGCGGTTCCCGCAGCAGCCCCATCGGCCGACCCGACATAACGTCCCGACAGAACGGACTGTCTGCCCCGCCCCGCAGGCCCCTTGAGTCGTTCACGCAGCTGCACCCCAGTCCCCTGACTCTGGCCATGCTGTCTTTAAGGGCTCCCTGTGGGGAAGTGGCTGGAATTTGGGGAGGACAGTGCCGGCCCAGATAGGGTTTGGCCTGGCTCCCCGCCTGTGTC
>NW_011889012.1:448041-464165 GCF_000151845.1 Pteropus vampyrus
GGTGGGGAGAAATGGCTAATGGGCCGGGAACGAGCATTGTGCTTGGACCTGAGGCTTTCGAGATGCTTATTCACTTTCTAAGTGGAGATGTTGTGTAAACAGTTGGATAAATGAGTATAGGATGCAGAAACGTGGTCGTGCCTGGAAACATAAATTTAGGAGTTATCAATCTATCGATTCAATGTCTCGGTAAGCTTGAATCAGAGATCATGCAGCAAAGGTGAGTCTCAAACCTATGCGGTAAGTGGGAAACCGGACGATGGCTGGAGGTAGAGATTCGAGAGGCAGTAGAACATGCGATAAGTGAGGGCATGGACTCTCAGGCCAGGCTGCCGAGGTTTAAATTCTAACTCTGCTACTAGCTGTGCCTCAGTTCTTCCATCTGCAAAATGGGGTACCGGGGTCCGTCGTACAGAGCTGTTGTGAGAATTCCACGCGTGAGTACAGGCGAAGCCCTCGGAGCAGTGCCCGGCACATAACGAAGAGCCGTGCAGACAGCAGCCACCCTCAGCAGTATGGCCGTTGTTTGTCTTGCTTCCCATATAACTGACACTGGAAGCGGGTAGACTGGCCTGGAGGGACGAGGCAGAGAAAGCGCCTGGCACACGCTCGAAGGTGCTCTCAGCATCGGAGAAGGGAGGAGCGTCACGGGAGACAGGCCCTCGTTTAGACCGTCAGAAATTCATTTAGAAACAAAACAACACAGGAAGATTCAAAATAGTTAAATGAAGCAAGGTGCAATAGGCAGATACTAAGAGAAAAGGAAACTGGTACGATGACACTAACATCAGACAGAACAACTCAGAGGGGAAAACGTGACAAGAGCGAGGGGGGAGCGCGCACCAAAAACAGCGTCACCGACAGCGAAGTTCGACGGGACCGCGGCAGCAGCGCACGAGCGCGGCTTCCTCAGACACGCGACGTCGAGCCGATGAGAGCCAGTGAGGTCACAGAGTGCTCGAACGATAAAACGGAGAAATTAAGCCCAACAGATACACAGATAGCACTTCACACCCAGTAGAGAATATGCTTCTTTCCCAAAGGCACATCAGATAGTTACCAAAATTGACAGTATCCCATGTCGGAAATACAGAAGCTACAAATTTAAAAAAATGTTTATAGCATACAGATCACAGCCACTGACAGCAATATGAGTAAATTAATCAACTACAAAAAGACCAAAAAAATAACTCATACGTTTAAAAGTTTAAAACTGTACTTCTAAACAATCCATGGGTCAAGGAGAAAATTAAAATGGAAATCAGAATACAGTTTGGAACTGCTCAGTAATTGCAGTGCTACAGGATAACGCCAGTGGGATGTAAGTGGAGTGTTTTCAGAGAAAGATCCGTGGCGTAAATATATGTATATATTATAAAAAAGAAAAGCTGGAAAATATAGGAAATAAGCTTTCAACGCAAAGAGATAGGGGGGGAAAAACAGAACAAAATAAATGCAAATTAAGGAGATAATAAGGATAACAAAGTAGAAAACAAAACAAATGATATATAGGTGATTAATAAAAGCAAAAGACACGTCTTTGGTAAGTATGGTCAGGAAAGAGGGGAGGGGACGCAGAGGATGCGGGTCATGAAAAAGGCCCTCACTGCAGGTGGAGAGCAGGTGGCCCGTGAGAGACCCCTGTGGGTAACTGTGCGAGTGCGTTTGACCGTCACCCGGACGGCTTTTAGGAAAGTGTAAATGGTCAGAGTTGGCCTAAGAAGAAAGGAACTTTGGTGAGCTAAATCGACACAGGCACAAGTGCCTGGGAAGTCAAAGATTTACCCGCCGGAAAGGCACCACGCCCAAACGAGTTTATAGGCGAGTATGTCAGTCAGCTTGGGTTAAGTCATGTTGCAGTAACAAATAACTCCCAAATCCGAGTGGCTTTAGAAGAGCAAAAATGTCTTTCTGACTCACATTCTATGCCCACCGCAGTTTGGCTTTGATTGTTTCGTAAGTGTTTTCACTCCGGGGGCCCGGCTGTCGGAGCAGTTCCTTATGGGGCACTGTGGGTCTTGTGGCAGAACCAGGCAGTGGCTCCCGCCGAAGTGGCACATGTCAGGCTCTCTGACATTCGTGGCCGAGCCTGACATCGATGCCGAGGGCATGGATAACCCCACGAGGAGGGGCAACAAACAAACAAACATTTCGAACTTAACGTGGTCCCCCAGGCAAGGTACGGAGGATGGACGGCTGCTCAAGTCATTGCAAGGCTAGCGAACCTTGCTACCCAAACTGGACAAGGATGGCACAAAATTAAATTACTGACCAGTTTCACTTATGAACAAACATGAAACTTCTTCAAGTATTAGTAAATGGAATCCAGCAGTTTTTTTGTTTGTTTGTTTGTTTGTTTTTAAGATGCATTTTTATGCAGTGAAGCTTACTGGAGGAATTCGAGGATAGTTCACCATTAGGGCATTTTTTATTCAAGTCACCATTCATTCATTCGACAATTCTTTTTTGAGCCCCTACTTCTAAAAACCGTTCCGGGCACTGGGGATTCGTCGGCGAACAAAACAAAGCGACTTCATCGGGCTTACGTTCCGGCAGTAGAATATCACAGGCACGTAAACAGACTGAGTTGTGTCACTAGGTTAAAGGAATAAAACCATATGATTTTCGCAACAGAGGCTGACGGAGCGTCTGGTAAAGTGAAGTGCCCTGTCTCTAAAGCTGTGCTTAATAGTTGAGCATCGGAAGCATCCCCGTGAGAGCCGGGAGTCAGAGCAGGCGCTCCCCGTCTCAGCCACTGTTGAACACTGCGCCGGAGATCCCGGCCAGTGCAGAAGGCAGGCGAGAAGGAACGCATTTAAAAGCCTGTGAAGGAAGAGACCAAACAGCCATTATTCTCGAATGAAACCATCTGCCTAGAGAACCCAAAGCAGATCAGTCACATGGCCAGTCCTTTTAGAACTAATGCAATTCAGAAAGATAAAAATTAGTAGCTTTCTTAAACAATACACGTCGTTTCTATGGGAATGCATCTATGTTAATAAAAGCATGAAAAATTTTTGAAAGAATCAACATGAAACAAATAAGGTGGGTTTTCTCTGGGGAAGGGAGATTAGACCTGAATTTTAGGTAATGACCAATAAGAGTTTGAGATTTAAAAGAGAAAATATTCATGAATTGTGCATTAAAACTGCAAGATCTATATAATTTGGAGGTGTGTGCCTTTCGGCCTGAACCATCTCATTAGGTCGTATTGGGATGCGATCCGCTCACTCAGTCAGTGCTATTGACTGCCTGCTGTGCACTTGGTGCCATTTCTGTCACAGGATTCCTGTGACGCCAGTGCGCACTTCCTACCGCACCTTGTGGAGAAGCGAGGTGACACGCAAGCTCCTCGGCGTGGAGCAGGGCTGTCGCAGTGTCCCTGTGGCATCGCGTGGTTCCTACGCCGCGTTACAGACGCGTGGGGACCTTGCCCGGCTAGGAGAGCGGGGGCTCTGACCCAACTAGTGCGACTCTGGAGCCCACGCCCGTGCCCTTCAACACATATCTGTTGGAAAGTGACGAGGAAGGGGTGGCGCATTTACCTCTTGCTCATCTTAAATGTCCCCATCCAGTTTTAGGAAGAAAACGTAGAGAAAGGTTGGCTTCTCCTATGTAGTGGAGCCCCGATCGTCTGCCTCTTCCATAGCAGAGTGAGGCTGGACGGCTCCCCAAGGCAGGCAGGAGGGAGGGGGCAGGCCTGTGGGGTGGGCACCCCAGCCTTTAGCTCCCCATGCTGGAGACAGAGCTGTGTAACGGGCCCTGCCCGCTGGAGAGTACAGGCCAGCGGTGGCGTGGGTGTCTGGGAGCCTTGCCCACCAGAAGCTAGCTCCCGCTGGGGGAGGAGCGGGTGAGCTGCCCGCCTTCCCCGTGCCACGGGGCCAAGGGCCGCAGGGGACAGGGACCAGCATGCTGACCAGGTTTATGGAACCTAGTTTTGAACAAATGACATTTTAAATTTGTTTTATTTGGAAGTCAGATAAAAGGTACAAATGTTACTTTGTGTTTACTTTTCCTTTAAACATATTCTCACTGAGTCGTAACTGTCGTAGGAAACGCAGGCTTATGGTCATCACCGCGAACATATTACGTCAAGGAGTGGTTTTCCTTTGTCGGTACCACTTCTTTCGGCCTCGGGGGGGCCCTCGGGCCATCCTGGTGGGGGGCTCCCCCCGCCTCCCTCCTTCGCTGCCCTGCGGGGGTGGTGCCCACTGCCTCCTCGCTGCCCCCTCGCTGCCCCGTCGCTGCCCTGCAGCCTCGGGCAGGCCCAGGGCCGGCAGCTGGGCCTTTCGTCCGTGTGTGGGTGGCGCCCCTTGGCTGTGGGAGGCTCTAGCACCGTTCTGAGTGTCCTCGTGGGGCCCGCACTTGGGGCCCTGGGCTTCTGCGTGGCAGTGTCCTGTAGGCAGGGACTGGCGACAGCTGAGGGTCTGCACTTCCTGTGTGGCCCTTGGCACAAGATTAGAAGAATGTCTTCATAAAGCATATGTATTGTATTTGTTAAGACATGTTAATTCCACGAAGAAATGACTTAGTAGGTGAATAGTGTAACTTCTTGTTGACGTCTGCGTCATGAGTGAATCTGTCAGCGCTAATCTCTGAGAAATGCCCAGTGCCCCTTTCTGATGAGCTCCCTGCGGTCAGATGCCACTTTTAGTCCACCAGCCACTGTGGTCAGCGTCGATGGCTCTGAGCCGAGAATTCTGAAAATTCAGTGTGACAAGTGACAAAATTCACACGTCTGCACTCCGCTCCACACTTCCCACACTGACCCTTTTCGGTTACTGCTCTGCCCACGCGTGTGGCCCCGTGGGCCTCTCGGCGCTCAGCCCCATCTGCTAGGCGTCCCCGCGCCAGAGCACTGTCCTCTCCGGCGGGGTGCGTGTGGCTCTGCTCCGCCAGAAGAGGCAGAAGGCAGGCTCCAAGACGGACTGGGGTTCGGCCTCCGCCGTCTGGGCCCCATTTCCTCGGGCCCTCGGAGGTCTAGGAAGGACCCTGAGCTTTGCGGTTTCGGGGTGGGGGAGGCATGAGACACTTTGCCGCCCCTCCAGGGCCAGGGAACCTGGCCGTGGGGCCCGGCTAGCGGAGAGCCGTGACACTGGGAGCCTCCTCACCGTGGCGCGAGGAGGCCTCAGGCAGGTCACAGGCACTCTCGGGCCTCGGCCCCTCATTTGTAGGACGGGCTGATCGATTTAGATCAGCAGTTTCCTGACTCCATTGTGGGAGGTGCTGTCGGGCTCCGTTATCAGCAGGGCTCCGTCCTTTGTCGCCGAGGAGAGGGGCTGGGCCGGCCCTGCGCTCAGCGAGGCAGAACGGGGCCCGAGGTCCGTCCCATCTGCCCTTGTCTGAGATCAGGTGGACACTCAGGCCCCGGGACGGTCTTTCTGGCTCAGGCGGCGTGACGTGCTAGATGGCATGGGCTTGGTTACCCCTGGGCCTTGGTTTTCTCACTAGGGGACAGAGTGACATTTGTGGGGCTTTGGGAGGAGACAAAAGGGAGACTGGGCTCTTTTGAGGAGACATAACAAAGTGATCTAGAATTGGGTCCTGGACTTAGGAGAAGTAGCTACAAAGGACGTTATTGATGAAATTGAACCGTGGACTGTACCACTTTGCCGGATTTCGATAGCCAGGCTGTGGTTACGAAGGAGAATGTCCTGTTCTTAGGACATACATAACACACTGAAGTACTTAGGGGTGAAGAGGCATGCTTTCTCCAGCTGACTCTCAAGACAGTTTGGAGAAAGTTACGTGAGAGACAGACAGACAGACAGCCAGGGGGATGGGAGGGAGGGACAGAGACTGACACAGCAAAGGGACTGAAATGGCGAGCCTGGGGACAGGGTTTGGGAGTTCCTTTTACTCTTCTTATAAACTTTCTGCAAATTTGAAATGATTCCAAAATAAAAAGCTGCCCCCACACAGATGGCACGTGGGAAAGGCACAGTTTTAATGCGGGGGGGAGGGGCGGTTTCCATGGCGTCCTCTGTCCCCAGTTTGCTCAGCTGTATGAATCGCTCTGCCTTTCTGAGGACTGGCCTTGCCAGGTACGGTCCCTGTGATGTCTGCGGCTGCACCGTGCCCTCCCCACGACACGCCTCGGAGCCCTCGTCCAGACAAGAGGGCAGAGGCACAGAGGGACTGGGCTGCAGTGGGGCAGAGCCTGACTCCCCGGCCGTGCTGGAGAGCGGCCATGGGGGTCGCCCTGTGCTGCAGAAACTTGAGGTCAGCAAGGACAGTGACAGGAAGGCAGGGCCCACGGGGGCCGAGCAGCATCTCAGACCCTTTTCCGGAAGTGCCTTCTTGGGAAATGTCGAGATGGAAGCAACACCTTCTCATAGAGCTGCCCCAGGTGGTAGCCGTTCGGGTAGCAGTGTCCACTGGAGAGTCCTCAGCAGGGACGCACCCACGCCCCGCGGGGCAGCCCCGCGCGCAGTACTCGGACTCGGCAGCGCTCCTGGCAGTCTGAACGTGGTTCCCTTTGCTGTAGCTGCTTATCACGCGACACTTATCCCTGAGGCCGTGCGTCGCTGTCTCCTTGAAAACACAAGTCTTATGTTTACAGGATGAAAAATCTGTTTAGATTTAAGATACATAGGGATATAAGAGTCTAAAAACCTCATGATCATTGTAAAAAGCTACATGCATTTAATTTTTTCCCTTAACGCTGCTAGTTGAGCAAAACGTGGATCACCGAGCGAGCAGCACGCTGCAGGCCCGCCCTGCGTGTCGTCTGCAGCGTCTGTGGCTGTGCTCTGCCGGCCTAAATAATTCAAGTCCCGTTAGCAACGGCCGGCGAAAGGTCTCGCTGTAAATTATGGATGCGTGCTCTGCGGTGCTTTGTGTTAAGTGCACTATTGGCTTCCTCCTCGTGAGCAGGTAGGCAGAGCCGCCTTTGTCAGCCTGGGCGACTGCCACTGCTGGAGAAGGTGCCCTAATTGGCCTCCTCGGGGAGTGAGCTAAGGAACAATGTCTCTGTGTGTGGCCCGAGCCGGTGCCCGGGGCCCCGGGGGCTGAGCCGGCTGACCCTGGTATGGATTCGGAGGGGTGGTTTGCGGTGAATGGTTGGAAGTATTTGGTTAAGTGGCATCACAGTGGCTCTTATCAGCTCTACCCAGGTAAAGTCCCTTGTGGTCTGCGCGCCTTGTCGTGGTTGGCGGGGGCAGGCTGGCTCGCGCCGTCTGCAGGTACGTGTGCCGTGCGGGCTGGGTCGGCCCGGGAGGCCCGCGTGCGGCCCTGAGCCCGGCAGCCCGCCCTGGAGCTGTGGCTGGTTCTTCACGTGCTTGAGGCTGTGGTTCAGATGAGAAGTTCTGGGGAGATGATGGTGGGCTAAAGCCTCGGGTACAGAATTATCGATAAAAATTTAGTACTAAGGCGTTATTGCGTACCACGTGCAACCTACGTGTTTGTCCAACCCTTATGAAGGTGGCGGCTTTTCCAGTTTTCAGCAGATCGGAAACAGATTTTAAAAACTTTCACCAGGAAAGCATTTCTTTGACTCAAACTGGTCATTTGAAAGGAAAAAAATCAGTGACAGCAGAAACGGAGCGGAGATCCGCAGAGTAGCTGGGCGGGTGGGCGTCCTCCGTGGATGTTTTGTTTGGTTGGATGGGCACATGCCGTCCCCACGCACCTGCCACCCAGCGGAGGGTGAGGCAGCGAGTCGTCTCCCGGCCTTGGAGCTGGGTGGGAATCCTGGTCGCTGATGGAATTTCACCTCCGCGTTCAAGGTCAGGCCTTCATGAATGTGCACCGTTCCCCACGGAGTGTCTAGAACGGTTCCCGAGTGAGCTCAGAGGGGGTGCGAACTGGGAGGTTCAGAATTTGAAAATGGGGATCCAAGACGAGGGACTTGCTCGTATCAAGGACACGGGGATTTTGTGACCCACGTGAACAGCTCTCACCTTGATCTCCCTACAAGGGGGCTCACAGCCCCCCGTGACCCTCCACACTCTGCAAGAATGTGCCCTCAAGAGGTCACGAGGGGTCTGATGACGAGAACTGTCCTGACGTGCTGTGTGCAGCCAGCTGCCGTCTCACCGTCCCATCCGAAGCCTGTCTGTGGTCTAGAGACCGGGCCATGGGTGGCGTGTGGCCTGGCGCCTGCCCTCGCTGTGTCTGCTGTTCCCCGTCTGAGCCCCCCAGGGAGCCGGCCTCCGGGTTGCTTCAGTCAGACGCGAGAAGAGTGGGCGGGAGCGTCTCTGGAAGGAAGGAAAGGGTGACCGTGGGAAGGGAGGAGGAGGGCGACACGCCCTCCGACCCCGGGCGTCAGGGCCCGCGTCCCTCAGTGGGAGAGGGCTTTGCGGCCAAAAACCAGCCTCCCCTGAGCCCGTGCCCGCCCCCTCGCCCCCTCGCCCCCTCGAGCTGGGCCTTCTCAGGCCCCGTGCACCT
Organism: Pteropus vampyrus; assembly: GCF_000151845.1. Lineage (NCBI taxonomy): Eukaryota > Metazoa > Chordata > Mammalia > Chiroptera > Pteropodidae > Pteropus > Pteropus vampyrus. The sequence goes on from NW_011889012.1 coordinate 456,430, forward strand.
CTCCGAGCCCCATGTCAGTGCCCCCGGGATTCCAAGGTGGAACCCGACACGCACCGGGCCCTGCGGGGGCCAAAACCGGACGCGCATCAGGGTCAGTGGGGGCAGACCTTGGCCCCGGCCCAGCCGACACATGGGCGCAACACCCCGGCGGCAACAGCCTTCTGTTTTATACTTTCAAAGTCTGTTTCTCAATTAGACTTTTAAAGTACCAATTGTTGATTTGTGAGTCTTAAAAATGATTAATACTTGCCAAGCGTTATAAAAATGGGTTGAGTTACTGTATGGGTCTTTCATTTAAATGTACATTTAGTCAGCGTGCCCACAGATACGCAGCACCTCCTCCAGCCCCCCGCCGGGCGCGCAAGCCCTCACCCGCACCCGCACCCGCATCGGGCACCCAGGAGTGGCGGGGGGAGGGCGGGCAGTGTCCCCGCCGTGTGCTCCCGCGTGCACCGCGGGCAAGGCTCAGAGGCCCCGAGTCACTCTGCCGCGGCGTCATTGGAGTCCACACGTCTTTCGCCTGAGAAATGAACGCTCCGGCGCCGGTGCGGGCTCCGCAGCCCCGTCCAGGCTAAGTGCGGGCGCCGTGCCGCGCGTCACCCCGGCGGCCCCCGTGCGCCATAACTGGAAGCCCGTGCCTTCTGACCCCCTCACCCGTCCGCCCACCCACCTCTGGCGACCACCAATCGGAGACTTTTGGTCCGTATTTTCTGTCGCGATTTTACGGCCCCGGGCTCGTGTCCTCTGGCTCGCCGCACTCCGAGATGTCGACACCGTCCCGTGCTCTCTTCCAGTCCTCCGGTTGCACTTGTGCACTTAGGCCGTCGGCCCCTGTGGGGTCTGTCTCCGCGTGTGTTGGAAGGGCTCTGACTTGCTCATTTCTCAGAACGTCACGCAGCCGCGCCTGTACTGCTGAGCGACCCATCTCTGTTCTGTCCGGTGACACGTCTGTTTCTGCGCTGGCACCGTCATGCGCCTGCCGAGGACGAGGGTCGTGACGCGTCTCACCTTAGGTGGAGCCGCCCCCGCCTCCCTCCCCCGTCGCGCTGTTTTGCCAGCATTTCCGGTCGAGGCTTCCCCCGGAACTGACACTCAGCTTGTCCAGTTCTCATAAAACAGCTACTGGGCAGCATGTTGGGCTTCCGTGTGAATTAGGGAGCATTCATGTCCGTAGTCTTTAGCCCCTCGGTTTTCCGCTTCCTGGACACGAGCCAGACTTAAAGCTGGGCCTCTTCCGGAGCCCAAGCCCCAGAGAGGGAAAACGTGTGCGTGTGTGTGTGTGTGCACGCAGAAGCGTGTTTCCTGCATCCTGTTGACATAAGGATCGTCCCAACTTGTAGAGAATTCTTATAAGAGTTTGAGCCAAACTGAGGACATGTGCCAGGGACCGAGCTCTCAGATGCTCTGGAGAATAGCAGTTTGCAGCTTCTCTCATGCATTTGGAATTAAGGAGGGAACGTAAGGAAGACGGCACGGAGGAGGGGGAGAGCCGGGCAGGGACTGGGTTACGGGCTGGTTACCGAGATCACGTGCCCTCCGGAGGGTGGTGACGTCTCTGCAGGAGGAGTCTGAAAAGAGACACATCAAAGCGTGTTGACCTAGATGCACAGACACAGCGGGCAGGGCTGCTCAAGGCAAAGGTCAGCCTTTTCCTAAGGAAGTCGTAGGCCCGGGGTGACCGCCCACCAGGACCTGCCCAGCTGGGGATTCGTGACCAGAGCCCCCGTGAGGTCACCTTCCGCAGAGCCCCATTCCCATCCACAGTCCTGAATGAGACGTGGAGCGCGTTCCACCTGGGCCAGTTCTGAAGGTCGGGATTCTTCAGGCCAGGCATTTCCAGGTGACGCCGTCCACGTGACGGCAGAGCGGCCGGGCCCCCCGAAGGCCTTGCACGGACTGGACCCCGTCCTTCCGCGCAGTGACTGGCCCTGTGAATGGATATCGCGGGACGAGCCACGCAGCCTGCCCCCCGGTCCCCGCTGAGTGCTGCTGGCAGCCTCCTGGGTTCTCACGAGCCTCAAGGAAACGTTAGAATTGCCCTCCGCGCCACATAACTCCTTCTGAATCTTATTCGAACTTTTTCTGTAGCGGTCGAAGTTGCTTGATCACTCTCTAACCTTCCATTCTTTTTCCTTTCTAACCTAAACGCTTTTTGAGCTTTGAACGACTCCTGCCCAGAGTGGCGTCTGGGCACCACAGTGGTCGGACTCCATGCAACTCCTGGTTTTGGTTTCTTGGCCCCGCGAGGCCACCTCGCCTCGCCTCACGGGGCCTGGGTCGCGGGCCCCTTTGCAGCCCTCCGGGCTCTGGGTCGCCCTTGCCTTGGTTGTGGGCATGGCGGCCGCAGGCCAGGCCTCTGGACACCACTGTCAGCACGTCCGTGGCGAGGGTTTAATCTCAAGGTCAGCATCACCTCTGCCCCATCGGGGACTTACGAGGCTTCACCCACTCCCCACCTTTGCCGGTCCGCCCCTCCTCTGGTCCTTTGTCACTAATGAGATGCCTTTTAAACCGTCGGCCTGGAGCTGGAGCCAGTTAACTAGTCCCTGTGACTCCTCACCACGAGCGGACGGCTCACCGCACACAAGCGACGGGGCACAGCGGGCTGCAGTCGGCTGAAAGGGCGGCGCGGGGACACAGGGACGGCAACGTTCCACGGCCGGCTGCGCTCCGCCGAGCTGTGCCGCGCGCCCACGCAGGTCTGGGGACGCTCGGTCCTGGCCCGCTGTCTCAGGGCCGGGGCGGGCGTGCCGTGCCGCTCACGCAGAGCCTGCCGCTCTTCCCGCTGGGCCGGTCTCCGTCCCCCCCTGAGGTTTCGCTGGCCGGGCCCGCCCACGCGGGGACATCCAGGCTGCTGAGACGAGGCGGGGGGGACGTGGATTTCCCAGCGCATCCCGTTCTCGTCACGAAGGGAGCGGTCACCGAGCGGTCACTCAGAGATGACGTGGACCAAGGCTGTTCCGGGCCGTTCTGAGATGGTTCAGGAGCGAACCTCCTGGGCACGGGCGGCGTTGGCCAAGTCGGGGTGGCCTCTAACCGAGCCGTCATGCCGACAAGTGTGCTGAAACTCTCTCGTTTGGACAGTACACGCAAACACGTCACCCCCCGACTAGCCTAGTGAGAGCGTGCAGCTGGCGGGCGATGCCCCCTGGGGACGGGGGGCGGCGTCCCCAGGAAGCGCCCTTCACTCTGTGCCCCCGCGGTGACCCGCCCCGGCTTCCTGCGCTGCCGGGCCTCACAGCGGCCCTGGCGGACGCTCCCTGCTGCGTCCCCGCCTTCACTCAGCGTGGGCTTGTGACGCGCGGCCTCGCCGTGTGGGTCACAGTCACCGTTCTTCCCGCGGCGTGTGCGTGCAGCCGCCTGAGGCTGGGGTTAGTCCTGTCACGTGCCCTGTCCCCGTACCTGGGATGACACGGGGCACGCCGCAGGCGCCCGGCGCGTGTGGTCGCCTGAATGCGTGTTCTAGCACAGACTCGGGGAGCGCCCCGCTGCCGCCCGCAAGTCCGGGCGGAGCAGCAGGGTGGCGGACACGCGTGCAGGTGACGTCTGCGCTGTCCCCACAGAGCTGAATGGCACCGACCTGAAGGACTGCGTGAGCAGCCACAGCCTGAGCAGCAACGCCAGCCTCCCCAGCGTGCAGAGCGGCCGGCGCCTGCGCGAGCGGAGGGCCGCCAGCTGGGCCGTGTCCTTCGAGCGTCTTCTGCAGGACCCTCTGGGGGTTCAGTACTTCTCTGTGAGTAGGGTCGGGCTGGGCCATCTGTGGTTGCTTCTGGGCTCCTCGGGCGGGACCCTTGCCCAGGCCTCGGCACGTGGGCTTCGACCGCAGGACAGTGGTGGCGGGGTCACCGTGCGATCCCCGAGTGCCACGGCAGGTGTCTCTCCTCGCCCTTGGGCCATGGGGGACGGCTGTCGGGCAGAGAGCCCCAGAGGCCAGTCGCACGTCGGCGCGTCCCCCTTAGGCAGCCGCTCGGCTCCATGGAAGTGGCCGGGACCGCCAGCGCCGTCCCGGAGGGCGGCAGCTTTAGGTGAGCCCCCCTCGGGTACTCCGTGAGGGGTGCTCATGCCCCCGGCTCCCGGGAAAGGTGAAAACGAGGAAGAGCGGCAGTGCGGACGCAGCCAGGTCCCCGAAACCGCCAGCCGCGCTGCCTTTCCCTGGCGGCCGTGTGGCAGCTGACCGGCAGCGTCTCCCCCAGGACTTCCTGAGGAAGGAGTTCAGCGAAGAGAACATTTTGTTCTGGCAGGCCTGCGAGTGCTTCAACCATGTGCCCGCACACGACAAGAAGGAGGTGCGTCTGCTCGCGGAGGGCGGGCGCCCCGTCCCTGCAAAGCGTTTGCACGGGGTTCGGAGCACACTGTGTTTTCAGAATGAGTTTCCTAATACATGCGATATTTAGTTTTGCCTGAACACAGTTTGCTTAAAGGCCTCGGCCATAAAACTCATCAGCAGATGTGCTGCCCCTCGGCGTGTGGGCAGGGAGGGGACGGAAAGGAACTCCTGGCAGAGGAGCACGGCCCCCGCTCGTGCGCACGCACGGGGGGCACACACGCCTGGCGCCCCCCGCGTGGTGCCTGTGGCGACAGCCCCTGGAAAGAGTTAGAGGCTGAGCAGTGAGAAGTTCATGCTGCCTCGTACTTCTACTCATTTACCCGAGCGAGACACATGTACCGGCCCCAAGAAAAGGCATCTCCAGTGACCGGAGCGTGTCAGGCACAGCGAGGCGGCAGTGGCGTGCTGTGGAGGGCGCCTGTGTCCCACGCACGCACGTGTCCTGTCAGCTTTCCCACAGGGCCCGCGAGATCTTCAGCAAGTTCCTGTGCAGCAAAGCCACCACCCCGGTCAACATCGACAGCCAGGCTCAGCTGGCAGACGACATTCTCAGCGCCCCTCACCCCGACATGTTCAAGGAGCAGCAGCTGCAGGTGACTTTGCACCTCGCCTTCCCACAGGGACTCCTGGCCGGGGCGGGGTGGAGGGCTCGGTGGGACGGCCAGCTCCCCAGCGCCACCAGGTTTGGAGAGAGGCAACTGTGGTGGGAGACGCCGTCTCGCCCACTGGGCCTCGGTCTCGGGGCCTGGCAGACGGGCGGAGGGTCCAGTGGGGCCGTGAGACGTGTCTCGACCGCTGCATGGCCACCCGCAGATGGCCCGTCTGGTCACGTGTGCATACGCGTTTGCGGGGACTCACAGGCTCGCAGTGGGGACGCAGGTGTATTTGGAATTTTTTCGACTTTCGGACATTGCCGTGACGAAAAGCGCCCCTCAGACCTAGCGTTATCTAGAGCACATGTCCCAGTGGCCTTGCCAGAGACTGTGTTTGTTCTGAGTCATGTGAATAATGTGGGGGAGCAGCAGAGGACAGCATGTCGAACACAGCGCTCCCTTCCTTTAGATTTCCAGCTGGTTTGGGGTCACTCTTGCCCGGTGAAGTAGTGTCCCCCAGGATGGCACGCTGGCCATCGGGGTCTCCTGGTGGCCTGGCTCTGTGGGGGTTGTTGGGTTTGCTGGTCTTAAGCGTGATGAATGAAAGGCCAGTGTGGTCAGATGTGAGGGGCTCTGGGGGGTGACCCTGGGCGGGCGGCTGGGGGCAGTGGGGACTGCATCCTTTCAGAAGGGGGCCAGCGGTGTCTGCAGGTCGCCCGCCACCTCCAGCCTTCAGGGCTGAGTATTCCGGTTCCTTCGGTGGCTAAACCATGTTGCGTTTACCCTGCAGATCTTCAATCTCATGAAGTTTGACAGCTACACGCGCTTCCTGAAGTCTCCGCTGTACCAGGAGTGCATCCTGGCGGAGGTGGAGGGCCGCTCCCTGCCCGACGCTCAGCGGGTGCCCAGCAGCCCGGCCTCCAAGCACAGCGTCGGCTCGGACCACTCCAACGTGTCGACGCCGAAGAAGGTGCCCGCGCCCCGCCCCACTCTCCTAGACGGCAGCTGCCCCGTGGACCTGGGGTGTCCCACCGGCCACCGCGTCGGGGCCTGGCTTCCCTCGCGAGCAGACCGTCCTGGCCGTGCCGTCTCTGGGGCTGCGGTCCAGCTGCTGCTCTGGACACGCGCTGGGGCGACACCTTGGCCTTGCCGGGTTGTCTCGTGCGAGGAGCACTTACTTCACAGCCCATCCTCAGCTTCCTTTCGCAGTCCATGTCACTTTAAAGTGACTTCCCATGGTTTTAACAACGTTTTCCATTTGATGGCAGCTGAGTGGAAAATCGAAGTCGGGAAGATCCCTGAATGAAGAACTGGGGGACGAGGACAGCGAGAGGAAGCGAAAAGGAGCCTTTTTCTCCTGGTCCCGGACGCGGAGCACCGGGCGGTCCCAGAAGAAGAGGGACCACGGCGACCACGCGAACGGTTTGTGGCGGCTTGTGGCACGCAGGTCTGGCCGCCTGCGGGGGGCGCGGGCGGGCACGTGGGGACAGATAGCGCTGTGCCGTTCGCCGTGTGGCCTTCGGGACGCAGGGTGGTGGGGGGCCTTCGGGTCTCCTGAAGAAGGGGAGGCCGCGCTCCCCGACCCCGCCCTCCACGCTGCCCTCTCCTGCTGTCCTGCGGGAGCGGCCATTGGTGCTTTGGGAGGAAATGTGGAAAATACAACAAGTATAAAAGAAAACACAGATGCCTGCCCTCTGTGCGCCCGCAGCCTCTGCGGCTCTGCCTCGCCTCGTTCTAGGAGCGTGCGGGGTACGCCAGCCTTTACGGTTTTTTAAAAATGTGATACCATAGACTGGCTGTCAAGCGTTTTCAAAATTGTCATTTTTTGTTATTGTAAATCTTAAAGATCACTGTTCTAGACACTGTCCCCTGAGTAACTGAGAACCCACTATGGGGGAGATAGCCTGTCGCCTCAGGGCGCTTTGCCAGCTGCTGACACCAGCTCAGCAGGGTGCTGGTGGGTCAGCGAAGGTGCGGAAGGGTGGAGCCGCTGTCACGCCAGGGAAGGCCTTTCTTCTCTAGAGCCCTTAAGAAAGGGATTCCCTTCCAGGAAGTAGCCTGAGAGCTCCAGGCCTTGGGCCCCCAGTGTAAATGGCACTTACAGAGGGAGCACAGGCAGGGAGGCCCGAGGGGGAGCCGGCAGCAGCCCCGTCGCGGCCGAGTGTGCCATAGGAGCCTGTGGTGCGCGATCATCTGCTCAGAGCAGCCGGCAGCGCAGGCTTCTCCTGCCCTTTCCACAGCAGGTGCTGAGGGCTGCGGGCCTGAGGTCACCCCCTCGGCCCCGGGCCACACTGCAGGCGATGGGTGCAGGCGTCCATTCACGGGACAGGCAGGCAGAGCTGTAGGATTCTGTCACTAAGAGACCACCTGGGGATGGATGCCGTGCAGCCCAGGAGACGAGTGACGACCGCCCCGGACAGCCTGTCCACCTGAGCAGGGCAGGGCCCTGGGCACTGGGGTCCCCAGGCACTGCCCAGGAGCTCAGACTTGGTTGCATGGGAATCTGTGGCTTTCAGAGGGTGGGCCCGTGGTTCGTTAGGAAGCTCAGTGAGACCCCGGAGTCCCTGTGCTGGCACGCCCGCCACGGCCCGAGCCCCGAGCCCCGAGCCCCAAGCTCCGCGCTCCGCCTCCGCAGCTTGGCTGCAAACGGAGCCTAGGTTTCCAGATCACAGTCCTCGTGATTTTCAGGTTAGCCTGAGATCACACACAGTTCAGTTAGTGACGACGGAGGGTGTGATGGTTGGCTCACGTTAGGACTTTACAGGAAAACGTGACCTGAGCCATTGGTAAAGGCGCGGTGACCGGCTGGCTGGGTG
>NW_011889012.1:465055-466521 GCF_000151845.1 Pteropus vampyrus
TGGGAGATGGGATTTCTTTTCGCTAGACCGCCCCACAGTTAGAGCCGTGAGCGTTTACCGTGCAGCCATCCGCCGTTGCTCCTGACGGGCCACCCCAAACTCAGGGGGCCACCTACAGACTAGTTTTCTGAGATAACGTTTGGGTGAAAGGGATTTTCAGGGGAGTTAGTGATAATGAGGCGGTCAGTGCGGCCAGTAGCACGTCAGAGGGTGAGGACGTGACACTAACTCGGGGACCCAGAGGAGGCGTCGGGGAGAGCCCCTCGGGTTTGCCATCGGCACACTGCGCTGCCTCGGGCTGGCCCCGCCCCGCCCCGCCCCCCCACAGAGGAGCCCCGCCTCTGCCGTGGGGCCTGGGCCCCGGCGACAGCGACGTGCTCGCAAGCCTCTCCCGCACCCTCGCCTGCTGCGTGAGCGGTGCACGGAAGCCAGCCGCAGGTGCCGCCGGCTGAAAAGGCTCGTCCCCCGCACGCTGGCCACCTGCCCGCCTGCAGGCGTGTCCCTGTCCTGAGTGCCCGGAGGGCGGGCACAGGACCTTGGCCACGTCCTCTGCCAGGCAGAGCTAGTTGGCATTCTCTGGGCACAAATGGCCACGCCGGCTGGGCAGCCCTCTGCCAACGGCCAGGAAAGGATGGCGCCCCCACTCCCACTGCGCCCCCCGCCCCTCCCGCAGGCCCACTTGCCATCCGCTGGGTCAGCCTGTTCCTCAGAGGCCTCGGGGCCTGGGAGGTGGGCGAGACGCCGCAGGGGGCTGCTCAGTGTGGGTCTCGGTGGGTCTTGGTCCTGTGGACTGAGGCGGGCGATGGCAGCTCAGGGTCACTGTGGCTTCAGTGGGCTCCAGAGAGCAGCTTGTCTGCTCTTGGGTCAGGCCAAGACCAGGCCCTGGAAGGAGCCGTCTGGGCGGGGAGCCGGTTCCTTGTGGGCCCGTAAGCACCGGGCCTGCAGACCGGGGGTGAGGCTGTGAACATGGCACCGGAGAGAAAGTCCCACTGTCTCCCGAGTCAGCGCAGATGCCGGCCCTGCGGGGCCGCGTGCACCGCGGCGCCCTGCACGCTGATCACGATGTGTGGAGCCTGCACGAACACGCGTTGAGCCAGCCACGGCCTTCCGGGGTGCCCTGCACGCGCCCCGTAACCCCGGCGCCTGTCTCCCCGCAGTCAGAGGCCTGCAGGACCTTGGCTCCCGAGAGGGACAAGGCCACCAAGCACTGCAGCATCCAGCTCCCCGACGGGACGTCCTGCGTCGTGCTTGTCAGGGCAGGGCTGTCCATCAAGGAGGTCCTGGTGGGACTCTGCGAGCGACACGGCATCAACGGGGCCGCGGTGGACCTCTTCCTGGCGGGCGGCGACAAGGTATGGGCCTGACGACCCCCGGGGAGGCCCCGCCCTGGCAGCGTCAGGCTGAGCTCCATCTTGCCGGCCTCTCGCACCCACACCGGCGTGGGTTCGTGTGGTGGGGGGTGGGGG
>NW_011889012.1:467386-475054 GCF_000151845.1 Pteropus vampyrus
ATGGCACCGGAGAGAAAGTCCCACTGTCTCCCGAGTCAGCGCAGATGCCGGCCCTGCGGGGCCGCGTGCACCGCGGCGCCCTGCACGCTGATCACTATGTGTGGAGCCTGCACGAACACGCGTTGAGCCAGCCACGGCCTTCCGGGGCGCCCTGCACGCGCCCCGTAACCCCGGCGCCTGTCTCCCCACAGTCAGAGGCCTGCAGGACCTTGGCTCCCGAGAGGGACAAGGCCACCAAGCACTGCAGCATCCAGCTCCCTGACGGGACGTCCTGCGTGGTGCTCGTCAGGGCAGGGCTGTCCATCAAGGAGGTCCTGGTGGGGCTCTGCGAGCGACACGGCATCAACGGGGCCGCGGTGGACCTCTTCCTGGCGGGCGGCGACAAGGTATGGGCCTGACGACCCCCGGGCCCTTCCCCGGGGAGGCCCCGCCCTGGCAGCGTCAGGCTGAGCTCCGTCTTGCCGGCCTCTCGCACCCACACCGGCGTGGGTTCGTGTGGTGGGGGGTGGGGGGCGGCGCACCTGCTCCCGCTCCGACCTGCCCCTCCCTTTCTCCCTTTCGTGCTCCAGCCCCTGGTGCTGCACCAGGACAGCAGCGTCCTGGTGTCGCGAGACCTGCGCCTGGAGAAGCGGACCTTGTTTCGGTGAGAAGCGCGTGGCGGCCACTTTCGGAGGCTCCCAGAGGCCCGCGCTGTCCCCTGCCGGCCCCCGCCCCGCAGCGGTCACTGGGAGGGGAGTGCGATCCCCGCCGTGGACCCGGAAGAGGGGGTATTGCACACCGACCCCTGGAGCCCAAGGGGCCAGGGGACCGCTCTCCTTTCCTGTCCCCGGAGCACAGTGGGGCCACAGCCAGGGCTGGGTGGGCCGGATGGCAGAGCCGGCCGTGCTACAGGACGGGGTCTGCTTTTGGCCAGTGTGCCAGCCCCGGCTCAGCCCCCCAGGAGACCTTCGGAAGCCCCTGCAGGCTTTCTTCCAGTCGGGACCTGGGGCTGAGGCGGGTGACCCTGCGGTGGCCTGCTCTTGAGATGGAACATCTAAGTGGAGGTTGGCTTCCTTTGTAGCCGAAGTGTTCATGCTCCTCCCTCTCCATCCAGGCTGGATCTGGTTCCGATTAACCGGTCAGTGGGGCTCAAGGCCAAGCCCACCAAGCCCGTCACGGAAGTGCTACGGCCCGTGGTGGCCAAATACGGCCTGCACCTGAGTGAGCTGGTGGCCAGGCTGGTGAGTGACGCAGGGGCCTGCGGTGGTGTTCCTCGTTTGCGGTGACAGTTTGCCTCTAATTCCTCACAAACGAGCCGCGGTGTAACCAGGGCCACCAAGCAGCCGTGTCACGCCGTCCTCAGCGTCTCCCCACGCGGGCCCTGGGTGGGTGGGCGGTGAGCGTCGCCTCTGCTCCCGCTTTCTCATCCCACGCGGAGTCGCTCACTGTTTCTCTGTCCCTCGGTCTTTCCCCGAGGGGTGGGGCTGCTATTCGATGTGTGCTTTTGGTCCAGGGAAACCAAAACGAGAAACACAAAAAAAACCTCGAAATAGGCCCGCCATTTGCGAGTCTGGGCACACGACAGACGGCCCGCCCGTGCGTCCCGGGGGCCTCTCCTTAACTCCCCACGCTGTGTCTGTGCTTGGCGGACTCAGAAACCTCGCTGGTGGGGCCCACGGGTTACCACGTGAGCGGGAACAGGAGGAAAGCAGGTGCCGGACGAGAGCCGTGTCCCGTCCCCGGGACCAGAGGGCGCCCGTTGCGGGGACGTCTTGGGTCACCGAGCCCGGGGCCTGTGGCCTCGCGTGTGCTGGAATCACCACCGTGTCCCGCACGCTCTGCGCATTTTCTTTGAAATGCGGTGATTTACGATACAGAGTTCGCCTTGCGCTCCTTTCTTTAGAAAATAAATTTTCCTGGAGCGATGGTTTCAAATATTTTTAGCCTTTTAATTTTCTCTGGAACGGGCCCTACAAGCGTTCGGGATCTGTGATTGATGTGAATGAGAGGACCCTGTTAAGGTTTTACATCTGTCCTACAGTCCAGATATGCAGACAGAGAGGGACGTGGCCAGGGCTCCACGTGGGCCTCCTTGCTCTTTCTCTGTTGAGATCCTGTCATCACTTAAGCCCTCTGAGCCTCGGTTTTCCCATCTGTAAAATGGGGTTAGTCATGGAGCACGCTGGGGCTTGGCGGGGCTCCCAGGCTGACCCGTGTGCAGGGTGCCCTGCCAGCCTGCGGCCCCTGGCTGCCTCGGGGCTCCCGGTGTGGAGGGTCCCTGTGAGATGGCCTGTGACACGTGGCTTTCCCATGGACACACCAGCCGACCGCCCCCCCCCGACTGTGTGTGCACCTAAGCGGGTGTCGGGGTGAGGCTGCTTCCTTGCTGGGCGGAGCTCCGGGGCGCCAGCCTCCCCCAGGGAGGTGGCGGTCACTCCCGACGTGGCACTTGGTCACTTTTATTGTTCTCCTGCCTGTCAGGGAATTTAGGAAGCCAAGCTACAAGTCGTTTTTTTAAAGCGAGGTTGTGGGTCCTGAACAGCAGGTGGTCTCCCCACAGAGCCGGGCAGGACCCCTCAGTCCGCCCGCTTCCTTCCGAGGGGTTCCTGCTGTCGGCGTTCACCCCGAGCAGGGTCTGCGGGTGCATGGGGTGGGCTGCTAGGGTCGCCGTGTCCAGGTGATGAGCGAGGCCGAGCCTTGTGAGTGAGATGCTTGTGCAGCCGCCGCGTGTTCTCGTGCTCTGCCCCCTGGGTCTCGGACTGGTGACGGGCGGGCCAGCAGCTGTCGCTGGCTTTCCAGGCAGGCCAGCCAGGGCTTGAACTCCCGCTGTTCCACGTCAGGAGTTTGTGAGTAGCCGCAGGCCCCTGGGGCTGGGCACCTCAGGAGCGCTCTCTGAGGCAGCCCTCCAAGGTGGCAGGGCCTGGGGTCACTCGGCATGTGAATCCATAGAGCCTGGGACGGCCTGGTTCTCAGTGGCTGGACCACATGCAGCTGTCCAGAACGTTCCGGTCTGAGCGAGTGACTCAGTGCACCGTCTTTGTCTGTAGAGTGGCGAGAAGGAGCCCCTGGACCTTGGCGCCCCCATATCGAGTCTGGACGGACAGCGTGTCATCTTGGAGGAGAAGGAACCCTCCAGAGGAAAAGGTGAGTGACCTGCCGACGTGTCCCCTCCTCTGCCTCCTGAGAGCCCCACCCTGCTGCCCGGCACACATGGCCGCCCTTGAGTTCGGGGTCTCATGGGGCCTGGTGAACCCCTGCCATGGCAGGGCTCAGCCCCCACGGGGCGTCTGAGGGGCTTAGACGGGCCCAGCCCCGGACCGTGGCAGGTGCACCGGGGAGGGCATCTCTCTGGAGCCGCGTGCCTCCAGGTGAGCCGGGACGTCCCTGCACCTGTCTTCTCAGGTGACAGGCCCTGCCGACTGCTCCCCCACCGGGACCGCGCCAAGGTTCCAACAGGCTGCGTCTGGATGCTTTGACTAGAGCAAGCTCTGTTCCTGGGGCCTTTAGGTCTCTCTGCACAAGGGGCAAAAGGGCCCCGGGCCGCGAAGGGCCGCCGCAAGCCCAATGGCCCCTGTGTGTGGACAGAGCCCTCCCACATGCCACCTCAGCCACATCCTGCCTGGGGACACGGGCCCCACAGTTCTCACCTGGCCTCAGGGATGGCAGCATGACACCTGGGGCTCAGCCAGGTCCCCCGTGCCCTGGGGACCTGCAGGCAGAGGGTAGGAGGGTGTGTATCTCCTGGAGAGAACTTTCTGGAACCACCTACTAGTCTCCTGGGTGTGGAGGCGGCTTCATGAAGAGCTACCTGAGGTATTCCGAAGTTTGGACCCAGCCAGGGCTGTGGACCACATGATTTCTGAGGGCTGGCTCAGCTCTGAGTGTCTGTCCCATCGGGTGACCGGCCACGGTGGCTCTGGTGCTGGCCCCTCTGCCTCGGGGCTCCAGTGCCTGCCTCTCCTCCCTGGGCTCTAGAGAACGCCTGCTTGGTGCCCGGCACCAGCAGGGTGTGGGGTCACAGTGCCCCCTTGGGGGGCCACCCCATTGGACCCCCAGCAAGCTTGTGCAGGGTTGAATCCGCGGTGGAGTTGCGAGCAGGGCGCGGTGCACGAGCAGCTGCTCGTGGGCGGGCGCCGCGCTTCCTGCCAGGCCGGAGGGGTCCGGACACCAGCCCGACGCGAGGCCGGGGCCGGATCTGAAAATAAGTGACTACTTTCTAAAGAATATTCGTGCCGGGAAGCCCACGAAATGAGCTTTTCACTCTCCACGCCTCCAAAGAGAGCGCCAGTAAACTGAGTAAAGCCACTGTGCCCCTCCACCCCACCCCGCAGGGCGCGTCCTGCCCCAGGCGCAGGCAGAAGAGGCTGGCCCTGTCCTTTTGTCCCACGCTGGACAGACAAAGTGCACGTTAGATAAGGGTATCTAATACCTTTGCCTTCTCCGCAGCTTTGCTCCCAGAGTCAGCATGGACGGGGTTTTACTTAAAGGTTCAGGTGGATTTGCGACTCCCCGTTACGGTAAAGCTGTCCCTCTCTGTTCAGTGTCCACAGATAAACAGAGAGGTGCGCCGGCCAGACAGAATGCAGCTGCGAGTTCCAGCTCCAGAAGCCTCTCGGCTATGGTAATTCCCCCGCCCCGGCTGCCCGCTGTCCCCCAGTGAGCCTGTGTGTCGCCCACTGGCGCCTGCCCGCTCTCTGCTCGGGGCCGGCCCGCACCCCTGGGCGTCGCCTCCTGTGACCTCGCCGGCTCGCCTCCCCCGCCGCGGCCTGACGCGCTCTGCCGTTCGAGCCCGCACGCCTGTCAGAGACGCTCCCCACCACGCCCGGCGACTGAGCGTGCGCTGTGCTGTGTCTGAACCACGAGCAGAACTTTGGCTTTCCTTCTGATGCAGGGAGAGGAGAGGACGCTAGGCAAGTCTAATTCTATTAAAATAAAAGGAGAAAATGGAAAAAATGCTAGGGATCCCCGGCTTTCAAAGAGAGAAGAATCTATTGCAAAGATTGGGAAAAAAAAAAATCAGAAAATTAATTTGGACGAAGCAGAGGGTACGTGTACTTTTTAAACTTGCACGTTTTTTAGTGAATGCGATGTCAGTTTTTAGTATGATCGTTGGAACTTTCTCTGAATGCTCAACAGCAGGGTGACTGTGACTTGCACTGAGAACGTGCTCCCCTGTGTCACTGCGGCCGTCGGTACGACTTCACTGAAACCCCAGTGTTCAGCCTGAGAGCCGGGAGGGACCCTAGGGGTCAGGGGACACCCGCGGGGGTGGGGCAGCAGCTCGGTGGTCCCAGCCTGCGCCCTCCCCCTCTGCCCCCAGCTGGGGTACAGGGTCAGTTGGTGCCCGGAGAGGAGGTGGCGGGCGGGAGGGCGTGAGCTCGAGTTGGGGGAGAGATGGCGTCTTTGATGGGAACTTCTTTCTCTTCCAAAGCTTATAACTAAGAGAAGCACGAAAAGCAGAATCAAAACTAATAGCTGTTTCCGTGACCTGAATTTTAACCCGGGGGTAATTCCTAGTCAGCTTGTCACAGCTCCTGTGACTTCCACCCTTAAAACCCACCTCCTTTCGGCCGTGTCGGGTGTGAGACAGACACCTACCTCTGGAGTTTGCACATTTCTGAGAAACATTAAGATTTGAGCTTTCAAACTCCCGGTTGTTCAAAATCTCAGAGTGTGGTTTAAATGCTGGGGAAGCTCAGATTAGGCACCTGCTACTTTGGTGACCTTGAGTTACAATTGAAAAGCCGTCCAGGTAAGAAAAAGGTGTTCAGGAGGGGCCCGTGAGGAAGCTGGGGGTGTACAGCGGGCTGTCAGGGCTGCCGGGGAGGTGGGAGGCCCAGAGGGGCTGTGGCTGGGGAGGGAGAGGCGAGGGCGTGGCACCGTCTAGAGTCACAGAGGGGGTGGCCCACGAGGCCCCGGGTTCAGGGTTGTACGGCCAAGGCCTTCTGTCCTTCCCGTGCTGCGCCCCCCCCAGGTTCACCCAGCTCCCGGGCTGTGGTGCCTGGCCCGTCACTGCCTGCCCGTGTCACCGCCGGCCCGCAGGGGACAGAGCGTGCTGCCGAAGCACCGTCAGCACACGGCCGAGTTAGGTCAGGGCTTCGGGAGGGTCCGAGTCTAGACTTCCCGCACCCGCGTCTTCAGGGAGGCACAGAGCTGTTCCGGGTTGTTCTGGAAGCCCAGGCCTCCCCGCGGTTCTGGGTGGGGGTGCAGATGCCTCCTGGCCGAGGCCCGAGGTTTCGGGGCAGCAGGACAGAGACGAGTCGAGGCATTCCAGAAGGTGCGCGTTAGCTGTGGCGTGCCCGAGCGCACTCTCTCTGACACGGGGCGACGCGCTTCCCCCCGCAGCGTTTTTTGAGCTCATTTCCAAAGCTCAGAGCAACAGAGCCGACGACCAGCGCGGGCTGCTGAGGAAGGAGGACCTGGTGCTGCCCGAGTTCCTGCGTCTGCCCCCCGGGGCCGCGGGGCCCTGCCCGGCCGTGGCCACGGCCAAGGCCCAGGCCTTCAGCAAGGAGAAGACACCCCAGCCCCGAGAGCCGTGGGGGCCTGCCCAGCACCCCGAGAGCCCGGCCGGCAGCCCGGTCTCCTGCACCCCCACAGCCCCCACGCACCACACGCCGGAAGCGGAGGCCGGGGGCGTGCAGACCGTGGAGGGCGAGCTCGTGGCCGACCTGACGCTCACGGGGGAGGGGCACATCAGCAGCCCCAGCAGCACCCTGCTGCCGCCGCCCCCCGCCCCGAAGGACTCGGCCGGACCCCCAAGACCAGGTACCGCACGGTTTGGTTCCCCTGCTCACCTTTGACTCCACCCCATGCCGTCTGCCCCGGGCTGGCCCCCCGACCCCCCCGTGAAATCAAGCAGCTGTGGTCAGTCGGCCCTGCGCCCCGGTCACCGTGGGCCTTGCCTTTCCCACAGGGGGCGGCGGGTGGCAGCTGGGGTCTGAGTGCGCAGGATGGGTTGCAGGCCGGTGGGCCGGGCCAGTGGGCGAGGTGGCGGAGCAGACTCCTCCTGAGGCCTGCCAGGGCCGCCACCGAGCAAGGCCCGGGACTTCCCGAATGTGCGTGCACCTTAAGGTTAGGCGAGCTGGCTCTTAGTGTTGTCTGGAGCGAGTAAAGCCCAGGTGATCCGGGAGCCACGCAGGGCGGGTTGCTGACCATGGACAGCGAGTGTGGGGCCCGGACCAGGGCGGCCGAGGCATTTCTGGGGGCCCTAACCTCCGACAGACACGGGCGTTCCCTGAATGGAAGTGGGTTCCGCGTGCTCGCTAACCTCAGTGAAGCGCGTGGCTGGCGCCAGGGACCGTTCCCGAGACACTCGTGTCAGAAGTCGAAGGCTCCTGGCCTCCCGCCCGAGGGCCTGGCAGGAGCACCCTGTCCGTCTGCCTGTACCAGCGCCCCCGTCCCGCGTGTGCCCTTGGATAGAGCCCCTGGTGGCCGCCCCTTGTCCCCTGTACGCTCGGTGATGGGTGGACACTTCCGGTTACGATCTGCTGTTGGGGTGCCGTGACGCCCCTTCGCTGGGCCTCCATCCTGGGTCCTGCCCCAGGGCCTGTAGCCTGCACCTGGATGGGGAGCAGGGACCCCCACCCCCACACTCTGCGCGTGGGCACACCGCTGTGGACATGTGCCGTGCGGGGCGGCCCAGCAGCTCCCGCCGAGACCACGCACGGCCAGAGCCCGCGGTCAGAGCCG
>NW_011889012.1:475279-480926 GCF_000151845.1 Pteropus vampyrus
CGGGCATGGGGCCCCCTCTCTGAGGACACCCACTGGTCTCGGTCTTGGTGGGTGGGACCCCCGTCTGCAGTCACCTCCAGGAGAGGAGAGCCGGGTCGCTGGGCGGGGTTCAGCGAGGCAGCCGGGCTGACTTCTTCCGGCTCGTCCCCCGTGACCCTGGGCCGAGATCCACCTGTTGCCCGTGCTTGGGCTCCTGCCCGCTCCCGCCCGCCCCACGGCCCCGCTCAGTGCGGGCTGCACGCGCGGGGTTCAGACACCCCAGCTAACGGCCGTCAGCATGGGCAGCGCGTTCAGGCCCGTGCCCTCTGGTCCCCAGACTCCTCCTCGGGGACATCGGTGCAGCAGCTGTGTAGCGGCCCAGGTGTCCCCAGCTCCCTGGCAGGCCCCTCCTGACCACCACTGGCCAGGACCCATCCTAGCCCCAGGGGGCTGGGGGCAGCGTTGGCCTCAGGCCAGTGACTTGGCCAAGAGGAGCCCAGGCGGGTCTGTGACGGGCCACCCCCCGGGCCGGTAGCGGGGGGCTTGAGCGGGCTCCGTGTGAAGGCTCTGCGGTGGAGAGGTGCACAGACCCCCCTCGGGCCTGGCCGCCTCTGCGTCTCTCGGGCCAGAGGCAGGTGTCACTCAGTCACTCTCGCTGGTCCTGACGGTGGCCATGAAGTATTTCTTAGCAGCGTGGTGGCCTCCGCGGGCCCTCTGTCCGGTGACACAGTGTGGTGCTGCAGCTGGGCCCCAGGACCCCACTCCATGGCCATGTCGGGGCCACGTGGTGTTTGGGGGGCTGCCAGCGGCGCACCCCCGGGTAGGGAGCGTCTCCCTCTGAGCACCAGCCCACTCGCCCACCCCGGCCGGCGATACCCAGAGCCACACACGAGCTGCCCTCTGCACACCCTGTGCGGCTAGGACAGGCTCACAGGGACAGACGTGCCCGGAAGAATAGGGGCTCTCGGTGGGACGGGGGTGTTGGGAGGGACAGGGCTGGCAGGCGTCCGGGCGTCGGGCCCCCTCCCAGCGGCACGGCCGTCTCCGAGGCCCGTGGTGGTTTGCATCCTGGTCCCCAGCTGCCTCTAGCCATTACCCCTGGTTTCCTACAACCCCCTGGGAGCCGGTGGTGCCCCTGACCTGGCCCGTCTGCACAGTGTGCCCGATGGCGCGATGGCGCGATGGCGATGGCCAGTCCCGTGGGCCCGTGGAGGGCGGTGCTGGTCTCACGGGTTTACTGACCCGGTGGGAGCTGATGCCATGTCCACGTCGTGAGAGACGGGTGCGTAGAAGGACCCTGAAAGGCTCCTTGATTCTACTGAGAGGGGCGGCCCGCTGACTGCATTTTTGGTGAGGGCGTCTGGAGCTGGCCACGGAGCTCCTTCGGCGCCGACGGGCAGCCTGGTTGCCCCGGCGACCCCGCGTTCGGGGGTGGGGGGTGCAAGGCCAGGCCTGCGCCTTGGCTCCCGGGGCTGAGCACAGCCAGCACTCGGCGACGTGTCGACGGGCGGGAACCCCAGGGCACAGGTGTGGCCACGTGGGTTTGGGAGGGGCCTTTGCAAGGGGACATCTGGCGCCCTTCCCCAGGGCCTGGGCTTGGAGAAATCTCACCTTCACTGCCTCTCCCTCTGCCCAGTGGGTGAGCCCCCCAGCCCTGCACCACTCACACGAGCCCCCTTACCCAGGAAGCAGGAGCACGGGACAGAGCCGCGCCCCCTCGCACGGCCACCTGGCTGTGCTGGCGTCAGAGGCCTGGGCCAGCATCCTGGCTGAGCTCCCTCCAGCCCCTTCTGGAGGCCAGTCCTGGGGCTCCCACAAGCCCCCTCCTCAGCGGGCCCTGCAGCGGCCCTCGGCACCCACACAGCCCTCCGGGGCCACGCGGGAGAGCCACACACCCCTCCCCAGAACAAGTCCTCACACAGCCATCCCGGCCCAGGGGGCCCCGGGCCCCAGGTGCAAGGAAATGCAGCCTACTGGGCGGGAAGGAAGCCGTGCCCACTGTCACAGCATCGCGTCCCCACGGTCAGGCCCGTCACCAGAGTGGCAGCCCTGGGAGGCCACAGCCGGCCCCCCAGCGGCCCCCCAGCAGGTAGGTGGCTTTCCTGCCCACTCTCACGCAGCCCCTCAGCCGGGGGGCCCGGTAGCCTGGTCACGTGGTCCCATGAGACAAGCCGGAAAGTTACCCGGAGGCCACTTGTCCACACAAGGGGCCACACCCTTCAGTTTGGCAGCACAGGTGTCCAGACCACACGCCCTTGCTGTGGCCCGGAGCCCTGAGAGCCTGTCTGTACCCGGCTGCTCAGGGTTCAGCCACCCTCCCTCCTCCCCCAACCCAGCCTGGACCTCTGGCCAGTCTCGGGCGTGGCCCGGCCCCTCCCAGACCCCGGCATGGGCTATGACAACTCCATCCTCCAGGCTGCTCCGGCCCGTGGCCCTGGGTCTCCCGCCGAGTGCCCATCCCCCTTGCCCCCTGCTCTGTGAGCCTTGTGTTGGTCTGCTCTGCCCAAGCTCCGGGGCCCAGCCTGGAAGCCCCAGGCCCCCGTGGCCCACAGCATGAACCACCCCACTGCCCCAGCTCCTCCAGCACAGCACGGGGGCCTGAGCCGGCCCCCCGCAGCCTCCCTCCCGCAGCCTCCCTCCTGCAGCCCCTTCCCCAGGCCTGCCCCACGTGTCCCCGAGGCTGCCCTCCCCTCACCAGCTGCTGCCCTGTGCATTGTGGTGCCGGCTCCCATGGGCGCTTGGCTCCGTCCGTCACAGACACAGTCATGGTCCAGCAGGGGTCCAGGGGGGGGCGCCTCTTGTGTGTCATGAGTGGAAACCAGGGCTGTGGGCGAGGCTAGCAGCTCTCCCCTGTGGGGACCCAGGCAGCCTCTGAGGACACAGGCAGCGGGATGGGACATCTGGGGACAGCAGAGGCCTGAGGAGTGGCTGGAGCACTGCGGGCTTAGGGCGGATCACGGGGGCCCTGGCCCTGGCCCTGGCCCCTCCCCTCCCCTCCGCCCAGATTTCCCAGTTCAGCTGTACCCTGTCTCCTTGTGCTGGGAGAGCTGTGTCGCAATCCAGGAGACTTCATGGAAACGGCGGCAGGGTGGCCTCGGACTCACAGGACCCGCCAGACGATTCAAAGCATGGAGGGCAGAGGTCACAGCAAAGGAGGCCAGGGAGGGTCCCCCTGGGGGCGGGAAGGGCCATGGGACAGGCCCCTGGGGCAGGATCCCAGGGAGAGCCTGGCGGTGGCCAAGGCGTTGGGCTCTGCCCCTGAGTCTGGCCCCACGAGTGCAGCCCTGTCCCCCGTCCCCGGAAGGCGCCCTGACCCAGCCGCCGCCTCCTGCTATGTAGTGTGGGACCCAGAGCAGGTGCGGCCGCTGGCGCAGCAGACACAGTGGACATGTGAAGGGTGACCCAGGAGACCAGTGACAGCCACTGGGGCGCGGCGGGGCTGACCGGCGGGCGGGCGGAAGGCTCTCCAGGCCCTGGAGGCCCCGATGGCAGCGGGGGTTCCCGCAGGGCCCCTCGAGGAGGCCTGACTGTGCAGCGTTGGAACCAGCGGAACGTGGTCGGCCGTGGGGCCGGGGCTGTGGTTCTCTGGGGGCAGGGGGTGCAGTGCAGCGGCCTGGGGCGGGACGCCAGCTTCTGGCTCCAGCATCGCATCGGGTGACGTGAGACGAGACCTGAATGAGTTTGTGCCCAGAGCAGAACCAGGCTCCCTTTGGAAATGGCCACCCCTGGGCGGGGTCCTCTCTGTCGCTGTCCCTTCCAAGGAGGCCAGGCAGGCAGCTGCTCCAGGGCAGGGGCAGCCTCGAGGCCGTGACGCCGGCCCGCTGCACAGGGCTGAGCCGCTGCCACGCGCCATGGGCCTGGGGCTGCCACTTACTCGGAAGAGCTAGTCTAGGCTGGGCAGGCAGGACGGGCCTGGACCTTGGTCACCCTGTCCCTGGAAACAGGCAGTCCTCCCTGTCCTGAGCCTACTGAGCTGCCCTGGGGGCCTGTGGCTGAGGCCTGTCCCCTGCAAGCCTGTGTCTTCCTGGGTGTCCATTTGGGGCTGGACGGGAGAGGGCTCCGTTCTTAAACCTTTGTGGGGTCACAGGCCCTGTGATGCTTCGGACAAATGCCCATCTAGGGACAGAATATTGAGAGGCAGACCCTGCCCTCTCCACATCTGGAAGCTCAGTTGAAGCCCAGACACCCCCACCGCCACCCCACCTGCCCTGTAGCCAGTGTGTGGAGCATAGGACCCCCCCAGGACCCAGTGACAAGCAGGGACAGGGTGGATCCCAGTGGGCAGGCCCCAGCGGAATGTTTGTTGAATGACTAAAGGACTGGACACTTGGACCTCACTCGGGAGGAGCAGCTTTTCCCAGAAGCCTTTCCCGCTGCTCTGCCGCTGCCTGACGGGCCCAGATAGGACGCACCTGAGCCCAGCAGCCCCCTCGTGTGGCCGGGGAAGACATGTGCAGGCCGCGCGCCAATGCCCGGCAGAGGCCCAAGGCTGGGGGAAAGGCCCTTTGTCTGCCGCGTGGACTTGTCATTGAGAGGACAGTGTGCCTCTGCCCATAGGCCCGGACTTGCCCCAAGAGGCCATGGGGAGGTGCTGCAGGAGGCGTGGGGTACAGTGGGGTCTGGGGACTTTGGGGACCATGGAACGGCTGGGGAAGCACAGAATAATGACCCTACAGCTTTCCCCACTCACTCAGAGGCTTCACCCACTCCAGCAAGGCTGGGGAACCTGAAGCCCGGGAAGGGTAGTTAGTGGGGCAGGACCCCATGCCCTGGGGGCTGGGCTTCTCCTGCAGCCTGTGCACTGTGGCCCGGGGGCTCACTGATGCCCCCGCACCCATGCCAGGCCCCAGCCCCTGTCCCAGGCAGAGCGGAGCTGAGAGCACCTGCCAGGTCCCCGCTGTGCCCGCCTGGCTGTGCCCGGGGACCCCACCGGGAAGACGGGTCCGTGTCCAGGGGTGGGCAGGCCTCCCAGAGTGGGCGGCAGGGTGTGAGGGCCGCCCACCCCAGGTCTAGAAGCTTCCGAGGCAGTTTCAGCAGCCCGGGAACTCCTGGTCTGCGGTCACGGCTTGGAGCCAGAGGCCCGGCTGGATGCCCACCAGCCTGGAGGAGGGGCGGACGGGGCCCAGAGGGGGTGCCAGGAAGGACGCGACCCTGGGGCAGGCGGCCGAGTCAGAAGGGCCCTGGGGTTGCTAGATGCCAGGCTCGGCCCCGCCCCGGCCTGGCCTGTGAGCTGCGTCCCTCGTCCCTCGTCCCCCGGAGAAGCTGGCAGTGAGGTCCAGGTGGAGGCCTGGAGAGCCTGGCCTTGTTGGGAGGGCCCGGTCCCATCTGGAACAACCCCCGCCCAGTGCTTGGTTACCGCCCCCCAGCCCAGGCAAGTGTGTGTCCCCCTAGGACCCTGGGTGGCTGAAGGCCTCGCCCCACTTAGCACCTCCCCTGCGGCCCCTTGGCCTAAGGGCAAGCGCTGCACTCCCCCAGCAGGAATGCGGGGGGCCATACTAGCCTAGGGGAGGGTGAGGGGTCAGGGCGAGATGAGGCTGGGGACCCAGTGGGAGCTGTGGCAGGGGGGCGTCCGAGGGGCATGGGAGACAGCTCCCCAGCCACAGCCCACCCCAGGAGGCTAACTATGGCCCTGGGGGGAGGGCTGGGACCGCACCCCCTTCTCCATGGG
>NW_011889012.1:481671-492029 GCF_000151845.1 Pteropus vampyrus
GGGTTCTGGTGCCTGCAGGGCTCTGGGGCAGACAGGTGACAGCCTTTCTTCTCTCTGTGACAGGAGGCGGCGGCCGAGGCATTCCAGCCAACACGCTCATCGACGTGGACCGTGTCGTTGGCTCAGCACCCGGGCTGGGCCGCAGGGTCCCAGGTGTGCTGTCGCCAGCCAGCAGGCCGCCTGCATCAGACGCCCCTGGCCTCAGCCGTGTCCCAGGGGGGGCCGCCAAGCCCAAGGCCGGCCCGCACCATGCCACCTTTGTCTGAGGCTGCCCGTGGCCTCGCCTGCCACCTCTCGTCCCTCCTGCCCCGCACCGGGCTGTCTGCCCCTGGAGGCCCATGACCTCCAGGGCCCGGCTCGGCCAGCATGGCCACCGCACCGGGAGAGGGCAGAGGGCTTGGCTTGGACACGTGCCACGCTGGCTCAGAGGGCTCCTCGGACCCTGCCCACTGCTGCCCCTGGCGTCCAGCCTTCCCTCAATAAAATGTCTTTGAGGGCTCCTGAGCGTTGGCCTCATGATGGGTGCTGGGGAGCCAAACCCTGTCCTCGGGGAGGCGTTGTTCCTGTGGGGCTCAGGAACCGCCAGATGGGGCTGGGAGAAGGGGCTCCAGGCGGAACTGCAGTCCAGGCCCTGGCCCTGCCCACGTCACACCGTCCCCGCAGGTGTCTCCAGGTGGCCTGGGAGACCTGCGAGATCAGCCAGTCGCTGGTCTGCAGCGACGGGCGGGGTCTCCTGCCTGGCTCTGGGCTGCTGTGGCTCCCGAGGGCAGTGGGGACCCTTCAGGCTGCCATGCCCTTCCCCCCCACCCTTGGCCTCACTCATGAGGGTGGTCTGGCAGGGCTGTGTGAGGGGACACCTGACCGCCAGCGGCCCAGGGAAGAGGTCGTGCAAAGGCCCTGAGGCTGGAGTGAGTCTGCTTAGAGAACAGCTTGGGCCGAGTCAGGAGGGGATGGGTGGCAGGCCAGAGGCAGGGCCACTGTGTGGTTTTGGGCTGAAGCAGATAGTGACGATGCCAGTGGCCCAGATCACCTCGGCGGAACCCCGAAGTCAAGCAGCTGAATTCCCTCGGAGTCGGCGGGAGAGGGGTGCGGGGTCTTGTCAGGTTTAACAGAGGGGGCCCGAGGCCTGAGAGCACACGGCCAGGCTGTGGGGTGGTTCTGGATGCTTCTAGGAAGCAGGCCCAGTGCTCTGAGCAGGGGTCCGGGGGAGGCATCAGAATGAACGAGCACCCACCACGCCCCCAGCGCCTGCTCCCTCTTCCTGCACGGACGGGGACGCGAGGGCCCAGGGAGACTGCACCCGTGCGGGCCCTCCGGCTGACTCACAGGAACGGGGGCCCCTCAGGCACTGCAGACGGGGTCCCCGGTCCCGGTGGCAGCGCCACCTGCAGCCCCAGCCTGCATTCCGGGGCGGAGGGCCGGCTGCCGCAGCGGCCTGCAGGGGCAGCGTCCCCATCCAGTTCACAGTGCTCAGACCTGGGCAGGTCCCCGAGCCAGGTCTTTGTGGCCCTTGGTGGCCCCTGGGTGCCTGGCCAGGACTCTGCCGGAAACCAGAGACAAAGTCCAGGAGAGGGTGCGGGGGGGACTGATGGGCGGCTCTGGTCCTGCCCCCCGCCCTGCCCAGTTCTGCTCCCCACAAGGGCCCCCACTCCAGGCTCATCCTGGGAGGAACGGCAGAGGTCCCCATCCTGGGTCAGGATTTGCTGTGCTCAGCCCAGCGCACACCTCCCCCTCTCTCTGCCTGACCTTTGCTGGCCATGGAGCCAGCACGCCACCCCCCAGGCCTGGGCCCTCGAAAGAGCTCAGCCCTCGTAGCCGCTCCGGTCACGGACAGTTTACAGATAGACAGCGGCCAGCCCTATGGCCAAGTGGGGACTGGAAGCCGGACTCCTGGCCCCTGGCCGCCACATTATCCTGGAAGACTTCGTGGAGGTGGCTTCTAAGCTAAGACCCGAGGAAGCTGTCAGGTCCAGGACCAGTGTGGCTGAGGCAGAGAGGACGGCCGGACCCTCTGGGCCTGGCAGGGAGAGCAGGACAGTGGACATGGGGACATGGGAGGCAGCGGGTTAATCATTGCCCGGCAGCCTTGACCCCCACCTGCCCTGGCTGCTCTGCTCCTGCCTCCTGCTGCCCCTCACGGCAGCCCAGGAGGAGCCATGGGGTGCCGGGCCTGGGTCCCCAGCCCCTGTGCCCTGCCCAGACTGTCCCTGTTCCTGCTCCTGCTCCTGCTCCTGCAGTTGGCGCCTCTCGGGGCCCACCCCCAGGCTGGCAGGGTGAGCACCGACCCCACGGCACGGTGGCCATGGGCAGCGGGGGGGGGCAGGGGCTCAACGTGGCGGAGGCTGGCCTTCGGGGGAGGCTGGCATGCCAGGCTGGCCTGGGGAACGGGAGTCCTGGGGATCCAGCTAGCTGGGCCCCCCGCCCACCAGCACGGGGGCCACTCTCCTCCCTCGGGCCTCTGAGGGCCTCATAGCTCTTCCCGCCCAGGCCCCGAAGCAGACCCCCAGGACTCAAGCCCAGGGGGGATGGGCTCTGTCCGGATGGACCCTGAGCCAGCCCCGTCCAACCCCTTGGGCTCAGCAGGAGGGGAGAGCGCAGGCCCAGATAAGGCCTCAGGACAGCCAGTGTCCCCCTCGTCCCTGCTTCAAGACCCAAGGGCCCAAATATGGAATCTGAGGCCCGGGGCCGCCACCAGCCCCCCACCCCCGGTGGGGCCTGAGCATGCGGGTGCCAGCCCCACACTGCAGCTGTCACCGTCCTCGTCCGCTTGGCTCCTCCTAGAACCATACGGATCCCGCAGAGTCTAATGCCACGGTGACCCCTGGGACCCCCACGACCACTGTGGCCTCGGTGGCCCGCATGACCCCAGCCGGGAGCACTCCAGAGGCAGGGAGGCCCCAGGGGAGGGAACTCACCTCGCTGCCCGGGGCGGCCCCCTCCAGCCCCAGCCTCGGAAGCCCAGGTGGGTCAGGAATCTTCCTAGGGGAGGTGGCGGCTGCACCTGGACGGGGGGGCTGGGAGGGCGTGGGCAGCTGCTGGGGGGTGGGGCGTCGGGTGCCCAGCGCGGGAGCCCCTGACCCGGCCGCCTCCCCAGCAGTGCTCACCGAGGACGGGCAGCCCTGCAGATTCCCCTTCCGCTACGGCGGGCGCATGCTGCATTCCTGCACGTCCGCGGGGAGCGCCCACAGGAAGTGGTGGGTCCTGGTGGGCAGCACGGCCGCAGCCCCGCCCCCAGCCCGGGTCCCCCCAGCCTTGGTCCCCTGTCCCTGCCCCAGACAGCCGGCCCACGGCAGGGAACGAGTGAGTGTGCAGAGCTCTAGAACGGCCAGGGCAGGTCTGGGGTGAGCGCCCCCAAGTCACAGCTGCGTCCCCCCCCCAGGTGTGCCACAACCCACAACTATGACCGGGACAGGGCCTGGGGCTACTGTGCACAGACTCCCGCACCCCAAGAGGGCCCAGGTGGGTGTCTGGAGGTCCGGGTGAGTTGGAGAGCATCAGGGCCAATGTGCTGAGGAGGGTAGGGGTCAGGGGGACAGGGCTGACCCGGAGCAGGGAGGGGGTCCTGCCTGCAGTGCGGGAGGGGGCTCCGGGGTTGATCCCACTGCAGGCCTGGGGTGCCGTCAGCCCAGGGGACTTCGGGAGTGCGGAGGATCCCCTCCCAGGCTGGAGCCTGCCCTCTCTGGTGGCCTACCGCTGCTCCGGCCAAGGCTGGGACCAAGGCGCCCCCTGGCGGTCAGGCCAGGCCCTGCAGTAGCACAGGAAGCAGCCAGGTCCTCAGGGCACAGGGCTGGGAGCCCTGTTTACGAGGGTCGAGGGTCTCAGAGAGTCCCAGGGCACCTGAGAGGGGACGGTGACGCCCAACGCAGGTGTATTGGGATTCAGGGTACGGGCCGCAGAGCCAGAGGCCGCCTTGCCTAGGGTCTGAGAGCTAGGTGAGAGGGTGGGGAGGAGGGGGAAACCTGCACCCCCTCTTGGGCACCCGTACCCCAAGGATCCCAGAAGGGGTGTCTCTAGGGTGCCGACCTGGTGGAGGCACTGCAAGCCCTTAGCAAGCAGGGGGCTCACGGGGTGTGACCTGCACGTCCCTAGCTGCCTCGGATCCCTGTGCCTCCAGCCCCTGCCTCAACGGGGGCTCGTGCACCAATACCCAGGCCCCCGAGTCCCACCACTGCACCTGCCCCATGGCCTTCACCGGCAAGGACTGCAGCGTGGGTGAGCGGGGCCCGGGGGCTGCGGGGCCAGGCCAGGTCCTGGGAGGATGGAGGGCGCCTGCCATGTGAGGGTCTGGGGGGCCTGCATGGGGGCGGTGACGTGCAGCAGGGGACTCACAGTACGACCCCCAGAGAAATGCTTTGACGAGACCCGCTACGAGCACCTGGAGGAGGGGGACCGCTGGGCCCGCGTGCACCAGGGCCAGGCGCAGCGCTGCGAGTGTGCGGGGGGCCGCATCCACTGCGAGGCCACACGCCACACAGGTGCAGGGAGGACACGCGGCCGGGGGGGGGGGCGGTCAAGAGACTTCCTGCCGGGTGCTCCCACCCCCCACCCCGTCCCCGCCTGATGGGGAGGGGCTCTCCCAGGGTCACCCTCATGCATCCGGCGCCTCGAGACCCGAGGCCTAGCTCTGAGCCCTCCCCCCAGCTTGCCTGAGCAGCCCGTGCCTGAACGGGGGCACCTGCCACCTGATTGTGGCCACCGGGACCACCGTATGTGCCTGTCCCCCGGGCCACGCCGGGCGGCTCTGCAACATTGGTGAGTCGCCCTGCCCCCGGCACCGCATGGGCCGGCCTGGCCCTGTGCGGCCCCGGGCCCAGGCTCACGGCGCACCATGCCACCCACAGTGCCTGCTCAGCGCTGCTTCACGGGCAGTGGCACTGAGTACCGGGGTGTGGCCAGCACGGCGGCCTCGGGCCTCAGCTGCCTGGCCTGGAACTCCGACCTGCTGTACCAGGAGCTACACGTGGACTCGGTGGGCGCCGCGGCCCTGCTCGGCCTGGGCCCCCACGCCTACTGCCGGTCAGCACTGGCCCAGCCCACCCCAGGCCGCCTCCTTCAGGGCGGGCAGGGTCGGTCCTGGGGGAAGGCCTCCCTGCCCTCGCCGGCCCAAGGCTCCTGACCCCTTCGCCTGGGTGGGGAAAGCCAGGCCAGGGCTCAGGCCCCCGGCGCCCAAGGCCACCATGTCCATCTGCAGGACCAGCAAAGGCTGTGCCTCTCCCCCTTCCCTCTGTGAGGGGCTGTACCACAGCCACCCACCTGCCTCCTCCACCCCAGGAACCCAGACCAGGACGAGAGGCCCTGGTGTTACGTGCTGAAGGACCAAGCTCTCTCCTGGGAGTACTGCCCCCTAGAGGCCTGCGGTGCGTGCAGCTGGTGGCGGGTGAGGGGAGCAGCAGAGTGGCCGCTGGCCCTACTCCCGCTGAGGTCACAGTGCTTCTCCCTGTGGCCCACCCTGCCCCCACACCTGGTCCCTTCTCTGGAGGACCTCTGCCCATCTGAGAGATGGGGAAACTGAGGCTCACTGGGGCTGGGCTGCTCCAGGGCCATGCAGTGATTGGCACCAGGGGTCAGAGGCAGTCCCCAGGTTGTGAGGGTGCCGCCCGTCCAGCCTGAAGCATGCTGGGAAGGCCACCAGAGACGAAGTGTCAGCAGGGCGAACAGTGGGAGGTCCCGTGGGTGCCACTGCAGTAGGACCCCCATGAAGCCAGCCTGCTGTCTGACCACCTGGGCTTGGCTCTGGGGTCCGGGGCTGCCGGGAGGGACATGAACACCTGCCAGCTGTGCAGGGCCACTCCCGTCCCCACGAGCCTGTGGTTGGGCTCTCCCACCCCCAAAGATGGGGAAACTGAGGCTCGGGCCGGAAGTCCTGTGCTCGTGAGGGCTGAGCAGGCGCGAGCCCTGAACTCTCTTCCGAGGAGCTCCCTCGGGCGGGGCCTGGGGACTACGCAGCCTGGGGGTGTGACCAGGAGCCTGTGCTCCCAGAATCCGTCCCCAGAACTGAGCACAGGCTCCCCAATGTCCTGCTGACCCTGCCCGCGCCCGACGCGCGCCAGACCTGCGGCAGGCGGCACAAGAAGAGGGGCTCCCTCCGGCCCCGCATCGTGGGCGGCTCGTCCTCGCTGCCCGGCTCCCACCCCTGGCTGGCCGCCATCTACATCGGGAACAGCTTCTGCGCCGGCAGCCTCGTCCACACCTGCTGGGTGGTGTCCGCGGCCCACTGCTTCTCCCACAGGTGAGCGGAGCCCGCGCGCCATCCCGCGGACCATCCGCGCGCCCGCCACGCGCCCGTCGCCCATTCGTTCCGCGCCTCTGCACCCTGCACCCCCACCCCTCCCCCCTGCCGCCACCTGCCTGCCACACGCTTCTACCAAACCGTCCCCGCCCGTCCCCACGTCTCCTCACCTACCCATGTAAGCCCCATCCTTCAGCCCCTCGGCTTCCCGTTCCGCGTCGCCCTCTGACTCAGGTGAGACTCAGCGCTCAGCAGGTGCTGGGCATGAAGGCTGCAAAGACCCACCCCGCCCCTGCAGAGACTGCTATCTCCGCCCCGTCCCCGCCCCGTCCCCGCCCCGTCCCCGCCCCGGGTTCTGGCTGAGGCGGAGGGGGCTCCGGGAGGAGAGGGGGAGCGCTTGCGCGTGCGCAGTAGGGATGATGGGCGCAGACCCTCACTCGGCCCTGCCCCCCACTCCTGGATCGCGCAGGTGGCACCAGGGAGCAGGCATCCACTCCCCCCATCAGAGAGAAGCTGGGAGGGGCCAAGATGGGAGGGGCCAAGCCGGGGGGCGGGGCGGAACAGGACAGGTGTGGACAGGCAGGAAGCTGGTTGCTTGGCTTAAGACTCTTGGACCTCCAGGTGGCCTCACAGGAGGGGCCTGCTCTTTAGCCCCATGAAAGGCTGAAGCGGGGATCTCCTTCACGCCCCTGAAGGCTTGGGTGTTTCTAGCCCTGTGCTCACTGGCCATCCATCTTGAGAGGCTGCCTGGGGAGACCCCAGAGCCCCCAGCTCTGGCCCTGCCTGGGAGTGGGGCCGCCAGGCTCTGCTGTGTGCTGGTCATCGGCTCTCCATGGTGACGGAGCCGATTTTCCAGAAGGGCCTGAGGCCTAGGAGGGCCGAGTGGCCAAGGTCCCACAGTGGCCTAGAGGTGGAGTCCAGGGCAGGTGACCCCATACACAGCAGATGGGAGAATGGAGGCTCTGATCGGGGGAGGGGGGGTGCTGACCAATGGGTCTGGACTCGTGCCCAGCAGGAGGCCTGCAGTGTCACCCTCCTGGGAACGTCTGGGACACTCGGCCCCTGTGGGTGGGAGGAGCTGGCCCCGGGGGCCGGCAGGAAAGGCTCGGGCGGGACTGCCACCGGCCCCTCCCCTGCCAGCCCACCTAAGGACAGCATCTCAGTGGTCCTGGGCCAGCATTTCTTCAACCGCACGACGGACGTGACACAGACGTTTGGCATCGAGAAGTACATCCCCTACCCGCTGTACTCGGTGTTCAACCCCAGTGACCACGACCTTGGTGAGGCGCAGGACGCGGCGGGGTGCAGCAGGCTGAGACTCTATGCTTCGTGCACCCCGGGCCAGAGCTGCGAGAGGGGCTGGGGGCGGGTGCCAGGAGGTCCTGGGAGAGTCCTCAGCCGAGTGGGGGAGGGTGGGCGGGAGCAGGGGACAGAGTGGAGAAGGCGGGCGGGAGGTAGGGGGTCCAGGGTACTGTGGCGGGGGTGCCTGGTATGGCAGAGCGGCCTTGGCCTAGCAGATGGAAGCCCTGGACGGCCAGCGTTTCGGGGCCCTGCCCAGTGGGGCTGCACCCTCGTGCACCTCAGTGGCCACCCTCTGTCCATCACGGACCCGCACGCCCCATGCTGACCTCTGGCCTCTTCCTGGCCCAGTGCTGATCCGGCTGAAGAAGAAGGGGGACCGCTGTGCTGTCCGTTCCCAGTTCGTCCAGCCCATCTGCCTGCCCGAGCCCAGCAGCCCCTTCCCCACTGGACACAAGTGCCAGATTGCGGGCTGGGGCCACCAGGACGAGAGTGAGTGGGGGTGGGAGCAGCCCGCCTGCGTGGTGCCTGAAGGGGCCCTGGCCACGTGAGCCTCGCCCCGCTGACCGCACCGTGTCCGCAGACGCCAGCGCCTATTCCGGCACCCTGCGGGAGGCGCTGGTGCCCCTGGTGGCCGACCACAAGTGCAGCAGTCCCGAGGTATACGGGGCCGACATCAGCCCCAACATGCTCTGCGCTGGCTACTTTGACTGCAAGTCCGATGCCTGCCAGGTGAGCCGCGGCCTCAGACCTGCCGCCTGGGGAGGGGACCCCGCCCCGCAGGGCCAGCAGGGAGCCAGGACGGAGAGCATGCCCCAGGCCACTGCTGAAGGCCCCGCAGTGGGGCAGAGAGGGACGCCCCTCACAGGAACGGGGACACTGAGGCCCAGGGAAGGACTGGGTCACAAAGCCCGATGTGTCCCAGCCATCCAGCCGAGGGCAGGGCCGTCCGGGTGAGCCCGCAGGCCAGGCCCCTCTGCCCCAAAGTCCTCCCAGCAGGCGCGGTCCGTCAGACCCCACCGGCAGTGCCGTCGGGGGCTCCAGGGGCAGCACCTCGTTTAGGCCGCTGCTGGCCCTCAGGGGGAGGGGCCACCTTATTCTCAGCTCGTAGACGGGAGACAGGCCTGCAGAGGTCCAGTCGCTCTCCCGGGTCACATAGCTCACGTGTAGCAAGGGGGTCGAGTGGGGCGGTGAGGTTGATGCTGGACCGTGTGGTGTAACGTGTGCCTGTGGGGAAGTCGAGGGTGGCTTTGCGGAGGAGGGGGTGCTTATGCTTGTCCTGAGGTGTGAGCAGGAGTTTGCCAGGGGGCGAGGAGGGCGTTTCGAGTGGGGTGCGGTTAGGGGTACAGCATGTGCTGGAACACATGGGAAGGGACGATGGGCCAGACCTGTCACAGTGGCAGCGGGAGGGTGGGCTTCCTGTCCGTGAGGTCCGGGAGGGTGGGACACCTCCCTCACTTGGAAGTAAGAACCTTTGCCATCGGTCCCGAGCCCCGGGGAGCCCTGCCTCAGAGGGGTGTGTCTGAGATGCTTTCCGGGGCTTTCTCGGTAGGGGTAAGGGAGGCGGGGGGTGGGGGGCTGAGCCTTGGGTCTCCCCAAGCCCGCTCCCAGCTCTGACCGGTGCCTCTGCCACAGGGGGACTCTGGCGGACCCCTGGCCTGTGAGAAGAACGGTGTGGCCTACCTGTACGGCACCATCAGCTGGGGTGACGGCTGCGGGCAGCTCAACAAGCCGGGCGTCTACACCCGCGTGGCCAACTACGTGGACTGGATCAGCGACCGGATCTGGCCCCCTAAGCGGCTTGTGAATCCCTCCTGAGCCCCCCGGGGCATGGGGCCCCCGAGCCGGTCCCTGCTTGCTGGCAATAAAGATGTTCCCAAGAACGCTGCCCACCCTGCCTGTCCTGCTGCCCCGCCCGGCCTTCCCTCCCAGGCCCACCCCGGCCTGCGCCCCTGCCCCCCAGGACTGCACCCCCAGCCCCACCACACCCCTCGCCTGGCCAAGCTCCCCGTGACCCTCTTCCCCCAGTGCCGAGTGTGGGTCTGTTACGGGGTGACGCCCGTTTGCGGGCTGCCTGGTGTCCCACCACCCTCGCATTCCCGAGCGGACGGGCGGAGTCCGCGTGGGGGTCAGCTGTCTGCCAGCACCGGCCGCCCACCCTGCGCTCCGCCCCGGGGCTGCCTCCCCGATGCGGCAGGGGCTCTGTCAGCGTTGGCGGGCCCCTGTGCCCTTCTGGGTTTTGTTAGGCCATTGGGGAGCCCCAGCTGGGGTCTGGGGGAGCAAAATTGGGTACCGGTTCTCCTACCCCTCCCTTTTGGGGTCACTTTGTATTACAGGTTGAATCGTGTCCTAAAATCCATGTTTGGGTCCTGACCCCCAGGACCTCAGAAGTGACCCTGTTTGGAGACGGGGTGTTGACTGAGGTGGCCAGGTTAAGACGAGGTCGCTAGGGGGCGCCCTGGTAAGATATGACTGTGTCCTTATTCATAAGAGGGGAGACTGGGACACAGACACATAGAACAAAGTGCAGTGTCACCGGGGAAGGCGGCTGTCCGCCGCCCAGGACAGGGCTGGAGCAGCTTCTCTCTCCCGGCCTCAGACCTCGGAAGGAACAGCCGTACGACACCAGGATCCTGGGCCTCCTCTGTTTAAGCGCCAGGCCCTGGGGCTTTCTCACGGCTGCCCGAGTAAATGGACACACCCAGATCCCTTAGCTGAAGGTCACTGCTCCTCCCAGGACATAAATGGCTCTGTTCGGGCAGTTCCAGTGACCTCTGATCTCGAGGTGGTGCCCACTCCCGCTCTCTGGCCCAGGGCTGTGCAGTTGCCC
>NW_011889012.1:492338-493769 GCF_000151845.1 Pteropus vampyrus
ATTCATAAGAGGGGAGACTGGGACACAGACACGTAGAACAAAGTGCAGTGTCACCGGGGAAGGTGGCTGTCCGCCGCCCAGGACAGGGCTGGAGCAGCTTCTCTCTCCCGGCCTCAGACCTCGGAAGGAACCGCTGCACGACACCAGGATCCTGGGCCTCCTCTGTTTAAGCGCCAGTCCCCGGGGCTTTCTCACGGCTGCCCGAGTAAATGGACACACCCAGATCCCTTAGCTGAAGGTCACTGCTCCTCCTAGGACATAAATGGCTCTGTTCGGGCAGTTCCAGTGACCTCTGATCTCGAGGTGGTGCCCACTCCCGCTCTCTGGCCCAGGGCTGTGCAGTTGCCCCCAGGTGCTCCTAAGTAAATGAACCCTCCTTGACTTGTCCTAAAATCAACAGCCTGTTGGGCCCCTGGCTGTTGATGCATGCTGTATTTTTTTACAAGCTTTTTTAGATTTGTTTATGTTTTGTTTAAGATTTCACGTTTAGGTTTCTGAGTGAGACTGGCCCATAATCTCCCTCCCTTATACTCCTGAGTGGCTGTCAGCAAGGCTGCCCCACCCTCATGGAGTGAGTGCAAAGGAATCTGTTCTCTGGCTGTTTGCTGGAAGGCTCTGTGTGAAGCACACGATCTAGTCTTGGGCGGTTTGGCCCACGGCCCCGTGAAGTTCCCTGGGCTGGTGTTTCCCCCAGGATGTTTGACTCCTGACTCAATATCTCAATACTTAAGGGACTCGTGGAGCATTCTGTTTCTTCTTGAGCCAGTTATAGGAAGTTACACTTCTAGGAGGTTAGCTGTCTGAACCGTCAGCCCTAATGCCCTAAAGTTGATGGTGTCTCTGAACCTCAGAGGTAGCAGTGGGCTTTCCCTGCCGGCCCTTTCCACGGTCTTCTGGCTTCCATGGCTGCTGCTGAGAAATCCGCTGTGAATCTAAAGGCTGTTGTTTTGTAAATAACTCTTTCCTCCAGTGGCTGTCACGTCTTTGTCTTTGATGCGCTGCATGTGACAAGTGCAGATGCAGGTTTCTCCCTTCCCCTTAACCCGCTTGCTGTGTGCTGGACCGCTCGCCCTGCCTGGACGTTCGCCGGTGCCGCTCCGCACGGTGACTCGGGGACCCAAGCTCTTCTCTGGTGAGGCTCAGAGTCCAACCCCAGACGCTCCATATCAGAATACTTCTTCCCTGTCACAGATGACTTCCAAACGCGGCACGTAAAATGACAGCCATGTTTTCAGCTCCCGATGCAGTGCGCTGGTAACCCAGCCGGCCGGCTCCTTCACTTCCCGGGGGCGGCGGCCTCAGGCTGTTCTCCTGGGGGCCGCCTGAGTGTTGGCTGGGGCCACGGGGTAACCAGGCCGCCGCCTGTCCTTCGCCACCCGGCAAGCTAGCCGTGGCGGAGGCGGAACTCTAAAGAAGAAGCAGTGTGTTTCC
>NW_011889012.1:494784-496595 GCF_000151845.1 Pteropus vampyrus
GTGAATGAATGAACAACTTGGGTGGACACAGGGCACAGTGCTCGTCACGGCTGGGTGGCACGTGTTTTTCTCCAGCCACACTCAGAACCTGGACGCGTGGCGAGGCGGCCATCCCCGCCCCAGCCACCCCCTTGCGAAGCCCATGGAAATTTAGAAAGACCCTCACGCGCACACTTCCTCTTGGGGGTCGTCGTGAGTGTCAGGCTGGAGGACGCGGAGGCTGAACCGCGGTGTCGCCGCAGCGCGGGCGGCTGCAGCCTCCCCGCCGAGCTGTGTGGCAGCGGCGGCCACGGCTGTGCAGTGGTCCACGGTGCAGCCAGGGGAGGCGGCAGCCATGCCCCGTGGTTCTGGGGTCCAGCGTGCGGTGCTGCAGGCTGGGCAGTGTCCGGTCTCCACCTCTGTCCACCTCTGTCGCTCCCGCCAGTGCTCCCTGCCCCCTCCCCCGGCTGTATCAAGGCCTGACGTCCTTCCAGCAAATTCTGTGCTGCTTCGGTGGCCGGAGGCATCCTCTGCCACCTTCAGTCGCACCTCTGGCCGTACCCGCGGGGAGCTGTCTCAGTGCTGGCTACTGGAACGGGGATCGGGCCCTGCGGGGAGCTGGCGGCTGGGGTGCACACGCCGGCCTTCCTGCCGTGTCCTCACATGTCCTTCTAACAAGGGCGCTAATCCCGTCCTGGGGCTCCACCCGCGTGACCTGGCTGCCTCTCCCAGGCCCCGCCTCCTAACACGGTCACAGGAGGGTGGAGGGCGCTGGGCTTCAACACAGGAGCTTGGGGGGACGCAGTACCGCAGCCGCAGTGAGAACTGAGGCTCAGAGCCCAGGAACCGACCCAGAGTCTGGAGTGGGAGCCAGGCAGGAAGCCCTCCAGCCTCTCAGCAGCCTCGGTGGCTCTGGAGGGGAAGGGGAGCTGCCCGTCCTCGCTGTAGCCTGCATTTTCCGGGGCCAGTGTGGGAGCAGGTGCAGCTGCCAGGCGTGGTGGGAGCCTGGGTCAGGGCCAATCCTCAGGAATGCAGCAGGCCCTGCCCCTCCCAGCAAAGATGACCAAGTGCCAGGCGCCTGTGGCAGCGGATGTATCTGCGGCCAAGCCCCAGGCCGCCCCCCGGCCCCCTGCCGGCTGTCTCCCACCGGCCTGTGGGGCCCTGGGATGTGTGGGGAGCATGGATGGGGATCTGTGGCTGGGCAACTGCTCTGGGGACAGCGGCTGGTGGCTGCACAGGTGACGGGGGTGCAGGGTGGGGGAGACTCCAGAGGCAAAGAGCTGCGTCCTGGGCCTGCCGTGCCCCTGCTCCGTGTCGGCCTCCAGCAAGACATCCCCGGGCATCAGCATCCCCAGGGACAGCGGCAAGGGGGCGGGCCTGGGACTCCACGCGGTCTCAGATGACATGGGTCCGTCCTGGCGGTGAGACCTGACACCCGCGTCCCCTCCCTCCTCTGTGAGTGGCACGACCCAGCTCTAAGGCCTAGTGTGAGGAGACTCACATATGCGGCTCCGCGGGGCAGCCTCCCTGCGGAGTTCGGGTTAACAGGACACTGTACATCTCTGCCCTCTTCCCCCGCCAGAGCTAAGCATGCGAGGAGGACCCGAGTGGGGTGCACTGCTGCCCACCACTTTTCGGGGGTGCTGGCCCCCGCCGCTGCATGGGTGCAGGAGGACGTCCACGGTGCAGCCCCACTGGGGTCCACAAAGTCTCTGGGCTCCGGGAGAGCTGGGGGTGTCGGCACGGCAGCTGCAAGGGAGGGGAGGGGAGCCCAGAAGCTCAGAGCCACCCCTGTCCCAGCCAGGAAGGGGGCTCCCTGGGCCTTTACGGAG
>NW_011889012.1:497385-498363 GCF_000151845.1 Pteropus vampyrus
TCCCCAGGGACAGCGGCAAGGGGGCGGGCCTGGGACTCCACGCGGTCTCAGATGACATGGGTCCGTCCTGGCGGTGAGACCTGACACCCGCGTCCTCTCCCTCCTCTGTGAGTGGCACGACCCAGCTCTAAGGCCTAGTGTGAGGAGACTCACATACGCGGCTCCGCGGGGCAGCCTCCCTGCGGAGTTCGGGTTAACAGGACACTGTACATCTCTGCCCTCTTCCCCCGCCAGAGCTAAGCCCGCGAGGAGGACCCGAGTGGGGTGCACTGCTGCCCACCACTTTTCGGGGGTGCTGGCCCCCGCTGCTGCATGGGTGCTGGAGGACGTCCACGGTGCAGCCCCACTGGGGTCCACAAAGTCTCTGGGCTCCGGGAGAGCTGGGGGTGTCAGCACCGCAGCTGCAAGGGAGGGGAGGGGAGCCCAGAAGCTCAGAGCCACCCCTGTCCCAGCCAGGAAGGGGGCTCCCTGGGCCTTTACGGAGCAGCACAGCCCCTCCCAGCCACTGGCGCCAGGTGGGCCAGTGGGACAGCGCTTGGCCAGGCTGGAGGGGACCGGACACTGTGTCCGCTGTAGGTCCTGGTCCCACCACCATCCGGCAGCTGGTTGCACCGGGGTTGATGCTGCAGGAAATGGGAATGGCCCCCTCCACTACCCTGCCCGGAGGGTGGGGGCAGGGGAGGGGGAGAGAGCCGGCGGGGCGGGTCAGTGTCCTGGCCTGGGTCCCCTCTGTTTTTAAGGGTGCCTGGTGACAGCCCTGGGCAGTGCGATGGGCAGGCGCGCAGGATAAAGCCAGGTTAGCTGAACACGAACTTTGAAACTGGGCGGCGTGGTCGCAGGTGTGTTCCCTCCGTGCTGGGTGGTTTTCTTTGCTTTTGGAAGAGAGGGGCCCCTCTCCCCACCCCCCCAGGCGCCGGGGTGAGCCAGTGCCTGAGCCCCGTTCTGGACGGGGCCTCGTTCTGGAGGGCGCCTCGGGTG
>NW_011889012.1:499615-507421 GCF_000151845.1 Pteropus vampyrus
TGGTGTTGCTGGATGCCTGTCCTGGGGAAGTCGGGGGTTGGGGGGTGGCTGGTAGAGGGGGTAGGGGCTGGGAGATGGGGGCCCTGGCAGGCAGAGAATGGGCAGGGGCAGCACAGACAAAGGCCCACGGCGACAGGAAGGGCTTTGGCCAGCTGTGGCTGCAGCAGGGCTGGCTGGAGGTTCAGTGCTGCTTGGTGGGTCCCTGGTGGGCTGGAGCCTGTGTGACGTCTGGGACCGGCGTCCCGCTGGCACGGCAGCCGTGGGGTTGGCCTTTGTCCCCGCGTGGGGCTGTGACTTGCAGTGTTGGCCGTAGGCTCCCTTCAGCATTAGAGAGCCCCCTGGGAGGGGAGCTCCGTCCTGGGGGGCACCTGCAGGGCCTTCTGCACTGGGGTTCAGGGCGGGCCCTCAACCCCACGAGTCATCACGTGTCCTCGCTTTGCCTGTGCCCAGAAGCCTTGTGGTCGAAAAGCTGCCAAGGCCAGGGGCTGGATGAGGGGATCAGGGGGGCGGTGGACACATTCTGACCCCTCCGGGCTGACACCCCCTCCGAGCCCTGCACCCACCATCTCCCATCCCCGTGCCCAGCGTCTCAGAACACCCACCGCTGGCTGAAGACCGCGGTCAGTCAGCTCACAGGCGCCTGAGCCGAGGCAGAGTCTCAGCCCACTGCCCTGCGCCCCCTGCCGTCACTGCCCAGTGCTGGTGGCTCTGCTCCCCTCCGGGCAGCCCGTCCCCTCTGCCCAGAGCCCCTGACACCTCGCCCTCCCCCACAGCCGCTCTCCCAGTGCTGGGGCAGCCTGGCCGTGAGGGTGCAGCCCCAGTTTCCCGTGGCCCCAGCGGTCACCTCTCCACCCCTGTCCTTAAGGCCAGCCCCCCAGCTGGACTCGGCTCTGGGGGGAGCAGGCCCACGTCCTGGAGAACCTCACAGCCAAGATCGCCAGGTCCCGAGTGTGGCAAGGACAGAGGGTGCCGCCTGGCTTCTTGCTGCGGAAAACCTGGGACCCTACATTTAAAGGTCACTTCCTTCCCGGGAGGGCCCACGAGGACACTTACGAGGCACCGGGCTGGGCGGGCCGAGGGGTGCCCCATCCTGTTTGCGTGTTTCCTCACCAGCTTCATAGGATAAGCTGTAGTCAGCGAAGGGGAGGGAAGGGGTGAGTCCCGAGTGACAAGCGCTTCAGTGGTGGGTCCCTTGGGGTCTCGGACTCTGACCTGGCCAAAGAATTCCCCAGTCCAGGGCCCACTTCGAGTGACCCTGGGCAGCCTCTCTCTTCCTCCCTGTGTCGGGGCTTAGAACGGTGGGAGGGGGCGTCAAGCACGCTGGCCAGAGGGGGAGGCCGGCGGATGGGGCTTCCAGAGGCACTCACAGAGCAGCTGGCAGCTCTCGGACAGGGACACAGCGCTCAGGGGTCCTGCCTCACCACGTCCCATCCTGTGCGGGCTGCCTGGGGACATCATCCAGTACAGAAAAGCCACCAGGAGGGACCCTGAGTCCTAGGCCTTTGGGTCATGATGGGCAGAGGGCTGAGGCCCAGAGACCAAGCAGTCCCGTCCGGACGGCCTCCCGCCCTCAGCCCCCCGCTGCCTGGAGCCAGCCGGGGTCTGCATGGCCACCACTGACAGCGCAGTGTGCATGCCGTCTCTGCTCGGGTCAGTGCCGAGTTCCAGGAGGGCGGGGTCCCTCACCGCAGCCCTGCAGGGCTGGGACCTGCTGAGTGAGGCCGGCCGCTCCCGGCAGCACCTGGGCAGCGCGAAGCCCCCGGGCCCAGGAGCGGGGCACAGAGCCCGTGCCCTCCCCACGTGGCGTCAGCTCCGCTGAGTGGGTGGGGTCCCAGGGGGTCCCGGGTGGCCCCTCCTGACTGCTGATCATCTGTGCCCCACGGGAGTGGGTGCGACGTCTAGGCCCTGGCCGGGCAGGCAGCCTGTGGCCAGGCGTGACAGCAGCCAGCCCTCCGGTCCCCTGGGGCCTCCCACACCCCTGCTTCAGGCTTGGGAGTTGCAGCCGCTCGGCCTGACGTGGGTGAGTCCTCTGCAGGCACCTGAGTAGCCCCTGCCCTGGGTGGCCGGCGGTGGACCTGCGGTCTCCTGCCGATACCCACATGGCCCTCCACGTGCGTCCTTCCCGAATGGGGTCACTGAGGGGCCTGGCCCGTGGGTCAGACGGTGCCTCCTGGCTGTGGCCTCTGGTGCTCGCAGACCCTTGGTCAGTGGCCCTCCAGCCCCAGCTGCTTGGGGCTGTCCCCGGCTGCTGCCCCCAGGCTGCTTTCCTGAAGACACTCCTCAAGGTCACTGTGACCTCCGAGGGCTTGATCCAGCTGCTGCTCCTCTGGCCTCTGTCACGGGCTCCAGCTGTGTCCTGTGGGTGTTTCTGTCCTCGTGCAGGCCGCCCACAGAGCCCTCCCTGCTGGGCCCGGCTGCAAACGCTTTCGAGGGCTCCTGACTCCCCACTTATATTTACATCCAGCCCCCTGCATACGCGCGTGTCCGATGGGGCTCACGTGTCCAGGACAGCACCGCGCCCCTGGCCCCGCCCCAGCAACCCCTCCCCAGGCCTCCCCCGGAGAGTCCAGCACCCTCCCTCCTCCTCCCCTCAGCCCTGCGTTGTGCTCACCAGGGGTCCAGGCAGAGGAAGGTGCCCTCCAGGCTGTCTCCATGGTTACTGGAGAGTGGCAGGAGCCTGGGCCCCTTTTCTGCAGGCACCTCCCTCAGAGCCTGGAGGCCGCTGCTGCTGCCCCGTGTCCACTGTCCACGCACAGCCGGGCCGGGTCCTCTTTGCTTAGAGCCCTCGGGGCTCCCTGGTGTGTTGGGACGAGGTGCTGGGCTTGGCTTGCCGGCCCTGCTGACCCTTCGCCAGCACCTTGGGTCACTCCTCCCCGCCCCCCGTGCCAGCCCAGCCTCCAGGCCTTCGCACTGGCCATTCCGTCCAGCACGACGCTGTTCCCGGTGGGGCTGCTGGGCCAGGTCCTTCCACCTCGAAGTTCCATGGTCCCCTCTGGGGAGTCCCTGGCCCTGAGCTCACAAGCCAAACGAGGGCCTTGGGGATGTGGGGGGCTGTGGGATGGAGTGGGAGTTGGGCGGACTCGGGGTGCAGCCCAGTGGGGGCTCTTTCCGTGGCCCTGCAGGGAGCAGGATCCTCTGCAGGACGCATGTTGCCCACAGGGCCTTTGCCTTTCCTGCCCCTACACCCACCCTCCCCCTTCCTCCCTCACCCCCAGCCAGGCCAGGCTGCCTGTGCCCCCTTAGGCCTGGGCCCACTGGTTCCTCTCAGGGTCCTTAGGGCCTGCCTGGCACAGTGGGGAGCCCGACAAAGGCCACCTGAGTGGGATGGCCAGTGTTCTGGATGGAAAGGCCAGCGGTGCCTTCTCAGCCCTGACCGGGAGCCCCTGCCAAGGGCCAGTCCTTCTGGGCTTCCTGCCTGGGTCCCTGGAGGAGCTGGTCAGCGGGTACAGCTCTGGTGTCTGGGTGCCCGGTGTGTCCACGGACCCTGCTTGGGCCCCGGACTGAGAATTTCCATCCCCCACTTCCCGTTACCACGGCAGGGTTCCCCTAAGCTGCCCTCCTTGCAGAATGGGTTTTAAAAATAGGATCAATTCATTGCCTAAGGTGATGGAGAGGGGAGAGGGGACAGAGCAGCGGAGGACATGGTGCCCTGCTGCGGGGCCTGGGGACGCCGAGTATGGGGTGGGCGTCAGCCGCTCCAGCACCCGGGGTGTGACTCCGGTCAGCTCCCACCAGCCCTGTCCCTCACCCTGTTCCGTTCACATTTAAACGTGAAACGGTGACTCGGATGGTCTCTTAGTTTCCTGGGGCGGTCGTAACAGGTATCACAAACTGGGGGCTTGAAATAGCAGAAATGCACCCTCACAGCCCCGGAGGCCGGAAGGTCAACACCAAGGTGTGGCAGGCCCCGGTCTCTTGCTAGAGTCGCTTGTGGAGGCTTCTTGCCGCCTCTTCTGGCTGCTGGTGGCCGCAGGCGTTTCTGGGCTGTGGTGCCATCACTCCATCTTCACGTGACCGCCTCCCTGTGTGTATGTCTGTGTCTGCTGTCTCTCTGGAAGACCCCTGTCATTGGACTGAAGGCCCACGCATAGTCCGGGGTGGTCTCACCTCGGGATCCTTAACTTCCTGACATCTGCAAGGATCTTTTCCCAAATATGGTCACATTTCAGGTTCTGGGGGGTTGGGCGTGGACGTGTCTTTTGGGCGCCCCGCCCCATTCAGCCCACTGCAGATGGGGTCTCCAACCTCCTTAGGGAGCAGGGTAGGAGCTGCACTTCAGGCGCAGCCGGAACCCAAAAAGATGGGGCAGCCCAGGGGAAATGAGACTCAGGGACAAATGTCGGCCCTTGCACACGGCCCCCAAGCCAGGCTTGCAGGTGCAGACGTCCAGGACGTCCAGGACGGGGTCCAGGACGCCTAGGACAGAGACCTGCTCCCGCTAGGAAGGCGGGAGGAGCTCCAGGGCAGTGTGGTGGCTGTCGTAGCAACGACTCTGCACCAGGCGTCGGCAGAC
Organism: Pteropus vampyrus; assembly: GCF_000151845.1. Taxonomy (NCBI): domain Eukaryota; kingdom Metazoa; phylum Chordata; class Mammalia; order Chiroptera; family Pteropodidae; genus Pteropus; species Pteropus vampyrus. The sequence continues at coordinate 504,129 of NW_011889012.1, forward strand.
CACAGCCTCGAGCCAGATCCAGCCTCCGCTTGCTTCTGTAATAAAGTTTTGTTGGAACCCAGCCACTCACTTACAGGCTGTTGGCTGCTTTTGCAGTTAAGTAGTTGTGACCAAGACTGCACAGCCCGTGAAGATGAAAACTGTCATCGTCTGGCTCTTTATAGAAAAGTTTGTCGACCTTGCTCTTGGCTGTATTACTGGGAGCATAACTCCTAGAACAAAGGAGGTGACAGTCAGGCTCTGCCCTGCTGGTCAGGCCATGCCTAAAGCGATGGTCTTTCATCTGACATGATGTCCTCACTCTCTTCTGAGCCAGGCCAACGATGGGGCTGTCGCCATGCAGAGCTCACCTCCGGGTGGGAGACAGCAAATAGACGAGGGACAGACAGCCAAGGGGAATGACCGCTCTGAGATGCTAGAGCCTGCTGCAGAGCGAGGGGCACAGGAAGTGGTCGTGTGTCTCGGGGGCCGCCCCAGGTGTGGTGGTGCCAGCCTCTTCCTGTGGCTCTGCGAGCTCCGCCTCCCTCAGGCGCTTCCCTTAGGCCTCTGCTGACAGCTTGATGTTTCCATGGTGACACGTGCTTTTCACGCGGCCCGCCCGTGTGACTGCCTTCTTCCTGGGCCGGTCACGCCCCCTCCACGGGGCCACGCTTGGGAGAGAACACCCTGAGGCCCTCAGACGGGTTTCTGTGGGTTCTGGGGTTTTTTCCCTCCATTGGGAGCATCTTTGCTTTTTTCTGATATGAGCGTTTTGAACACAAAGAACTGGGTTTTAAGTAGGAAGCGAAGCCCCCATCGCCGTCACCCATTTGCCGAGACTCAGTCGTGTGTTAGTTTCCGCCCGCTGTCAGGCTGCAGGGCCGAGGTGAGCAGCGGGCGGGTGTCCACGGACCCTGGCCTCGTCGTCGCTGAGGCCCCTCGCTGTGAGGCCGAGGCCCCTCGCTGTGAGGCCGAGGCCGTGGTCCGAGGCACTGGGCAGGGCAGGGAGCAAACCACGGCGCCTTGTTCTCATCCCAGCTCACAGTTAGCGTTTGAGTCATGTTTGCTCAGGATTCAGCTCTCCCTGGGATCTGCAGGGCCTGCTTTTCAGGCATTGAAGAGGAAGGTCACCGCGCTGCCCCTCCCCCGTGTCCCCCGCAGGTGCCATGGCCTCTGGCCTCTCCTGTGTGGCCTGGGACCAGATGTCTGGAGCTTGCATGGCATTCAGGGTTCTCACACTTCAATGTTCTGGCATCACATTGGGCCCCCAGACGCTGCACCTCCACCACAGACTGGGCCTGGGGTGGGGTGGGGGCGGGGAGGATGGGTGCGGAGACGGGATGGGTCAGGGCCACACGGTGGGGGGAGGTGGGGTGCAGCCACATTTGGGATGGGCCCCTGGAGAGTGGCTGCCTGCTTTGCGCTGGGGTAGCAGGCTCAGCAATCACGACGTTGAACTTGAGGACAGGCCTGGCTCGCCCAGACTCGGGCACGTCCCTTGCAGACGGGGAAGAGACGGGGCTTGTGTGGGGTCTGCAGTGGGGCCTGAGGCACAGTGGCCCTCGCCACTCCCCAGGGCTGGAGGCCGGTCACACCTTGGGAACACAGAGACCCAGGAGGGCAGGTGGGCGTGCGTGTGGCAGGAAGGGCAGGCTCTGTGCTCACCCGCAGACTGCCTGCTGATGCTCGCCTACAAGGACAAGTCCGAGCGGGCCAAGGGCCTGCGGGAACGCAGCAGCCTGATGCTGGAGGACATCTGTGGCCTGGACCTCGGCCTGCCTTACGAGGGCCTGGCCCACACGCTGGCCATCGTCTGCCTGTCGCAGGCCGTCATGCTGGGCTTCGACAGCCGCGAGGCCATGTGTGCCTGGGACACCCGGATCCGCTACGCACTCGGCGAGGGTGAGTGATGGGTGGCACGGCAGGGGTCCCCCTTGGCCTCCATCTTTAAGTGTCCCGTGCTGCAGAGGCCGTGACCGGACTCCAGGGCATAGAGCGGGGGTGTGTGCTGAGGGCCATCTTGCCTGGACACTGCGTTTGGGGTCTAGGGGAGCAAGGGGGCGCTGCCGGGGCCCCTCGAGCTGCCTAACTCCATCCCGTTCATTAGAACCAGGGCTTTCAACCTAAGCGGGTGGCTGTCTAAGCAGAGTGACCTTCCAAGGTGCTACCCTTTGCTCCCTGACCTGGCCACCCGAGCCCAGAGCCAGGTGGGAAGGGGCAAATGTCACAGGGTCACTGTCCCTCTGAGTCTCCCGCAGGACATGTAGCAGGTCCTGTGCCCTGAGCTGGGCAGGAAGGCCAGGGGAGGGCGGTGCTCTCGGGGTCCTGTTCGGGAGGAGGCAGACGGAGGATGCGGCCTGCTGGCTCGCCCCAGTGCGGCTGGGATCGGCATCCTGTACGGGCCCCAGGCCCCGTGCCTCGGGGGGGGCATGCAGAAGGCTCGGTGAGAGGGTGCCGGGGAGAAAGCGTGGCTGTCCAGTCGGGGTTCTGCCGGCTCGTCTGGCTCAGAGGCACAGCTACCTTTTTCTGTCATGGGCTGCGGGGTCCTCGCACACAGGTAGCTGGCATGCTCTCTTGGTGCCTTGATAGAAATCATGACGAGGACGTGAGCATGGGCTCGCTGACACCCATGCGCCTGGGCGTGGCCCTGTGGCCTGGCTGGGCTGCGAGGCAGACCCCAGGTACTCCACGAACTGGCCACCAGCTGGGCCCTAGTCTGTGACATGGGGCTCTGCCGGCCACCATGGCAGGCTGTGTCCCGAGGGGGGTGCTCCGTGAAGAGGGACCCCCACCCAGAGCATTGTCAGCAGCCTCCCGTGAGGAGCTGTGGCCCGAACTCGCTGGAACCAAGTCGGCCATTCGTGTGGGGAGGGGTGGTCAGGGCGACTGGCCCACCTGGAATGAAGGTGGTCCCCGAAGGGCCAGGCAGGAACAGCCACCACGCCAGACGCTGCACCTGGATGGGGCAGCTGCCTGGGGCCGGCCTCGGTGCAGAGCAGCCCCATCTCCCGGAGCTGACGCCAGGAGTGGCCCTTCCACCCGCCCCGTGACACCCTCTCTCCCCTTCCCGGCTCTCAGTGCACAGGTTCCATGTGACGGTGGCTCCAGGCACCAAGCTGGAGAGCGGCCCTGCCACCCTCCACCTCTGCAACGATGTCCTTGTGGTGGCCAGGGACGTTCCTCCGGCCGTCACAGGGCAGTGGAAGCTGTCTGACCTGAGGCGCTATGGGGCCGTGCCCAACGGATTCATCTTTGAAGGCGGGACCAGGTGTGGGTACTGTAAGTACTCGGGACCAGGTGGGGGTACTGTGAGT
>NW_011889012.1:508371-518297 GCF_000151845.1 Pteropus vampyrus
TGCTCGGGGCCTGGCTGTGCGGTCCAGGCCCCCCACTGGATGGGGCCATTGCCCCCCACGGACACAGGCCGAGATGGCGGCTTGGAGCAGCTGGGGACCTCTGTCCACGTGACCCCCACCCCGCCCCGAGCAGCATGTGTCCCTCACACAGCCTCACTTGAGGTCGAGATGGCGAGGGCTCAGCGCTTGGTCCGGCCAGGTAGACGGGGACCTCTGGGCAAGGCCATGCACTTGAGGACGAGGTCGTGCTGGCTGCTGGCCGCCCGGGGCCCTCGTTCCTGAAGGAGGGGGCAGGCGACGAGGGCAGTGTGCCGCTGCCGTGCGGGGGGCCGCAGCAGGGGGCGGCCCTGCCTTAGCCGCACCAGCTCAAACCCGGGCCGACGGCCGTCAGATGATGGCCGGGCCCCGGCTCGGGGCGGCTGAGGGTTGGAGATGCAGAGGGAGGTGGCCGGCTGGTTTGGGGCAGTGGCTCTGGAGCCGGCAGGGCGGCCGCAGCCAGGCCTGCGCACCCCCACCCCCCAGCTCGGGGGTCCCCAGCGGGAGAGCGATGAACACAGCTGTTGGCCGCCTGCTCCCAGCTGGCAGGGAGGAGCCGGACAGGGCATCGGTCAGAGTCCCCTCTGCTGGATGAGCCCTCGGGACACCTGGTCTTCGGCTCGCGGGAGGTTGTGGCGCTGGGCGTCCAGAGCAGTGGGTGGGGCGGGGCCCCTCCCCCAGCTCTGTTCCCTCCCTTACGTGGCCGGTCCGGAGCCACGGGCCACAGTGCACTTGGCACATGGCGGTCCTCCCGCCCGTGAGCCCCTCACAGCACCTGGACAGGGCGGGGGGCGGCCTGTGCCCTCGCTTCCCTGCTCGTCCTGTAAGGGCAGGCTCCAGCGCTGGCCCCCCCCGTGGTCGCAGACTGCCCAGGGGTGGCACTGGCCTGCCCTGCCCGTGGAGCGGGCCAGGGGACCCGTGTTATTTGCCAGGACATCATGTAACAGGGCTGCAGGATGGTCTCCTCTGCGGCCTCAGAGTTTAGAACGCCCACTCGTGGTGCAGGTGGGCGTCTTCCCACGAGCAGGGTGCAGACAGGGTCTGAGGCGGGGCCCTGAGGAGGTGGGAAGCTGCCAGCAGCTGTGCGTGGGGCGGGGCCTGCATCACCGGGGAGGGGCGGGGCAGAGGCCGGTCCCCGGAGGGCGGGCCTGGAGGCCCCCCTAAGGGCAGCCCGGTTCTGGCGCCGTGCCCACGGCAGCCTGTGCCCAGGCCCCATCCCCCTTGCACTGGGCAGCAGGAGGGACATTTATGAATTGTGGCATTCAGTAGGGACCGTTTCGGGTTTGTACGAGGAGCCAAATCCCCTCTGCAGGTTTAAGACCACCTGTCACGTTACTGGTAAGTTCGTGGTCTACTTCGCCCCTCTGCTCCAAATTTCCCACTGGGGGTGGCATTTGGGCCCGGAATCTGTCATCCTTCTGTGGCCACCGTGCCGTTTGCAGACCAGAGTGATTCTGGGTGCCAAGTGTCCAGGGAGATGACTGGGGACACTCGGGCCAGGGAGACACAGAGCCGGGGGCGGCTGCCACCCCAAGGGCCACCCTGCCAGGTCCACTGTGCCAGCTCGCGCTCTCACACCGACCCTCCGAGGCCTGCGCATCACCCCCACTTACAGGCGGGGCCCTGGACATCCACGCGAGGTGGAGCCAAGGTCCACCAGTGGCCCAGCCCCACACCCCGCCTCACTGTGAGCAGCTGTGGTGGTTCGGACGCGGCCTCTGTGGAGCCGCATCCCACATCCCAGTGCGGGAAGTTTGGTCCTTGGGCACCAAGGTCCAAGTGTCTCTGGTGGCTTCTCCCCCCTGGGATCTCACTGACAGTGTCAGGCGGGGTGGTCAGGGGCCAGCCCTGTGCCTGTCCCCTCCGCTCCACTGAACCACGCACGCCCTCGTGGCTCAAGAGGGACCCCACCCTTGGGGAGCCGGGGAGGCCACCAGGCCAGCGTGAGGTCAGTGTGTCCTGGAGGCCTTGTCACGAGGCTCAGGCCACCCAGCCGTGTGAGATGTGCGCCCTGCCCCAGGGAGCCCCTGCGGTCAGCCCAGCTGGTGTGGGGGTGGCGGCTGTGTCCCCAGGCCTCAGCAGCGGGCTGAGTCTTGGGGAGCGTGACACTGGGCAGACGCCCCAGTGGAATGCCGCTGGCTCCACCCCCCTCGTAATGTGGTTTTTTATAGTCGGGGGACTGATTGTGCTGTGGCCTCTGCCAGCTGACTGTGAGCTCGGGACGACATGCCTGGCCCCTTGTGGGAGCTGGTGGGCCTGACGGCCGCGCGGGGCGGGTGGCGGCCAGGACGGGGACGCTGTGAACGAGCCGTCAGCTGGGGGACGGGCCCTCGCCCTGCCTGCCCTCCGGCCAGGGTCTGGCGTAGCTCTCCGCTGGCACGCCTCGGCTGGGAGGGCCACCCGCTGGGCCGCGCTGGGTGGCGAGCCTCGTGGGCGTCTCAGCGAGCCCGCCTCCTGGCCCCGCTGGGCGTCAGCTCCCTCATCTCTAAAGGAGCAGGTCTCTCGTTTGGGGGCATCGCCTGGATGAGCCTCCCACAGCTGGAGGGGGCTGCGTCTCCCTCGTGCCCATGGTGTGGGGCGGTGCCATGTGTGGGGGGCGGCCGGAGCCCCCGGGTCCCTCGACGCGGGGAGCCGGCGGTGGCAGAAGCTTAGTGTGGAGCTCGCCTGCCCCGCCCGTCTCTCGGTGGCTCCCGGGGACTGTCCACTCGGGCGTGTGCCTTTGTTTGGGCAGCAGGCAGAGGGCGAGGGCCCCGGCATTCCTGTGCGGTGAGGCCACTGTGGCGGCCCGGCCCCACGTGGCCACGTACCATTCACTGGCGGTGAGGGATTTCATTCACTCTGGCCAGGGAGGGCGGGCAGCCTGCTGACTCACTGGCTGCTCCCTGCTCGGGCAGCGGCCCCAGGTGCCCCAGACTGTGGTCCCATGCCCGGCCTTGCCCTGCTGGGTGGCCGCCATGCACAGCCTTGGCCTTGCACGTTTATGCGTGGGCTCCAGTGTCCTATCGAGGGCATGCACTGCAGTGGGCCAGGACGCCAGCTGGCCCGGCCCAGGGGCCGAGTCTTCATGGGGCAGATGCCACGGCACACGTTACGCCAACACCCGTACTCACCCTCACGACAGCCCTGGGCGAGCAAACTGGCTGTGAGCGCCCTGACGAGGCCGAGGTCTCACACCGCCCCCACCCCCAGATGAGCTTGGAGGTGTGAGGGGGCCGCTGGGCTTTCCCGTGCCGTGAGACGCCCTCACTGGCCCCCTGGCCCCTTGTCCTGTCCTGGGACATGGGAGGCAGCAGATCAGGGCGGGGCCCGGACCAGCCAGTGGGACCTGTGTCCCACCCTGTCCCTGTCACACAGCGAGGTGGCCCGGCACCTGGACGCGTGCGTGCGTGCGTGCGTGTGTGTGTGTGTGTGCGCGTGTGCGCGCATGTGTGACCGGTGGGGTTACTGGGGCCCTAAGAGGTCATCCAGGTGCTCGGGGACACCCCTGACAGGTGGCCTCGTGGCTTTGCCCAGGTTTCCCGCCCCTGAGCCACCCTGCGGGGGTGCCACCCACCTGTGCTCTGGCCGGCTGACGCGTCTGTCCCCTGCAGGGGCCGGAGTCTTCTTCCTGTCCTCGGCCGAGGGGGAGCAGATCAGCTTCCTGTTCGACTGCATCGTCCGGGGCCTCTCCCCGACCAAGGGCCCCTGCGGGCTGCGGCCGGTCCTCCCAGGTGTGTGCGGGCCGTGGTCCGTGGCAGGGTCCCTTGGCCGCCGCCCTGCCCCCACATGCAGCTGAGAAGCCATCGGCGCTGGCCTCGCCGGCAGACTCCAGGGGTGCAGCCCTTTCTCTGTGGGGCTGGGCTGTCGGGGCGCTCCGGGCCACCTCGTGCTGCAGCTGCTCCGGGCAAGGCTCCCAGACACCTGAGCAGCCCCGTGTCCCAGAGTGGGCCAGGGGCCTGGCTCGAGGTTGCAGGGACCTTGTGTGGGGTCAGGACCAGCTCCGTCCAAGCCAGCGCTCGGCGGGAAGCCGCCCTGTGAGGCGGCCTGGTTGGGGGTCTCAGGGAGCAGTGTGGTGGGGAAGGGTGGCCCGGAGCAGGCCGTGTTCTGTCCCCGCTCCCCCCGCTGTGGCCGAGCTGCCGTTCCCCCAGAGCTCCGGGCCAGGGGCTGTGCCAACTGGGCTCCTCCTCACGGGGTGAGCTACGTTCCCCTAAAGACAACCTGGGGGGCCCAGGCCCAGCCGCCTCCCGAGGGACAAAGGCTGGTCCTTGGCGCCAGAGACCCAAGGTGGCTGGCGGTCCTCTCACGGCAGTGAAGCAGGGCCTGGCCCTTTGTCCTGCTGAGAGATCGAGGCCTGTGGCCACACGGCGGGTGGTCAGTGAGGCCAAGTGCAGTCCCTTTGCAGGACCCCCTGGGCAGGGGGAGGCGAGCAGTGGGCGGGACCCCCTTCTCCCAGGCTCAGCCTGCAGCCCAGGGGAACAGGCTGGGAGGAGGGAGGCGGCTCCGCGCCTGAGCCCCGCTGCTAGGCTGTGCCAGACGGTGCGGCTGCGCCCTCTGCTGGCGCCATCCTGCCTTGCAGCTGCATCGGGGTGTGGGCGGCCGGGAGTGGGCAGTGGGGCTCCCAGAGGATCTCTGCGTCGCTGCCCTGGCTTTGGGGCTGGGCCGAGGTGCACATGGTGCTGACCCTGCTGGGCTCACTGTGCTGTCCGGAGCTGTGGCCGAAGGCCCTGTGGGCAGAGGGTTGGGGCTGCCCCTTCTGACTCCTGTCTGCCACAGACCCCGGCCCCGGGGGCCCCGCGGAGGAGCGAGGGGCCCAGGAGGCCCTGGAAGCCCTACAGCTGGAGAAGCGGCTCAGCCTCCTCTCCCACTGCGGCCGGCCGGGCAGTGGAGGTACGGCCACCCCCAGCCTTTGTCCCTGTCCCTCCTGCTCGTTCCTTGTCCCCTGGCCCACGACGGCGGGAGCACTGAGCCTGCTCTCCCTCTCAGGGGACGACCGCAGCCTGTCCAGCTCGTCGTCAGAGGCCAGCCACTCGGACGTCAGTGCCAGCAGCCGGCTCACCGCGTGGCCGGAGCAGTCCTCGTCCTCGGCCAGCACATCGCAGGAGGGGCCGGGACTGGGGGTGGCCCGGGCCCCCGGCGAGGCCGTGTTGGGCGCCTCGCGGCCGCCCAAGCCTCTGCGGCCGCGGCAGCTGCAGGAGGTGGGCCGCCAGGGCTCCTCGGACAGCGGCATCGCCACCGGCAGCCACTCCTCCTACTCTGGCAGCTTCTCGTCCTTCGCCGGCAGCAGCCTGGACGTGTGGCATGCCGGCGACGAGTTTGGCTCGCTGCTCAGCCTGCCGCCGGCAGCTGGGGCGCCCGAGCCCAGCCTTTGTGCTTGCCCCCCGGGGACAGCCGAGTACCAGGTGCCCAGTGCCCTGCGGCCCCATTACGACACGCCCCGCAGCCTGCGCCAGGAACCCAGGGACCAGACGCCGGCCGTGCAGGGCGGCCTTGACGCCAGCGCAGCCGGGGACTCGGGCGGCCAGACGTCCGCCGCGTGTCCCTCCAGCTGGCTGGGTGCGCGACGGCGGGCACAGGGGACGGAGGCCCTGGGCAGCGAGGCGCCGCCCAGTCCGGCCCCCGGCGAGCCCCGGGAAGCAGGCGGCCCCCACGCGGGAGCCCCTCCGGCCTTCTTTTCCGCGTGTCCGGTCTGTGGAGGACTCAAGGTAAACCCTCCTTCCTGAGCCGCCGCCCCGAGAGGGCGGGCGTGCCCCTCCGGACAAGACGGGAAGGGGTGCGGGCCTCCACAGAGGGGCGCCCTTTGCTGGCAGCTGCGGGGGTGGGCGGGGTTGGGGTGGCGGCCGGAGGGGAGGCCCGCAGGGCTGGGAGGCCTGACTCGGGTGCAGCTGGATGTGCGCTTTGGGCAGGCAGGTGGCCCGCAGAGCCCTGGGGCCCGGTCAGGGCTGGGGTGCGGGCCGGCGCTGAGTCGTGTTGGGTCTGGCTGGGCCCTGGGGCGCTGCCCCAGTGGCCGGCTTGCCCCGCCCTGCCCTCCACACTCCCCGGACAGCCGTCCCTCACATTTCAGGCCTGGCCCCCCACCTCATAGCACAGCCACAACGCCCACTAGAAAGCGAGACCATCTACGGCAGCTCCAGACACCCGCTTCCCGGGGACTTGAGCTCGAGGTGGACCTCCCCGTGACTCCCCTGTGTGTGACGAGCTTTCCCCGTTTGTCCCTCGCCTCCTCTCGAACCTGTACCCGTAGGTGGCCTATCTTACAGGGAGGAAACTGAGGCTCGGGAGGCCTAGGGACTTGGGAGGGGTGGGGCTCGTGACTCTGGGCCCCCTCCCGGCTCACCCCGCACCAGCTTTTCCCTGGGTCTGAAGGGTCCCGGGTGCGGGGTGGGCAGGCCAGCCCAGTGGTCGCCTCCGTGTGGCAGGCACGGTGGGGTGAGCTTGCCCGAAGGCCCGGCTGCGAAGCCCCGGAAGGCAGCGGGCAGGACCGGAGGCCTGTCCCTTGTGTTTGGGGGGACCCCCATGCACAGCCCGCGGGCCCCCGTGGCACCACGCGCCCTGTGCTCACCCGCACAAGGGCAGCTGTGTGGCCGGGGCTGTGCGCTCATCCTGCGATTCCGGACGCCCCGTGGGCGGCATGGCCCGCGGCCCTCGGTTCTGGACCCGCTGGCTCCGTCCCGCGCTCTGGGATCAGCCTGCCCCCCGCAGGCGGCTCCCCCGTGCTGTGCCACGTCACCGTCACTGCTGGCTGGGGGATCCCGTTGCCCTTGCATATTTTTAAAATCTGACACTATTTGTAATAAATTCTTAGACTGGAAATAAAATTTTCTTTTCTTACCATCTTGTTTTTTTCCGTTTGGCCAGCCCTGTCCACCCCCTGCCCTGGCTCTCCCAGTGGGGCCCCTGACCAACCTGTGTGAGGCCATGCCCAGCTAGGGGGCTTCTGGCCCGATCGTGCTAGACGTGTGGACATTGAGTGGCAACCTTAGACGCCCCATGTGGCCCTGTGTGTGTGTTTTCACGTGTGTTATGGGTGCACGTGTGCATGTTTGCATGTGTGTTGTGCATGGCGTGTCTACACAGATATGTGGTGTGTAACGTGTGCAGTGCATGCGTGCACGTGCTGTGTGTGCATGTGCGTGCACATGTGTGTGCATGTTCATGTGCATGGTCTGTGTGGTCTATATGCCACAGCAAGATCCTCAGTAGTCCCTGGGGCTCAGGCAGGTGGCTGCCCATGTCTGAGTGAGGTGGACACCCTGCTTTCTGGGCCACGGAGTGTGCTGGTTCCGTGCCTGGAGACCCCCACACCCATCCCCCGTGTGGCATGCCCATTTTCACACCGCTCACCCCTGTGGGGCCACTCTGCAGCGGCCCCAGGGGGTGGGTCCCGCAGTGATGCAGGCGGGGAAAGGCGGGTTTGGGGGCTGAGCTGGGGCCCCGCCTGCGGGCTGGGTGGCTCCAGGCAAGTCACTACACCTGTCTGAGCCTCAGTTTCCTCTTCTGTAGATGGGACACAGTCCCTACCTCCCTGGGCACATGTGTGAGTGCTCCACAGAGGCCTGTATGGAGCCGTCATCACACATGGTCCCATTGTCCCTCCCCAGGGCCACCTGGGGGGTGAGGCAGGAGGGCCGCCGGTGTGGGGACCGGGCAAGGCAGGAGCTGGGGGCCGGGTGCGGGCCGGTTGGCGTGAAGCCCTCACCCAGAGGAGGGAGGGGTCCTTCCTGGGAGGGGCCACGGACCGTGGTGGCCCTTAGGGACTGTTGGGCGCTGTGGTGCCTCCCGTGCTGGGTGAGCCAGGAGGGGGGCCTGGCCCCTCAGATGAGTGTGCCTCAGGCTCCCCTTGAATCCCAGGGTGGTCTGGGGGTGGGGGTGGGGACAGGGGGCCTCTGCGGAGCCAAGCGGGGCCACCAGGACAGTCTTTCGCCCTGGGGACGCCATAGGGGGTCCTTCCTGTCACCCATTCTCTTTCCAGTGTGCCCGGGCCTCACTCCTGGCCGGAGATGCCCGGAGGGGCTCCTGTCTGCTGCCGGCTTTGCTGCCTCTCTGGGCGGGGCGGGCAGCGTGGGGCACTTGCCAGGGGCCCTGGGCCTTCCTTCCGAGTGGCAGGCTGGGGGCAACCCTGGGGGGCGGTGCAGACGCTGGCCAGGGGTCCCCCTTGCTTCCTGGGGCCACGAGGCCCAAGGTCAGGCCAGGCCCACGCCAGGTGCCGGGTGCCGGGTCCTGACTCTGGTCACACCTTCGCCCGCCTGGCGAATGGGTAGAGCTCCTGCGCCCCATTCCAGCCCACGGCCCCTCAAGGCCCCACTGCTGGTGAGGCCGGACCCTTTGCGGTCGGTCAGCTGCCTCTGCTGTTGGCAGGGCCCGTCTTCCACGGGGTTTGGGAGACCGGGCCCCGAGGTGGTGCGTGTGCAGTCATGGGCCACCACCCTTCCCTCCCATCTGCTGGCGGCCAAGTTCCCCGCTCTGAGGCCACTGAGGCCCCCTCCTTCTCTGGCTCTGTCACACCTCTGACCAGGCAGCTGGAAGAGGCTGTTGTGGTCTGGAGCCCTGACTCGTCTCCTGGGGCCCCAGGCCAGGGGTGCATCTCCCAGAAGTAGGCGATGGAGGCGGGGCCGCGAGCCAATCAAACTACTCACAGGACTGGGGGGGCCGTTTGGCCCGGCCCGAGTTGCCGACAGGGCCCACGGGAAGGCCCGGGGTGCGGGGTGAGGGCCCCGGCAGACGAGGAGTTGGTGCCCCAGGCTGGTTGGCCCTGTAGGTGGCCCAGCCCCCCGTCCTGTGTCGCTCGTCCTTGGGGTTGGCGCCCTGGTTTGTGGGAGCCTGCTGGACAGACTGACACGGACTCTTTCTGGTTTAGGGAGCGGCAGCCGCACCCCCTGGGCTCCCCGTGCATCCAGGTAGGCCGGGCTCTGGAACCAGCTCTTAGACGTGGGACGAGAGGAGAGCACCATGGTGGCTGCAGTGACAGCCCAGCCAGAAAGTGTCCAGAAAGGGCAATGTGTGGCAGTGGACAGCAGCAGATGGCACTGGGGAGTGGACAACGGGGACGGCAGGGCAGTAGCATGCAACTGAGAGGAGGCCCGGCTGGGCGGATGGGGCGGCTGGGCACAGCCAGGCCACCCAGGGGTGCCGAGGCCTGCCAGGCACGGACACCGGGGGGAAAGGGGAGTGGACAGGAGCCCTGGTCAGGGGGCGCCGAGGACCATCCATCCCGACAGCAGGAGGCCACAGGCAGCCCTCCCAGGTAGCCCTGGCGGTGTCCCAAGGACATCATCCCCAGGGAAGACAGGGGAAAGGGAGTCCCTTTGGCTCCTTACGCTCTGAAGTGGCGGTGGCCCCGTCCCCCGTGGGAGAAGCAGGTGGGAGGCTGCTGGACAGGGCTGGGCAGGGCCTTGACCCTGCTCTCCTGTACCGGGGCCCCTCCCCCAGCCAGTGGGGAAGGGGGGGGTCAGTGCACATCTGGTGGCTCGCCCTGGGGGTCCTACCCTGAACCGCACTGGAGCAGTCTCTTGGACAGGGGGGTGGGGAGGGAGAGAACTTGAAGTGCCTGGAGTCATGACAGAGATGTCACCAGACGTGTGGGTCTGTGCTCAGGGGAGGGATCCGCTGTGGGGACCCACCAGGCCAGCGGTCCCTGAAGCCTGGAGTAGGCAGGGAGATCTGGGAGCTGGGGGGAGGGCAGGGCATTGGGGGCCTGAGGAGGACAGGACGGACGGATGGGGGATGAGGGTTGAGGGTGGGCGGCAGGGGGTGAGGACAGAGGAGTGTGATCCCTGGGCCCCAGTGGGCCGGTGGGCAGCTGTCACCCCGTCACAGCAGAGGTGGGGACACCCTTTCCAGAAGCTCAGTGGTGACGGGGAAAGACAGGTACCTGGGTCAGGGAGGGGTGGGGTGGCGTCCCAGGGCGGGGGGAC
>NW_011889012.1:519192-523309 GCF_000151845.1 Pteropus vampyrus
CTGTAGTGTAGTGTGGCTGGTCCCCGAACCCTCCCTGCCTAACCCGCGGCGGGAGCTGCCCTGCTCTTGGCCTTCACAAGTCCCTCTGGACCTCAGGCAGGAGGCATCTCGGCTGCAGGCGGCCTTGGGACATACACGGCCCTCCCTTCCCTGAGGTGGCAGCCACCCAATCGATGACAGCAAAACACAGGCCTCCAAACCACTGCCGGCCGGGCCAGGCCTCCCGTGTGCCGAGCATCCCGCAGCCGTCGCCCCTGGTGGGGCACCGCCGGCCAAGGTGACGCGGGGGGCTGTCCTGTCCCGCCCTGCAGGTGGCCAGCGTGGCCCGACGCTGCTCATCGCATCCCTTCTTGGGACCCATTCAGTTAGTCAAGTGAATGATTTAAAATTGTTAACCTTCTATTTTTAACAATGCTCATTATTTTCCTGAAGGACGAGATGAGCTTTCTTGTGCTGGGCTGCGGCCGGTCATCGTGACATGGCCTGGACACGGCTCGGTCATCGTGACATGGCCAAGCGGTCCGGGGCCAGGGTCGGCCCGTTCTTGGGGTCTGGGTGGGGGTTTCCATGTGCTTCTTCTGGCTGGTGCCTGTGGCTCTGGGGAGGACTCAGTGAGCTGGCGTGGAAGTGTGGTCCTAGCCCCGCTGGCCACGGGGTCTGGATGCTGGGCTTTCTGCCATCTCCCCGTAGGCCGGGGGCCCCAAAGTGGGTCCTCCCACCCTGGTCTCAGAGGTGAGATGGGGTCCTCTCTGCTCCAGCCACGGCCCACTCAGACCCATCCCTTCTCTCCTCCCTGTCATCCATCATCCGTCATCCGTCAGCCACCCATCCCCTCTCCCACCCAGGACGCCGCGAGTCTGTGGGAGCCTCCCCCTGGGGAGCGCCAGTGGCCAACCGTCCATGCGCCGTCCCGAGCTGGGTCCCTCGGGCTGGTGGCTGCAGAACACCGGCCTCCCTCGCCCTGCCCACTCCGAGCCGACACCTGCCGGCTGTGGGGCTGGTGAGTGGAAGCAAAGGAAGCAGGCTCAGCCCCTCACCCAGGGGCCAACGTCCATTCAAGAAGGGGCCCCGGGAGTGGACGTCCATCCGGGACAGGGCCCTGGGGGTGGACGTCCATCCGGGACGGGGTCCTATGGTAGTAGGACTGTCCCGGGAAGCTGCAAGTGGGGGTGGGGGGAGCATGGCCAGCTCATCCCCGTCTAGGGCTGCAGCGGGCAGCGTCCCTCTAGGTGGGAGGCTCGTACTCCACACCCCTGCGCAGGCTGCACGCACTGGCTGAGTAACGGACAGGCAAGCAGGGGTCCCGGGCCCGACCGGCGACCGTGAGCGGTCGGCATCTGGGGTCTCCACTGTGATGTAAACACAGGGTCAAGGACGTGGGAGACGTCGGGAAGGGCTGGCCACGCCCCATCTGCAGGTGTTCCCTGTGGACGCACCCGCCTGGAGACCTGTGGGCATGGGGCAGGGCTACGGGAAGCAGAGTCCCGTCGGTCCCCTCAGGGTCAGCTGGCCTGTCCAAGGGTACCACATGAGGGCAGCTGGGGAACATGTGCTTGGCAGGCTGCGAAGGGGGCCAAGCGTCTGCGCCCCACTGTGGCACTGTGGGGCCCAGCGCCATGGAGGGTCCATGGGAGGGCGGATGCCGGCCAAGGCTGAGGGCAACGGTGTTTTGCCCTGATGCACGGGGGGAGCTCTCCAGCACAGGAGAGCTGGGGCGCGGCCAGCTGGCGTAGCCACACAGGGCCGAGTGGGGATCGGACAAATGGCCGCCCTTCCTCCAGAGCTGCCCGCTCTTCCACGTTCCTAATCGATGCTCTAAGCTTCCACCACAAGCAGCCAGAACAAGGACAGTAAGTTAAACAAACTAAACAAAAAGGAGACGTAAAAGGTCGTGGCTGAAAAAGTGAAAAAGAAAACAAACAATACAGAGAAACCGATGAGCCCCAGAGCTGGTTCTCGAGAAAAAAATGTCTGTAAAATTAATGAACCCTCCGCGAGCCCAATCGGGGAGGAAAGAGAAAACAATGACCAACGTCAGGAAAGACAAGCACCGTGGCACTACAGAGGACAGACCTCGAGATGAAGGGACGGCGTCAGCAGCTTCACGCCAACCATTTCGACAACGGAGAGGAAATTCCTTGACAAGCACGTCTTCGAGACGCAAGGACCCAAATCTGAACAGCCTGACGTCTACTTGTAGAAACTGAGCTCTGACTCTAAAACCTCAGCACGAGGAAAACTCCAGGCCTGGACGGCGCCCCCCGCGCCCCCGAGCCGGGGGCAACGTGGTGCCACCGCGGCCGCAGGAAGACGGAGAAGGGCGCCCCCTGCGTGGGAAGCCGGTCACTGCCGCACCGGGAGACAGAGGTGGCGAGAAAGGAAAACCGCAGCCAGTGACCCTCCGGAGGACAAAGTCCTCGGCCAAGTATCGCCACGTGGGGTCGGTGACACTGCGGGGCACTGCGCCGTGAGCCAAGGGGCTGACCCGGGAGCGCGAGGTCGCTCACATCTTCCAGGGAAAACCCGAGTGACCGGCCACAGTAACCGCATCGAGCAGTGAGCCTCCTGGTCATCTCGACGGGCACCAGCAACACTCGTCCATGAAGCCGGCCTGCTGGGCCGGAAAACCAGCCCTCACCCGCCGAGCTGGCAAAGGGCCCACAAGCCCACTAAGACCGCAGCAAGGCGGGGCCGTCCACTCTGCCACCGCCGTCCGAGAGCAGACTGGCCGACGGGGCCACTGCAGAGTGGTGAGGCACAGCGACGGGGCGGGGCGCTGTCGTACTGACGGGTGACACGGCAAGGACGTGGAGCGGATGTGTGAACTGCGGGGCAGGACGTAAGGTCGTTATGTGCAATGAACCATTCAAAATGAAATAAAAACATACTGTCGACGACGGAACAAAGTATCCTGCTACCTAGGGAAAAATCCAGTGAAAACACGTGAGGCCCTTACAGAAAGAATCTCGCCGAGGACGGCAGGCGGGCTCAGCGGAGCCACATGCGGCCTTCGAGGCCTGGACGACCCAATGTTAAGATGCGACTCCCCCCAGAGTGCCCTACGTACCGGAGGCAATCCCCATCAAAGGTCTAGGAGCCGTTTCCGTAAAGATTCAGAAGCTGATTCTAAAACGTCTGTAGACCCTTCAAGAGTCTTTAAATAGAGGAAAATTCACACTACCTTATTCCAAGATCTATTATAAAGCTACTGTATCGAGCCAGCAATGGCACAAGGAGAGACAAACAGATCAACGGGACAGAACAGTCTGGAAGGAGATCCACACCAGTGCGTCCCCTTGAGTTCTGGCAAAGACACCAAAGCCAGCTGACGAAAGGAAAAGAATCTATGTGACAAATGGTGCTAAAACACAAAGGAAAAAATGAGCCTCAACTCCAACCAGAACTGGAACTCGTGTTCATGAGGAGGTGACATCCGTGTGCCAGGACACGAGTCCACAACAGAGGACCCCACTAGTGACACAACCGGAGACTCGCCGACCACGCTCGGCCCGGCCAGGGAGCCATCGACTTTCCCACCGTCTCGTGCAAAGGGTGGGGGTGGGGACACCTTAAGGTTGGCAGTGACCCAGAGCCGCTCACCATGCCTGGGACTAAAGTCACCGGGGGCACAGACGCAGACAGCGAGACAGAGACAGAGGCGTTGCGTGTCAGGTCACAGACGAATTAAATACTGCAACTGTTCAACAGGCTTCTGTCTCCGCTGCCTCCAGTAGCAGCTTTACAAGATCTTGGCGCACACTGCGACACCACAGCACAGAGGACCGTCTCTCCAGGGGCAGCTGGAGGCAGCAGTCCTGCCCCGGGGACACCAGCTTTTCTCGGGGGGGCCAGCTGCAGTGTGATCGCACAGGCCCCCCACCAGGCGCCCGTGGCACCTGAGGCCATTCCGTCCCATTGAGCCTGTATCGCCTTCCCGAGGTTCTGTTCGTGGAGACACCACCCCAGAGCACCCAGCCCGTCTTCAGGGACGTCCCGCAACCCCGTCACAGTTCATTGTGACGAGCTCTCGAGATCCGGCTGGACAGGTCCTGTAAGTGCTTCTTCACCTGCAGAGACAGCATGGCTCATGACGCGGGCCCCTCAGCGCTGCGCCCCC
>NW_011889012.1:523999-525623 GCF_000151845.1 Pteropus vampyrus
AGCACCCTCCGTGGGGACGCCGTGCTCACGCCCCGCCTGCGGCCAGGTCCCCGCTGCCCTGCTCCTTGTCACGTCATAAACCAGGGTTCTCTGGACGAGGGCGCGTCACGCTCTAACGTCGGACGGTGCCCAGATTTGCAGTTGGCCTCAGTGTGCCGTGGAGGGCAGCTTGGCGGTCAGAGCACAGAGCAGTGGCCTGGGCCTGCTGCTGCCTCGGGGTGCTCCCCGTTTCCTGGGGGCCAAGTGTGGTGTCCACGTGTGTGGGTGACGTCTTAGGATGTGCTGCCCACATATGCACTAGGGGGATGCCAAAGCCACCGCAGGCGGCTCGTCCTGGAGCACTCACCGGCCACACGCCTTGGGGCCAGGAGGCTGGCGGTGGCTGGAGGAGCTGCCCTGCCCGCCTGCCCCGGCGTGCCCACGGCCCTCACCAGGCCACCAAGTGGCGACACCCAGGTCCCAGCCTCAGGAGGCCCAGACAGTGGGTGGGAGGAGCCAGGAAGCCCCCGGCCCGCCCTGGCCCACTGCAGGGCCCCGCAGGCCCCTGGAAGCAGCAGGCGCGAGGCAGCGAGCCTGCTGCCTCCACCAAGCGCCGAGGGCGTGGACGACCGGCCCCACTCTGCAGGAGGGGCCCGAGGCGCAGACAGGAAGGCCGGGGACAGACTCTCCGGCGCTGCCCCGGCGGAGGCCCCGTGGGCGCGGGGGGACGAGGAGCCGCACCCACCTTGTAGCCCAGCTCCTTGGTCTTCTCCTCCAGCGCGGCGTAGCGCTCCCTGTTCCGGCCCACGTGCTCGTGGTCGCCAAACCTCTCCACGTGTTTCAGTTTTTGATGAGAAATTTCCAGCTGCTTCTGGTAGTGGTTATGTTTTTCGATTTTGACTTCAAAGTGCTTCAGCTCCTCCTAGAGTAACATTTAAGCAACACGCTCTCAGTGTCACTGGGCCCCGCTCACTGATGGCCGCTCCAGGATGCCAAGGGCAAGGCACATGCGGGGGCAGGCTCGGCAGGGACGGTGGCCAGCTGCCCACCTGAAGGCCACACACGCCGAGCTGCCACCGTGCAGCTCATCCAGGAGAGCCCCGAGGGCTGACTGCGGCCCCCCTGCCCCTCACCCCGTCACGAAGCAGCACGTTCACACACAGGTGAGCAGCACTCACCTGCTAGAACCTGATGGTGCTAGTGCCCCGTGCACGCTCCCGGACCCGGACCCAGAGGCCGCTCGTGAACAGGACCCGCCAGGCACCGGGCTCCCTCCTACCCAGCCCCACGCCTAGCCAGACACGTGGGGCCCGGGCTTCGACCAGCCTCCCTACACTGTCCTCCTCTGTCCCCACGGCCTGTCCTGTCTGGATCAACCCCTGGCCTTGACCCCTGCCCTCCACCATCGTCCTTCCCACCCACCCGACGCACGCCTGGGTTGCACGGCCCCCAAGGCCCACTTCCCCACAGTCCTGGACTCAGCTGCCACGTCCCCGGCCCCAAGTGCAGGGGCCAGCCCGGGGGCCGCGAGAGCTCACCACACGTCCCTGCGAGCAGATCCCAATCCGTGGGGCGGACGTCCCGCAGGGACCTCTGCTGGACCCGCACCGATCCCCCTGCCGCTTCCACCCCAGGGCTGTTCCCT
>NW_011889012.1:526626-531541 GCF_000151845.1 Pteropus vampyrus
CGCCGGCCGGGTCGATGGCATTCTCCTGGATGTCTGCGGGAGCGGACGCAACCGCTGCTGGGGGCCGGGGACGCCGGCCCTTCCCAGCGCGCAGATGCCCTTGCGGGAGGGAACCCCGCGCTCGGGTGGGTCACGCCAGGGAAGGTGCGCCTCTGCGGGAGGGGCAGCCAACAGTGGCAGAGGCGACTTGCCACTGAAGCAGGTGTCCCTGACCGGTGTCCGTGCATCTGTCACAGCACCCCGCCCTGACGGGCTCCCCAACAGCGAGGCGGGCTAGGGACCTGGGAACGGGGACACGTGGGGCGGGGCACCTTCGGTTCTGCTCAGGGCCTCCAGCATGGCGTCATACTCGCGGACTTTCTCCCTGTGGTGCTGGAACTCTCGCCAGAGCTTGTCCAGCTCGTCCCTGGAGAACTTCCCAGAGGTCTTCGCCTGGGGGAGAATGCCAGCGGTGGGCCCCCTTGTCACCCCACTCACTTCCCCTGGGGGATGATACGGTGACATGTAAATAACGCAGGTCCTGGACTCAGCCTGGAGGCCACAGAAAGCCCCCTGCATGGGGGGGCCCTCCCCCCCACACCAGGATGGGTCAGTGTGAAAAGTCCCAATTCTTGGTCCTGCTCAGTGTAATCCAGACAGAACGTCCCGGTCAGGAGGCAGTGGACGAAGGGAAGGGAAGCAAGTGCCTTGCCGTGGCCAGCTCAAACTGCCACCGGCCTGGCCACACCGGCACCCGTTTGGGGTTTGCACCCCACCTCCAGGTGGGGGCACCTCTCAGAATCACAGGAACCGGCTGCGGGATCAAACCCAATTAAATACGGACGCAGAGTCGAGACGCGGTCACGCCACACCGGCGGCTGTGTGTGAGCCTCACGCCGCCAGGCACGTCCTTCGCCTCTGCAGCTCCCCCGCCCGGTGCCCTGGTTCCTGTGCCGGGCGAGCACAGTGCCCCGGAGCAGGAGCAGGGAAGAGCCCAGGAACCAGGAACGACCAGATGACACCGCAGGCCCATAGACACACCCCCATGCGGGGCAGGGGCACGCTCTGCAAAACGTCAGCGCACAGAAACCCCGGCAGCCCCCCAACTCTTAATGCAAGGAGACACATTTCAGGGTTTGCGGAAAGCTCCGAGGGTACCTTGTGCCACAGCTTCTCCAGCCGGGGGTCCTCCAGGCTGTCCTGCTCCATGCCACCACCGAGAGAATTGCCACTGACCGCCCGGGCGTCCTTCCTCCCGTCCAGACCGTACTTGGCCAGGATGACTAGGAGAGAAGCAGGGTACCAGTCAAGGCGGGTCCTGACGGGGGCGCAGGCGGGAGCTGGCCACAGGTGCCCTCTGCCCACCGGGTTCGCAGTGACCACTCGGGACCTGGCAGGACAAGAGAAGAACCAAGCAGGGGCTCACTCTCCTGTCGTGTCCAGCGGCCAAGCAGACCCGCCAGGCAGACGCCGGCTGCTCTATGGCTCCCCCCACGAGCGCCGCTGGCCAGGATGCGGGTCCTTCAGCGAGGCCGTCTCTACAGGCCAGTGTCAGATTTTCAAAACCATAATTTGTCGCCCATTTTTGGCTAGTGTGGGAGACAGCAACTCAGGGTGGAGCAGCGTATGGGGGTGCGGGGCTTTGCTACACCCGGTCGCCGACGCTCTGCAGGAGAAACGTCGGTGCCAGCACCCTCCAGCAAAAAGCTACCAGCGGCTGGGAGGGCAGCTCGGCCGCTCACGTGGGGACGGCCACTGGGGCTACTTCTTGTAGCACCGGCCACATCACCCGCCCTGTGCGCAGACGGGGCCCATGCTGGTCCCTCACTGATGCATCGTGGGCCAGGCACCTGCCACCCCTGGGAGCAGCTCTCCGAGGCCGGATTTGGGGTTCCGGCACAGTAGCTCTCTTGGACAAGCCCTCTGCCGGGGACACCCCGCACTCGGGGCCACTCTAGATGTCCCTGGCTGCTGGCCCTCCCTGCTCTGAAGGGACGGGGGCCACCTGGGTTGTAAAACCCGGCTCTACTGTCCCCTCCAGGGCCTCGCTTCGCCTGTACTCCATTCCTGCCACCCCGGGTCCTCCGTGTCCAAGCCAGTCCCCGCGGGGGGCACCTTGACCCACGCCCCACCCCAGCTCCTCGCCTGTGTCCACCCTCAGTGGTGCCCAGCCTGTCTCCATCTACACTGCCTGTGCCTCAGAACCCACTCCACACGCAAGCTCAGACCACTAGGAGCTGTGAAGTGTGCGTTCTCGGTGCTCGTCTGTGAGCTCATGAGTTTCCTAGGTGGCAAACAGCAGTCCAGGTCCCCTCCCTAAACTGCAGAAGGCTCCTCTACCAAGCCACCAAGACCGTGGTCGGTGTAGGTCACACAGGTGCATGCACCTATCAACTCATCAAACTGGGTCACCGAGATCTATATGTCAGCATGCTTAATTTATACCCGAAAAAACTATTTAGAAAAAGGTTGTTCAGATGGCTCCCTGCCCAGTCAGCCAGGGCCTAGACTGGCCCAGGGCCCGCGACCTCGTCCTGCCCACAGCCCGGGTCAGAATCAGGAGCCAGGACCACAGAGCCTGGTGACCGCCCCTCGCGATCAAAGACAAGGGAGGTACCACTGAGACTGCGTCTGAGCTTCGCCTCTTCCTCCCCGTCTTCGTCCAAGCCTTCGGCCTTCAACTTCTTCCAGCTGAATTCGTCTCTTTCCTGTATCTTCAGGTCAGCATGGAGCTCGGACAGTTCCACGGGAGAAAGCTGCAGCTGTGGGACAGGAAGAGAGGACGTGTGACAGCTGGCCCCAGGACGAACCAGAGGTCCAGCCTGGGAGAAAGTGACTCTGGAGAAAGGGTGACCAGGAGACACTGAGAGACAAGCAGGAGATGGATGCAGGGTCCCGGACAGTCAACATCCTACACACAGTCCCCTAGCATGTCAGAGGGACCGCTGGCCTCACCTGAAATAGACATCGGCATGGAATGATCTAGAAATCCCAGGTCCCTAGGGAGCCGCCCGTTGTCAGCAGCCTGAGTGTGCGGGCACAGGAGGGAGAGCTGGCTGCACAGGGCAGTTCCGGTGACAGGACACGCTGCCTTCCCAACCCGGGCCCTGGGGACATTCGTGGGCACCTGGGCACACAGGGAGGGCGCAGGGACACGGACGCAGGGCTCATCCTTGCATCAAGCAACCAGGACAAGGATAAGTGGCGACCCCCAGGACAGAAGGCTGAATTTATGGAAAACTTCCAAACAAAATAAAAAATAAAAAGCCCCCTCCCCACAGTTCCCCGGGACACTGGCTGGGAGGCTCTGCCCGCCATCTCGCTCCTTCCGGGCTGTGCACAGGACCTCGGACCAAGGAGTGCTGCCCTGGGCACCTCAGCCACCCTGGGCAGGAGTCTGGGCACAGGGCTTGAGCTTGTGGTCGCCTGTGAAGTGAATAAAGACCTCAGACCCTACAGGCCCTTTATAAACAAATCACGGAGTTCCTGATTTCCTGTCGTCTCCCACTGACCCCTAATCTGACACTGGGGCCATCTCTGCTTCTTTAAGGGAACGTCACACTCTGCAGTGGGGATAACCCACGCCCTGCGTCCTTCCAGCCGAGTCCCGGGGGGACTGGAGGATGCGGGGCGCTGTCCACAGAGCTGCCAGAGGCGCGTGGGGCTGCAGCAGGAGTGAGGGCCGGGGCCGCGGAGGGAGCAGGGTTCCCTTCCTCACGAGCTCCCGCCCCGACAGCGAGGCCGTGATTACGGCTGGAACTGCCACGAGTCTGGGGCGCACTTTTGAGCAGAGAAGAATTTTGATTTTTGAGTTTTTAACGGAATCGAGAACTCTCCCGCCCCTGCAGCCCGTCTGCTCACTCCCAGCCTCACCCAGGTCCTCGCCCTTAGGCCCTTGCAGCCACCCGCGAATGGTGCTAGTGTCGAAAAGAAAGAAATAAAACCACAGGGCGGAAAACATGGCGCAGATGACAGAGGCTCTGTTCATCCCTCCGGCGACCAACTCAGAGTCGTGACGGAAATGAGGAGCAGCGAGGAAACATCGCCGGGGATCTAGAGGAACCAGCCATACGACGAGGCAGAAGTCCAAGACGTCACCCTGCGGCGGCGGAGGGCAGCACGGGGCGAGGACGCGGGCTGCCCGGTCCCGAGGGGCTGAGAGGGACGGAGGCTGCCGCAGCGGCAGACGCCTCTTAAAGGGGCCGTGTCCGCGAGCGGATTGTCGCGGTGACGGACCTGCTCACTCTGAGCACCAGCGCCCATTCGGCTGTGCGCAGGGGCCACCAGGGACTTACAGGGAGACGTTGTCGGGGTGAGGGCTGAGGCGCGACTCGCTCCGTGCAGAGGTGCAGGTGGTATTCACTGTTCCCCATTGAGCCCTGCGCCCTATCATTGCGCAGGACACAGCACGCCATAGCTGCTGTGAGGTCATCAAACTGAATAACTGAGGTCACTCAGCCCAGAGGATTCCCTGAAACCCCGCCTCCCCCAACTCGTGCCACATGGCCCCACCCATGCCACATCCAGGTGTGTCCTTCAGCGACTCAGGTGCTGAGACTCATACTGGAGGCAGCCTTGGTTTCTGGCGTGGCCTTCTGAGGCAACTCTAAGCGCAGCATCTGTGGATTTCTTGCTGAATCTTAACAGGTGGCCCCGGAGGGGCAGAGGCTTGGGCTAAATTTGGCCTGCAGCTGAACCCCCCTCAGGACTGTGCCACTGGACACCTGCTACACAAATCCGCACTAATAAGACTGGGAGACTTAGGAGTTTTGCTTAGTACATAGAAACAGACACAGAAAGGCAGCCAAAATGGAAAGACAAAGAAGCAGAAGCCAAATGAGAAAACAGAACAGAGATCCAGATAGAGTGGAGTCAAGAATCTAACAGATGCAGAGTTCAAATCACTGGTTATAAAGATGCTCGGTGAACTTTTGGG
>NW_011889012.1:532046-539550 GCF_000151845.1 Pteropus vampyrus
TGGCAGCTGATTTCTCAAAAGAAACTATGCAGGACAGAAGGGCTTGGCAAAAAATATTTGACAGGATGAAGACCCAGGATCTACAACCGAGAATAATTTACTCGGCAAAGCTATCATTTAGAGTTGAAGGACAGATAAAGAGCTTCCCAGACAAAAATAAGCTAAAGGAATTTATCACCATCAAGCAGGTATTACAGGAAATGTTGGAGGGACATCTTTAAGAAGAAAAAAAAATTATCAAAAAACAGGAATAAAGAATGG
Organism: Pteropus vampyrus; assembly: GCF_000151845.1. Lineage (NCBI taxonomy): Eukaryota > Metazoa > Chordata > Mammalia > Chiroptera > Pteropodidae > Pteropus > Pteropus vampyrus. The sequence goes on from NW_011889012.1 coordinate 532,308, forward strand.
TAACAACTACATTCCTATCAATAAGTACCTTAAATGGAAAAGAATTAACTGCTCCGACCAAAAGACAGAGTGGCTGAAAGGATAAGAAAACAAGACCCCTCCATATGAAAAGGAAGGGGATGGAAAAAGATCCTGCTTTGCTGGACCTAGAAGGTGTTTAAGTCAGACAGAGAAAGACAAACACTACATGATTTCACTTAAATGCGGAATCTAAGGAACAAAAAGAACAAACTAATCAAAAATAGACTCACAAATATAGTGGATAGTTTGGTGATGGACAAAAGGGAGGGAGCTTTGGGGGGCTGGGAGAATGGGGTGAAGGGTTAAAGAAGTACAAATGAGTAGCTGATGGATGGTCACGGGGATGGGGAGCACGGCATAGTGGATGCAGTCAGCATTAATACACTGGCTAAGGGAAGGGTCAGCGGAGGGAGGGAGCAACTGGGAGGATTGTTTCACGAACTATATTCATGTCCAACCAACGTACCGTATACTTAAAACTAATTAAAATAAATAAATTTTAAAAAAACCTACAAAAACAAAAACACAAAACCACCCAACCCACAAGAAAAAACCTGCTTTGGGATTCTTAAAGTTTAATGGCTGATTTCTAAAGCCATAGCAGTGTGTCCTCACGCCAGAACAGCTGGTCAGAATGCCATGTCCAGGTGGACTCCAGCTCCTGGCTCCGACTGGCTTCAGGCTAGGTGCCCGGGCAAGGTCGTCCTGCGTGGAGTTGGGCAGCCCTGGGTAGAGCGGGCTTGTTAAGACGCGTGTGACCCAGAGTGCAGAGTGTGCCCCAGACGGTCAGACCAGGGTTCAGGGAAACGTGTCCTGGGGCAGCTAAGTGGGGAAGGCTGCAGCCTGTGACACGCTGTGACACAGCACACGAAGAGCTCTGAGCCGTTTCCCAAACCCACTGACTCCCCAGGACCAGTCCTGGAGTGGAGAGCGGCCTGGAGTGGAGAGCGGCTAAGGACATGCCGATGGCCCGCATCTGAGCTTGCGCCGGAGCTGGTGCACGGCAGAAATGCTCTGTGGCTTGAGGATGGACCACCAGCCCCCACTCCTCAGAGCTCTGCTCCAGGTCCCATGGGAACACCTGGCACCCACTCTCTGGATTCTTTTAATCTCTTTACATTAGTTAAATGTTAACGCCTCACATGAAGAAACTAGTTAACAGAAGCCAAAGGCAAAACAGAACCGTCCAATATTAAACAGAGGAGCAGATCAACAACGGGAGACAAGAAGACACGTGGGACGGAGCCGCTCAGCAGAAACAAGCAGCGCTTGTGGCACGTTTGTGGGTGCTGGCACCACAGGTGTATGCCGGGCTTCACACCCACCCAGATGTGCGCACTGGACACGTACAGCTTTCACCATACCCATCACGTCTCAATAAGATGATTTAAAAAAGCCAGTGAGAACCAGTGTCCACCCGAGCCTCCGGCCGGGCGATGGTGCGGAGCACGATTCAAGGAGGCTGGCAGCGAGCGGTCACCAACACTGAGTGTGCCCCAGGTGCGTACCCGCGAGCCTGCGAGCCTGCGCAGACCTCCGGGCAGCCCTCCCTCACCTTCTGGGCTCTTCCAGGTAGATCTGTGAAGGTGCTCCAAGGACAGACCAGACCATCCACCTCCTGGTATGCAGGTGAGGCAGGCCGCTCCCGCCCTCCCAGCGTCTGCCCCAGGGCACAGGGATGTGGTGCCCCAGGGGGAGGGACCTGGGCTTTCAGACACAACTCCCTCCCTCCTTCCCCCGCCTCTGGCCCTCCCACCTAGCAGGGCAAGTATCTCGACACATTTTAATCACCCGGTAAGGACGCGAATCCTGACAGGAACTTGGGGCTCACGGACTCGTGTCCTTGAGTGTCTGCAGCGGCACCTTGCGGGCCTGCTGGGGTTGTCCCCCTGTGATACCAGGACACGGTGACCCTGAGCTGAGGAGGGGCCCACACCAACTGCAGCCCGGCGCACACGGGCGCGGTCCACAGAGGCACCCTTAAGACTCCCCTCCCTCCAGCCCCCCCGGGCCTCGCCCAACCCCCACAGCGCCAAGGACGGCGCCCGGCGCCGCTGCTCCGCAGTCTTGCAACACCCCAGGAAGCCACCAGCCCAAAGGGCTGGGCAGAAGTAGCCCTGGCTCCCCCGGTCCCGCCTGCAGCTCTTCCGAGTCCTTCTACCGAAGAGGAATCGGGCAACTTCACAGGGCGGCGCGACGCTGGGGCGGGAGGCGGGATGCTGGGGCGGGAGGCGGCAACGCACGCAGCGCCCCGTCTCACCCCACGGGACGTGAGTGTCCCGGTCTTCTCAGAGCGCCCCGAACCCCGGCCATGGCATCTGCGCACCAAGGCGGGAATCGCACCCCCGGCCCGGCCCCCGGGCGGCCCCGGTGGAGGGACCCGGGTGGGGAAGAGCCTCACCCGCTGGGCCTTCTCCCACAGCTGGTTCAGCTTCTCCATGCGGAACTCCCCGCCGGGCTCGCGCTTCGGGGGCCACTCGGGCTCGTTCCTCTCCCGCGAGTACTTGCCGCCGTGGCCCGCAGCCGGCCAGGGCACGAGCAGCAGGAGCAGCAGGAGCAGCAGCGGCAGCGGCACGAGGAGCCCGCGCAGCCCGGACCCGAACCGCCGCGGCGCCATCTTCCTCCTCCTGCAGCCGAGACCCCGCCGTCGGCCCCAAGCGGTTCCGCCAGGCCCCGCCCCCGAGGCCCCGCCCCGCCGCGCGGCCTCCTGGGAGCTGTAGTCCTCCCGCGAGCAACCGCCCCAGGCGAGGCCGCTCGCGGACTACAAGGCCCGGGACGCCCTGCGGAGGCATGTGGACGTTTCTCAGGCAACCACGCCGCGGTCTCGTGACGTCGGGCGCCCCAGCGGAGGCCGACTGCTCTAGGGCTGACCTGAGGCTGCGGGGTTGCCAGGGCCTTGGTGGAGAGGGGACTCCGACCCCCAGACCCCAGAAGCCAAGTTACCAGAGGTCCCTCTCCCTTCTACCCTGTAAATCGGGACCGTGTCTGGCTGTTTCTGAGATGGTTCCTGTGTCATCTGCATTGACGTTGAATCTCCGTTGTCATTATGGGCTTGGTTGGGGAAGGCGGCCCCTGCTTGGCAGTCAGGTGCAAATGTCACTGCTGTCAGGAACCTTAAAATCACCCAGCCGACTCCTTCATTTGACAGAGGAAGGAAAGCTGAGGCCCAGGAAGGTCCGTCCCCGCTGACCCCGTGGTACCCGCATGCCAACGCTCTGAACTGTGTCCGACCCTTGCCCTCTGTGCGATTTCTCTGGATGAGAGACATTCGTGCACCTGTCTTATTAAACCAGCAAAATTCAACATAGTCGACAGGTTGGGGGCTGCCCCAGTGAGTTGGGCAGTGCCTTGGAGGTAGATTGCTGCCTTCAAGTGGCTTGAGGTATGGGGTCGAGTAGAGGCACCAACTAGGTGCTTTGGGGCTTCGAGAAGGAACAGGATGAGCACATCTGCTAAGAAAGGCTTGAAAGGCCTCCAAGGGTGGTAGATTGTGCCTGGGCGGGGACATGACAAGTGAGGGGACACCGAGGACAAAGGAAGGGGGTGGAGAAAACCTGGGCATCTCAGGAGGAATGAATACTTAGCTACTTTTTAAATGATCCCGTGTTGTTCCAGAAAAGGCGCAGGGTGCCTGGAATCAGGAAGCACTTTGCTGCCCTTCCTGCCTGACGTCCAGGATCTTGAGAGCCCCCGTTCCATGTATTTTGTGCAGTTGTTCAGTGGTTTCAGGCAAAAGGCTGAATTCAGTCCCTGTTACTTCATTCTAGCCAGAGCACAAGCTCCCAGCCACTCTGCTGTTAGTAGTGAGTGCACTTATCCTGGTTATTAGACTAATTACTGTAACAAACTCTAAAAGGGATAAAGGCCCCAAGAGAACAGATGCTTATTCCTACCCCTGTTCAAGTCCGGAAGGCCCACGCTCCTGTGATGTCCAACAACACTTCCGAGATCACTTCCCACTGGGGAAGGGGACAGAGCACTGAGGATCTCAGAGGGGAAGTGGTTGAAAAGCCAGGCCTGGTAGGTACTTCTGCCCACGTTCTACGGCCCGGAAGCAGTCAAGTGGCCACCCTAGCTGCAAGGGAAACTGGGAAATGTCCGGCCGTATACCCAGGTGAAAGAGAGAATGAGTGTTGTGGACAACTGGCCAGTGTTTTTCTTAGACTGTCTGAAGAGCTACCCAGGGTGACCATGGTGCTACTTCCTGCTCAGGCTTCGGTGGAGGTCGTACACTGCGAACTTCAAAGGCGGTGACCTTCCAGATCCTGGAATTGCAAAGCCAAAAGTTCACAGACCAAGAAGGTGCCAGAGCTGTGAGAGTCAGTATCGATCATCTAGTTGTACATCTTCATGTCACAGATTGACAAATGGAGGCCACGAGGTGGCGTTCGACGTGCTCGAGTCACATGTTACTGAGCGCCTCTCGTCTGCGTAACTCCAGTCTCTCTCCCTGTTGACCTCTTTGCTTCGAAACTGGCTTCCTGAGGAGTCCATTCTTAATGCAGAAAACAGAATTAGCCTTTAAAACATAAGTCAGATCAAGAAAATTGCACACCAAAATACCCCGCGAAAACACACACAAAAAATCCCAAAAAAAAACAAGAAAAAAGAAAACACAAAAACGTAAAAAAAAAAAAAAAAGTAGAGCTATATATGAAAAAAAAAAAAAACAAAACCCTCATCAATAAATAACAGAAAAAAGAAAAAAAAACAAAGCACAACATCAACAACAGGAGTAGCAGCACAACACCACCGCATCAAACAACGCCCATTTGTGATCAAATCACTCAGGAAACGAGCAGTAGAAGGGGACTTTCTCAATCTGACAAGAGGTGTCTAAACAAAAATGTACAGCTCACGTCATATTAATGGTGAAATGCTGAGTGTTTTCACCCTAAAATTAAAGAGAATGCAAAGGTGTTCACGGTCATCACTAACATTTAACACACAACTACATGCCCACCAGAACCAAATAGATCCACTCTGTCACGTGTTGGAAGAAATATGAAGCCACCGAACCCCTCATGCATTGCCCGCAGCTCTGTCTCTTACTGTGCAGCATAGGGCAGGGCTCGGAGTTGGTGCTCAGTGGAGGTTTGCGGGATGGACGATGGGTGAAAGGAAGGGTGGGTGGATGGAAAGTGGATGGAAGGAGGGATGATGGATGGATGGATGATGGGTGGAGGAGGGATGATGGATGGATGGATGATGGGTGGAAGAAGGAATGTGGATGGATGGATGATGGGTGGAAAGAGGGATGATGGGTGGAAAGAGGGATGATGGGTGGAAGGAGGGATGGATGGATGGAAGGTGGACAGAAGGATGGATGGAAGGAGGGATGATGGATGGATGGAATGATGCGTGATTCCTCCCTTATTCCCAGCCTGGTCTTAGAATATGCCGCCTTTTCTCATAATCAAGGTGCCACAAAGCCTTTGGTGACATTGGGGCAAAGGAATAGGCAGTGAATATCTTATACCCACCTCAGATCCAGAACAGGCCCAGGAGAGACTCAGGTGGGATCTGCTGGCTGATGACAGGGACTGGGGTTGGGGGTTGGGGGAGAGTAGGCAGCTCTAAGCCACTTTTCCGGGCTCAGGCAGTAACCCCTGCCAATGTTTCTGCAGATTCAGGTGTTGTGGTTGCAAGGGGCTGGGGGCTGCCATGGAGCCTCTCCCCACCTTTCTGGTGCATAGCTGTGGTGGGAATGTGGGGACCCTCCCCCTGCCCCCCCAACAGGGTGCCCTTGGCTTTCCCTGGGGCGTCCTGCACTGGCCGACCTGGGAAGCACATCACTCAGGTACCCAGATCTTCACTCAGCCCCTCATTTTGAAACAGAGGGACCTGCATGTAGCTACTTTCTGTGGGACTCTGACTTTGTGACTGAGGAGCTGTCCAAGAGGCTCTGGGTCCAGCTCCTCCCGAGACCTTGAGGCCTCTGGCGCCTGAGCACTTGAAGCAGCAGCTCGGTTCCCAAGGCCCCACCCCAACAAGCTGTTGAACTTGGGGAAAGGAGCTTTTTCTCACTGGCGATGTGAGTGGCATCCTCTTCTGACGACAAGAGTGGCATGTGCCTGGCTCCAGGAAGGTCACGCCACTTCCCAGACAGCCATGTCTGCTGAATGGGGCCAGGACAGCTGGGCCTCCTGCTCACGCTTGGGGGGTGGAGTGAGAACCCCTAAGTATAATGAGGGTGGGGGGCTGGAATTCTGTCAGGAAGTGTCCTGTGAGGGAGGGACCACGCCCTCACCTACAGTGGCAGAGATTAAGGCTTAGAGAGGTGAAGTCATTTGCCCAGGCTCAGACAGCCAGAAAGTGACAGTCAGGACCTGAAGCCACTGGGCAGACCCTGCCCAGGACGCGAGGCTGCCCAACAGCGAGGCTGTCCTTCATCTCGTCCTGTGCCCCCGCCCCCCGCCAGGGCTGGTTTCCATGGTTTTTGCCTTAAAGCCAGAGGTCCGTGCGTTCACTAAACAAATACCGCTGAGCGCTCATTGTGTGTCCAGTGCTGTTTTAGGGTCTGGGGACAGCCTGGTGAACGACCAGTGTTGGCCCTTGCAAAGTGCACGGGAAAATGCACGCTTTCTGCCAACCGGCCACCGGTTAGCGAGGTCTCAGGACCGAGGGCCTGTAAATGCGGTTGAGCACGTTGTCACCCACATTGGCCACTTGCGTCTCCTCCTCTGTGGAGTGTCCAGTCAAGTTCTTCTACCCGTTCTTTTCTGTTAACGTTTTTTTTTTTTTTGCCTTTTCTCATTGATTTATTAAAGCTCTTTCTATATTCTAGACACCAGTGCTTCGTCAGGTTTTTAAAATTAAATCTATTGGGGTGACATAAGTTAATAAGATTATGTGAGTTGCAGGTGTACAGTGCTATAATGCATCTTCCGTGCTCGTCGCCCGAAGTTTCACCTTCTTCCATCCCCATCCATTTGACCCCTTCACCCTCTTCAACCTCCAACTTCATCGGCTTCATGTGTCACAGATGTCTTCTGTCCTGTGTCTGGGTTTCGCCCTTAGATGGTGCCTTTCGAGATACGGACACTTTAATATACTTGCAGTTGTCAATGTGTTCCTTGCATTGGGTCTTTCTTAAGAAATCCTTTCCTGCTGCAAGATCACGAATCTCTCATCTCACAAATGCTGTGTGGCTGTGCCTTTCACGTGTGAGGCTACAGACCAGCTGGAATTGATTTCTGAGGATGGTTCCAGGTAGGCGCGC
>NW_011889012.1:540635-543666 GCF_000151845.1 Pteropus vampyrus
TGACGGCCACCGGGCCACAGGTCCGTGCACCTCTCCCCTTTGTCCTTGGCGGCCTGCAGCCTCGCTCCGATGTGTCTCAATGCGGATCTACTTTTAGTTACCTCAGTGACCCTCCTTCCCCAGGACCCACCTCTATAGATGTTCTGGAGATGTCCCAGCTGTAACAGTCCACCCCCAGACCCCCCAAATCCCCCTCACAGCCCCGTGAGCCCCTCCGCCAGCTCCACGTGCTCTTGGGGCTTCTCCCAGCCAGTGGAGCAGCTCTGGGGGAGGGGGGAGTCCACACGCCTGGGGCCACCCTGGCCAGTGCTGGTCGGCGCGAGAGCCGCCCCCTCATCAGGAGGCAGGATGGACTCTGAGGTGGGTCTCGCACGGACTCAGGCAGGTGCCGGAACAGTGTTCTGATGAGGAGACAAAGCCCAGGGGTGCTTAGGAGGAGGGGAAGGGGAGCAAGTGCATCCACAGAAGGAGACATTGCTATTGGTGCAGATAATGTAACAGCGATGCCAACTGTAAACAGTGTTTTTCATTTTCAGTCCTGTGGTCTGGTAGTCATAGTATCTACTTTCTTGTCATCTCTGCAAATAACTGTCTGGGACACGAGGCTGCTTTAGGCCTCGTCCAAGGTTCATTTTGCCCGTTTTAATGTTCCGGAGGTCGGAGGCATAAGACGCGCAAGGCCGTCGCCCCGGCGTGGCCGCCCCGGCTCCACTGTACGGCGTCTCCATTTACTACCAGTTTTCGACACGTGGCTCCCCTGTCCTGTCCTGCCAGCCCCACTCCCTTGCCAGGGTCCCCCAGCTGATCACTTCTCAATGCAGGTCGAGCTGCTGGGGACCTGGCCTAGGACCAGCCCCTTCCGGCCTCTGATCGGACCCCGTTGGGTGCGCTTGCTCCATGCTGCCGAGCTGCTCGTACCTCCCCTCCTTGCCTGTCTGTGCTGCATTCTGGGCAATATCTTCGGATCCACCTTCCAGTTCTAGAATTCTCTCTTCAGCGACATTTTTGAGTTTCTCATTTAGATCCACTTTAATTTCTACGCTTTTCGAATCTGCCCGTCGGTTCCGAGCACCTCCTGGTGCGTCCGCCACACTTTGAGCCCTCTCTCATTTCTTTCGGCATATTAAACAGACTTATTATTATTAGTTTTTAAAATTCTGTATACCTCTCATCCGACGATCTTCTGTCTTTGTGGGTCTGATTCCGCAGTCTGTTATTTTTGCCGACTCGCTCAGGGTGACTTTTCCCTGGTGTGGCGCGCAGCCTTTGATGGCGAGCCCCCGCCCTCGGCCCCCCGTCCGGGGGATTCTCTGGGGCCTGGGTTTACAGTGCTTTCATTTCCTTTGCTTCTGCCAGGGCTGTGCCTGAGACTGCTCCAAACTACTTTTGGGTCACCCAGTAAGTGTGAGTTCCACTCGAGCAGGGCGATGTGCCCGCCAGCATCCTCTCCGAGTGTGGGGGAGGGGGGTCCCCAGGTCCACCTGCGAGGGCGTCGCCCTCCTCCGTCTCCTGTGCTGATTTCTGACCCCCTCTTTGCCCCCAGTTGTGTGTGACTGATCAAAACCAATTGAACACAAGACAAAAAATAGGAAAGTGGATAAAAGATATGAACGATCGGTTCATAGAAAAAGATAAACAAATGGCTCTCGACATATAGAAAGATGCTCATCAAAAAGATATTCAAATAAAAACCACACTCAGACTCAACTCTTCCCACATCGGACTGGCAGTGTGTGAGGAGCCTTGGGGAACAGGTGCCCCCACAAAGACCCCGGGGTAGGAGGTGGCGCTATCTCACACAAGAGTTTGCCTTGACCCAGTGACCCCATCTCCGGGGATTTCTCGCTGCAAGCTCACCTCTGCCAACAGGACACAGTGTACGGTGTATGCACACGGAGATACAGTGTAGCCTTATTATCTCAGGAAAATACTGGAAACAATGTAAACGTCCATGAATAGGAAAGTGGCTGTGTGAACTGGCAGCCACGTGAAGGAGCATTAATAGCTGTGAAAACCTCGAGGGAGCCGAAATGGCGGGTTCCCAGGTAGCCTGGGAAGCGAGGTGCGCAGTTGAAGAAAGCTGCTCTGGTCTCTGAGTGCTGCGGTTCAGCTGAGGGAGAGAGAGGTGAGAGTGGCCACACTCACACGGACCCTGTCTGTCTCTGCCTCCGTCCCTGTCATCCATCCATCCATCCATCCATCCATCCATCCATCCATCCATCCATCCATCATCCATCTATCCATCTATCATCATCTATCTACCTATCGAAATATCTATCAAGATATTTTGCAAACAGAAGGGAAGGAAGAGCCACATGCAGGGCGCATGGTCACCATTAGAGCGAAATCAGAATTCTCTGAGCGTCTTTTCCATATTATTTTGACTTTTGAATCATGTAAATTTTTTCTATATTTGGAAAATAAAATTAAATCAACAAAGATAAAAACCTCTAAAATTGAATTCAAACAACCCGATGAACCAAAATAAATCGATAGCACAACCAGACAGAAGGAAGAATCTAGGCTGCTTTTTTTGGACATGGTTCTCTAACTGCGAGGAAACCTTGACCTTCCCTTTGCAGGTTTGCTGGTGTAGGATTCTGAAACTGTTGTGTGTACTGAGGACTTATCGCATGAGTGAGCAAAGAATCTTCTAGGGAGGCAGGGTCCTCTGTGGGCGGCGGGCGACCAGGACGCAGAGCACGGAGCGGGGGAAGGCGAGGAAGAGGCTGGGCTTGTGCTGGAGCCGGCAGTGGCAGCAGAATTCCTGAGCAAAACTAAGTCCCTTTCCTAGCTCTGAGCACCGAAAGGCACCATGAGCATCGACGCCCCGACAGCGCGGAGACTGCCGATGATTCTGAGGCTGCGCCCCGCTCGCCCGGCCGGGCTCCTGGGGAAGGGCTGGCCCCGGGTCTGGACCGGAACGAGCCTGGGGAGTGTGGAAGCCCTCAGAGATGGAGGGGAGTGTGTCAGGAGACACGAGGGCTGGCGGCAGGGGCTCCGTGGCCCTGCTTGGGAAGTATGGTGATGA
>NW_011889012.1:543716-547818 GCF_000151845.1 Pteropus vampyrus
AGGGCGTCGCCCTCCTCCGTCTCCTGTGCTGATTTCTGACCCCCTCTTTGCCCCCAGTTGTGTGTGACTGATCAAAACCAATTGAACACAAGACAAAAAATAGGAAAGTGGATAAAAGATATGAACGATCGGTTCATAGAAAAAGATAAACAAATGGCTCTCGACATATAGAAAGATGCTCATCAAAAAGATATTCAAATAAAAACCACACTCAGACTCAACTCTTCCCACATCGGACTGGCAGTGTGTGAGGAGACTTGGGGAACAGGTGCCCCCACAAAGACCCCGGGGTAGGAGGTGGCGCTATCTCACACAAGAGTTTGCCTTGACCCAGTGACCCCATCTCCGGGGATTTCTCGCTGCAAGCACACCTCTGCCAACAGGACGCGGTGTACGGTGTATGCACACGGAGATACAGTGTAGCCTTATTATCTCAGGAAAATACTGGAAACAATGTAAACGTCCATGAATAGGAAAGTGGCTGTGTGAACTGGCAGCCACGTGAAGGAGCATTAATAGCTGTGAAAACCTCGAGGGAGCCGAAATGGCGGGTTCCCAGGTAGCCTGGGAAGCGAGGTGCGCAGTTGAAGAAAGCTGCTCTGGTCTCTGAGTGCTGCGGTTCAGCTGAGGGAGAGAGAGGTGAGAGTGGCCACACTCACACGGACCCTGTCTGTCTCTGCCTCCGTCCCTGTCATCCATCCATCCATCCATCCATCCATCCATCCATCCATCCATCCATCCATCATCCATCTATCCATCTATCATCATCTATCTACCTATCGAAATATCTATCAAGATATTTTGCAAACAGAAGGGAAGGAAGAGCCACATGCAGGGCGCATGGTCACCATTAGAGCGAAATCAGAATTCTCTGAGCGTCTTTTCCATATTATTTTGACTTTTGAATCATGTAAATTTTTTCTATATTTGGAAAATAAAATTAAATCAACAAAGATAAAAACCTCTAAAATTGAATTCAAACAACCCGATGAACCAAAATAAATCGATAGCACAACCAGACAGAAGGAAGAATCTAGGCTGCTTTTTTTGGACATGGTTCTCTAACTGCGAGGAAACCTTGACCTTCCCTTTGCAGGTTTGCTGGTGTAGGATTCTGAAACTGTTGTGTGTACTGAGGACTTATCGCATGAGTGAGCAAAGAATCTTCTAGGGAGGCAGGGTCCTCTGTGGGCGGCGGGCGACCAGGACGCAGAGCACGGAGCGGGGGAAGGCGAAGAAGAGGCTGGGCTTGTGCTGGAGCCGGCAGTGGCAGCAGAATTCCTGAGCAAAACTAAGTCCCTTTCCTAGCTCTGAGCACCGAAAGGCACCATGAGCATCGACGCCCCGACAGCGCGGAGACTGCCGATGATTCTGAGGCTGCGCCCCGCTCGCCCGGCCGGGCTCCTGGGGAAGGGCTGGCCCCGGGTCTGGACCGGAACGAGCCTGGGGAGTGTGGAAGCCCTCAGAGATGGAGGGGAGTGTGTCAGGAGACACGAGGGCTGGCGGCAGGGGCTCCGTGGCCCTGCTTGGGAAGTATGGTGATGAAGGTTGAGTGAGAGGCATCCATGGTCCACAGAGATACTAAAAAGATGGGGGGGGGGCTTTGTAGAACGCTGCCAGCTGAGAAATGTCGGGGAGATCCCTCTCCGCCTTGCGTCCCCACGGGAACGAGAAATTACCGCACCATCTGTTTCCCAGGTTGGAAAGTGGGGTGACAAACGGCGGCGTGTTTATTTCTACAGTGCGGAATTCCCAGTCCCAAGCAGACGGGGCCCGCCGCATCCGAGCGCTCGGGGGGGAGGGCGTCCGCTCGCGCCGAGCTTTGCTCACTCAGCGATGGCGCTGGGTTCATAGAAACGCAGAGCTGGGTGGGAACTTACAGACTCTCTGTGCCCTGGACTCTCCAATCTGCTTGTCAGATGGACCTGTGGCTTCACCTTGCACACTTGCAGGGACGGGGAGCTCACCACCTCATGGGACGCGCTTCCCCGTGGCTGCCCCGGTGTGGCTCCCCCAGGCCTGCCCGCGCGTCTGTTAGATTTACGCCACTGTGTTTTGTGCTCCCCAGGCCCCCAGCTCCCCTGTGCAGGCCAGACCGCCTCGAGGGGCCCACATCAGTCCATTTGGGCAGAAAGGTCAGCCGGCTCTTGGGAGATGTCGGGGGATGAGTCGGAGCTGGCCAGAGGCCCAGAGACACCCTGTCACTTTACGAGTCTCTGTCTTCAATCAGCAGAGGAGAAAACAAGCAGTGAGGGTTTTCCATGGCAACCGCCCTGGGCAACGCCCTGTCCGCGGCGTTCCAAGAGGATGGGTCTGGCCACAGGCTGCTGGCCCCGGCCCCAAATGGCAAGGGCTGTGTCCTGCGGTGTGCCTCCCAGGCACCAGAGCTTGGGTTGGCGGCCTGGAGCCGGCAGGGCCAACCAAATGCATCTGCCCCGTCCACTCAGGGAGAGATGAGGGAACAGCCCAGAGCGGGCAGGCGCTCACTCAAACTCAGACAGCAATTTCGTGGAAGAACTGGGACCGGGACCTCTGAGAGATGCTCTCAGAGAGATGCTGTCTACTAAACTAGGAGCTTAGGGATTCTCTCCGTCACCATCTACCTGTCCGTCCGTCCATCCATCCACCCATCCGTCCATCCATCCATCCACCCATCCACCCATCCATCCACCCATCCACCCATCTATTCATCCAGCCACTTATCTATCAGTCCGTCCGTCCGTCCGTCCATCCATCCATCCATCCATCCATCCATACATCCACCCACCAGTCCGTCCGTCCATCCATCCATCCATCCATCCATCCATCCATCCATCCATCCATCCATCCATCCATCCATCTATCCATCCATCTATCCATCCATCCATCTATTCATCCACCCACTTATCCTTAAGTCTATCCATCCATCCATCCATCCACCCACCCACCTGTCGTCCATCCATCCATCCATCCACCCATCCACCCATCTATTCATCCACCCACTTATCCATCACTCCATCCATCCATCCATCCATCCATCCATCCATCCATCCATCCATCCATCTATTCATCCACCTACTTATCCATCACTCCATCCATCCATCCATCCATCCATCCATCCATCCATCCATCCATCCATCCATCCATCCATCCATCTATTAATCCACCCACCCACCCACCCATCCAGCACTGAGCCCTGCATTCACCTTTTCACTCATCCGCCCACCCAAGGATCTAACCTAACATGTTTCCTACCATATATTCCAATATTTATGTACCCACCCATCTATCCACCGATCCATTGCCTCATCTCCCCATCTCTTCATCTACCCGCCTCCCCCTTAACACACCAAGCATCTGTCCCCTCGCTCACCTGTCTGTCCCTGTCGGCTTCTCCTCTAGCCATGTCCCTTTCCTTGCCACCCCTGCATTGTCCTTCTACACACTCAACCCCTGTCATTCACCCATTCGTCTGCTTGACCCACTACCCACTGACCCACACACTCACAAAACTTCTCTCCACCCATTTACACGCCTACTCATACATCCACACACAGACAACATACTCGCCAGAGTGCGGTCCACCTACTCATCCACCCACCCACCGATTCATCTGAACACCACACGTCGCTGGTATGTATCGAGCCAGCTGGGCTATGCTGCATTCTAGGCATTTCCCATCCTTGCCAGCACTTGATATTATCCTGTTTTGAACTTCTGCCAGCCTGGTGGGCGTGACACGTATCTTGTTGTGGTTTTCATTTGCATCTCCCGAGTCATGCACGTTGGTGAGCATCTGGCCTTCCTCTTGCGAGAAGGGTCCATCTGCTGGTGCTGTCAGCTCTCACTGTCCCATGCTGTCGGGTATCTGCCTGCAGTAGCCCTGGCCTCTCCTAAGTTTTCGAGGCCACACTCCTGAGTTCTGGGAAACGAGAGATAGCTTTCAGAATTGTGTGACCATGTTGGCTGTTCTAAGGCCGGTGACGGGGCCCTATAGATAAAAGGTTCCCCTACAGAGGGTATAGCATTAAAGGGTGTGACTTAAGTGAAGCTACTGGCTTCTACGACGGACCAGTCTGGCGGCAGTGGCGGCTGCAGGTGGGGCGTGCTCTGGTGGTTCCGC
>NW_011889012.1:549013-553277 GCF_000151845.1 Pteropus vampyrus
ACCATTTTTAGAATTATTTCATTCCATCTCCTCTCTTGACTCCATTGTACTTCTTTAAAAAACCCTTCAGAGGCTTCCTAAGCATCGAGGGCCAGCGTGGTTGGCTGAGGGTCCTGGACCTGGTTTGGGACTGCAGGCTCCTCACTGGGTCCTTGTGTGGCACTGGAGTGCTGTGAGATCTCCCTTATTAAAAAAACACAGTCTCCTCATGGGGGCTCCACCCTTGGGACCTAATCACCTCCCAAAGGCCCCTCCTCCTGATACCATTGTCTTTAGGGGTTAAGTTTAACGTATGAATTTTGGAGAGACACAAAAATTCAAATCACAGCGCAAGCACACTTTCTGAAGAGAAGCTAAGAGTGTTGCCTATTTTTTCTCCTCTATGAAATGTTTTTGCTTTCGTCTGGCTGCTTTTAGGATTTTATTTCTGTCTGGTTTTCAGCATTTGATTATAATGCCCTTGGTGGTGGTGGTGGTGGTGCGTGTGTGTGCGTGTGGTCTGCTTAGGGTTTGTTAAAACGTCTACGTGCGCTCAAGTCCGTGTCTCTCTGTTCCCGCGTCTGCCCGCCGCGCTGTTGGAACGTGGCGCCTCCGTCGCGTGTGTGAGCGCCGGCCCCTCCACCCCCACTCGCCAGCCTTCCTCAGCGTTTCCCGGCTATTCTTGTGTGTTTTTGCACATGGACTTCAGAATCAACTTGTCTAGGGAAAAAAAAGTGAGTATTTTAGTGGGGATCCTGCTCAATGCACGAACTGACTTGCAGAGAATTTAGACTTTCATCCTGTCGAGTCTTCCTACGCCACAGGATGCGGAAGGCCTCACGAGGGCTCGAGCCCTAGTCTGCGTTTCCCAGACGTGTTCACGCGCTGTCCTTGGGAAGCCCGTTCCCAGGCCTTCCATGTTTCCCGTGACTGGAAACGGGCGCGCCCTTCGCGGTCCTCTCTGGTCCCAAGACATCTGTCCATGGTCCTGACTTGTTTTCGCAGGTTGCCCTTCTCTCTTCCTTTCTTGCTGAGTTATTTGCTGGTTGTCGTTTGGAGATTTTCTGTTTCTCCTGGTGACCGCCATGCATCTGCGCTTGTGGATGGCCAGCCCTTCCATGTGGCGGGCGGGCCTCAGTGCGGGGCATGGACGGACCCCGTGACCTCACCCTGCGGGGCTCACGACCCTCCTCCCTGCAGCACGGCTGACCCTCTCTTAGCTCTGTCCAGCACCGAGCTCTGCTGTGGCTCCCCTGCCACGTGACCCGAGCAGCCCCCTCTTCCAGCCCCCCCGCCCCCCGCACAGGCCCTGACGTCACGACAGAGTTATGAGACAGGCAGCTGCAGATCAACCACGCGGGCCACCCGGAGAAGCTGAGGCTCAGCCAGGCAGAAGCTTCCAGAAGGTGGAGCAGTGTTTTGGGGTCAGGGCGGGCTCAGTCCATGAGGTTTGCTGCCAGCTCCTGTCGTGAGGCCGGAACCCATGAGGCGGCACCGAGGGCCCTTCCGAGACCCGTTCAGAGAGGTCGCAGAGGGCGGGAAGGGCCGCGCCAACCGGCTTGCGGAGTAGACGGTCAGTGCTGCCGACGCCTGCTGCTCTCCACGGGGCTGTGGCGTGGCCGTCAGGAACACGACGCGTGTGTGCGCGTGGCGGGGGGCGCGTGTGAGCGTGTGCACACACTCGTCCCCGTGCGCGCGCACAGGAGCGCGGCACGCGTGGGGGGTCTGGGCGGAAGGCCCATGGGGCCCGTCGCCTCTCAGCCGGTCGGGGTGTCCCGGCCTCGGCTGTATTCTTGCCCCCTGACGGAATGTGGGGGGCAGGGAGGCGAGTTCGAGGCGTGAAGGGGTAGCCCAGCCGGCGGACAGGACCTCTGCGGAGGCACCGGTGGCAGCTGCCCGAGGGGCTTTGGCCTCGGGCCATCTCGGTGTCCACTCAGTGTCCAGCTCCCGTCACCAGCATTAGCGGGGCCTCCCAGAGATTATGTTTTACACCTTACGCCCCGACTTCGTTTTCAGCTGGGCTAGGTATGCGGCACGGGGCCCCCCGACGCCGCCCTGGTCTTCTGTAAGGAGGGGGAGGCACGCCCGGCCCAAGGCTTGGGCCCAGAGGGGCGAGTCCTGTGGAACAAGGACAGGAAGTGGACTCGCCCTAAAGGGACATTTCCGTTTCTCGAAAGCAGGGCTGTTGCTCCGCCTGTGACGAACCACGGCCCTTCAGACTGAGCGTTTGGCACCCCGACGGCTCCCTCTCCCGTCATCTCTGTTTCTTGCGTGGGGCCCTGTTCCTTAGAAAGGTGGGGGCTGTGCCGTCCCCCCCACAGCCTCTGTCACGGCCCAGCACCCCAGCGTGTGGCCCCCTGCTTCCAGCGAGGTCCTCGGCCCGGCCCTCATGTGCAGGAGTTGGGGTCCAGACACTCCTGAGACGCAGAGGCTGTCGTCTCTTTCCTCGACCGGTTCCCTTCCTGGCCTGGGGGCAGCCAGAGCCCTCCAGGGCCTCGCCGGTCCCAGGCCGCATCCTCAGGTCCTGGCCTGGGGAGGGGCCAAGGAAGGTGGCCAGCGACTGCTTATGGAGATGAATACGGGGGGGCGGGGCAAACTCAGTGAGTCCTTCCCGCAGTCCCGCCAGGTGGGACTCACTGACCGTGGCCGCCTCGGGCACCCTTCTGTGAGGTCCCCCCTGTCCCTGCTCATCCGCTGAACTGCTCTGCCTTCAGGGCTCGGTCAGGCGCCACCTCCTCTAGGAGGCCCTCGTCCCTCTCAGCCTCCCTCTCCGCCCTGTGAGTGTCCTGAGGGCAGGGGCTTAGCTGCCTCGGGCTCCAGCGCCCGGCCAGACAGGGAGAGAGGCGCTGGCCCGCGCTCTGGAAGGGCCGGCCTGTGGGTCTCCAGGGGTGGCAGGAGCCTGTCTTGCGCCGGGCTCCCCCCTGCCTCGCTGAAGCCCAGAGACACCTCGTCCCTGCTGGGGACGAGTCCTGGGGGCCCTCCTCTGCTCCTCTGTTTCCTTCCCTCCCCCATCCTCGGTGCCTCCCCTCTGGAGTCCAGTGGGAGCTGCGGGTGCTGGGGGCCCAGACAGAGCCTCGGGTGTCTGATGAGCAGGGCTGCTTACAGACATGCTGGGTTTAAGAAAAGAAACAGGCGTGTTTAAATTATTATTTAAAAAAAATTTTTTGCACCTTCTTAAAAAGAAAACATTAAAATGTTAAAAATAAACTATTTTTACTTTAAAAGGGCAAAAACAGCCCAAACAAACACAGAGCCAGTGAAAAGATCTTGGCCGAAGGAACCGAAGGCTTACTCAGAGCCGCCCTTGGATGAAAATCGTTCAGACTGGGACAAACCTAGCAAAGTGCCAGCCTTACCGTGCCAGGGGGTGGAGAGAGGACCTGGAGAGACACGCGGCTCTGCACAGAGTGCGTCGCATGAGTCAGTGATGGGGTGTCTGTCACAGGAAGAGCTTCTGCCAGAAAGCAGGCATCTACCCACGAAGGCTGGTGGGGGCCGAGAAGTCAGGGAAGGCTTCCTGGGGGAGGTGACCCATCTTCCCTGAACTTTGAAGGGCATTTCGAGCACAGGGAACACCTTGGAGAAGAAGCTAGCATCGTGCAGGAGGACAGGGGACCCGGGCTGGAGTATTGGGTTAGAGCGTGCGCACAAGCCAGGGAGCCCTGGGTTCCAATTCTAATTCCACTCCGTCCCTTAGGGGCTGTGACCTCAGGCAACCCACTAACCCCATGGGCCGTACGAGCAGTAGAAGCACGTGCGAGGGCCGGTGTTAGTGCGGGGAGGTCTCGGGGCGGTAGGACACTTCAGGGCTCACGTAGGTGGACGTGGAGTGGGTGGCGGCACGTAGCTGGGCGGGCACCGGGCAGCAGGCCCCAGGCAGTCCTGAGGTGTCTGTGCCTGGCCATGAGTCCCACGTGATCAGATTACCTGTCTGCTCATCTGACCCTGGGCTTTTCGGAAGTGGGAAGGCGCAGCGCAGAGAGGTTGAGTTACCAGCAAGGGCGCACGGCAGAGCACGGTCTCCGCCCTCAGTCGCTTCTGCCTCCTGCCCCTTCTGTCTCTGCTCAGGGGCGTGGGGACCCCAGCTCGGCAGGTGGGTGTGGCAGGAGGCCCCGGCTTTAGTGGAGAACAGGGCCTGGGGCCCGGGGCCAATGCTCGGTGGCCAAGATCCAGCATCGGGGGCCCGTGGAGCCAGTGGCACCGGCTGAGGCGGAAGGCCGCTCGCGGTCATCCGTCCATCCACCCACTGACCCACTCAGCAGCCCCGGCCCCCGCCCCGTGCTGG
>NW_011889012.1:554642-555995 GCF_000151845.1 Pteropus vampyrus
TCGGGCGAGAGGTCTGGGAGACCTCGACCCTGGGTGAAGTTGGCGGGTTAGGCAGAAACCTTGCTGCTTGGAGGGCTGGTGACAGGTGGCTGTCCTGCTTGTGGTACTCTGGGGACCAATGGGCACATCAAAGGGAGTGGGCTTAGGCCACTGCTGGGACCCGCACCAGGAGCAGGCAGGAAGCCCCCAGCAGGGGTTGTGGGGTGGCCTCCAGGCAGGGCGGAGGGCGAAGGTCGACAGCTGGACAATGGCAGCAGAGGACAGGGCGGAGGCCCCCGGCGGGAGGAGGGGCACGGAGGAGAGTCCGCCCGGGAGAGCCCGCCGTCACAGGGAGTCGCACTTCCTCGGGCCCCCTCCACGCTGCCCAGCCGGACTCTGCGGTCCCCGAGCTGGGGAGACAGAGCCGGGCAAGGCGGAGCTCAGGGGATGGACTGGATTTCACACGTCGCGGGACCCCTGAGCGTCACCGGGCTTCCGTCAGCGTCCCCGGGGTCTCCCCTTGCGCCCCGTCCGTCTGCGAGGCGGGGGTGCTGCAGGGCTGGCCGCCCGGCACACCCGGCTTTGGGGTGCAGGGCTCCGGGGCCAGGCCCCACCGTGGAGCAGCAGGTCCTGAGCCTCCTGTTTTGCTTGTCCTTGCCGTGTGCTCACCTGCCCAGGAGCGGGTCGGCGGTGGGCAGGAAGTCAGGGCTCGAAGCCCCCTGTGTGAGCCTCAGTCACCACGTGGGTGGCAGACCCCTTACCCGCTGTTAGGAGGGTCTGAGGCACAGGCACTGAGCCGCCCCGGGAGCTGCCGGGCCAGGCGGGACCGAGCTCCGCCCGCCGACCCCGCCGGGCTGTAGCACCCTCATCATCCAGGATCAGAGCCCAGGGCTCCAGCGGCAGACGCCCTGTGCCGGCGGCTGGGAGTCGGACTCGCGCCTGCGGCCAGGTCTCCCTGGAGGCCTCTCGCCTTGGGCTGCGGCCGCCGTCTCCCCCGTGCCCTCACGTGGCTGTCTCGTCACAGTCCCCGCCTCCTCGTCTTGTAAAGACACCGGTCAGACCTCGTTTTACCTTAGTCGCCTCGTCACAGTGCCCGATCTCCACACGGTCACGTTAGGAAGTCCTTGGGGCAGCTGTGGGGACATGGTCCAGCCACGGCTGCCACCCTGCAGGGGCCAGGGACCCCCTGGCTTGAGCTTCTGCTATGTCTGGCGTCTGGTCACTGCCTCGGCAAACACCTCTCTTGGCCGCTCTTGGCCACTTTTGTCTAAACGCTTGAGCCAAGGCCAGGATACGCCACCGTCCACGTCCCCTCCACCTGGCACCTGCTCATGTCCCAATCTGCCTTGGCTCCCGAGACCCCAGGCCCCAAGC
>NW_011889012.1:558773-560152 GCF_000151845.1 Pteropus vampyrus
GTGTGTGTGTGTGTGTGTGTGTGTGCCTCCCCCACCAAGCTGTGGGCACCTTAATATGGGCCTGGAGTGTCTGCTGGGTCAATGGGACCCCGTCTCCACAGCAGCCTTTAAGCCTGAGGGGCCTTGGATGGGGGGAGCGGTCCAGACACCAGGGACCCCTCCCTCCCGCCTTCTCACCAGTCCGCCCACCCTGCTACCCTCAGAACGTTGCTCAGTGACTCTGCCCAGAACCCGATAATGGGTCATAGCGAAGAGTGAATTATTCCCTGGGAAAAAGTTAAAATGCATGAGCCTCTAGCTGCAGAGAGAGATGGCGACTCTGAATTGGACCCGCAGAGCAGGCGTCTGGGCCCGGGGCCCCCTCCCTGGAGCCCCTCCCTGTGTCAGGCCCTGCACGGGGGGCACTGGGAGGAGCCAGACACGGCCCCAACCCACAGAGCCCCACTGTGGTGAGAGAGGCACCCAGACACAGGCAGCGGCCATGGGTTGGTTAGAGCTGTGACAGGGACCTGTGGGGGGGGTGCAGGGGACGGGAGGGAAAGAGGACCAGGGAGCAGCCCGAGGGGGGACACTTGTCCAGGGCCAGGCCGTCCGAGGTGACCGGAAAGGATACGGGAAGGGCATCCCAGCTGGCGGGAACCGCGTGGGTTAGGGCGCAGGAGGCTGGGAGTGACGGGGTGCACAGGGCCCTTGCAGGGCCCCCAAGGGGAGTGTGGGGGCGGGAGGGCAGGACAGGGGCCCCTCCTGACACAGGTGCTCTGACGGCAGGGTGGGGAGAGCCCCGACGCGGCCCGCGAGGCCCTGCCCAGGCGTCCGGTCCCTCCCCAAAGGCTCGCGGACCTGAGGTCTCAGCTGAGCAACGGGATTTGAGGACCGGTTCGAGGCTCCCGGGAAGGTGCGCAGCTCACAGAGGGCTCCCCGGGGCTGGATTCCGGCCTCGCTCCATGTGAGCACCCGCCACCCAGGCCCCGCCCTGCGGGGCTCACGTCGTCAGTGCAGCCATGACCATTCTCCTGGCACGTGCAGTCTGGGCTTGAGAGAGGGGACGCCCCGCACCCCAAACGCTCGGCAAGTAGCGGCCAGTGTCCCTGTGCTCTGCGGCTGGCGGGCAGGGTCTCAGGGGTCCTGGGGGCCGAGGGGCCAGGCGCTATGGGCCCTGGGGGTCCTGGGGGTCCCGGTGTGGGAGGGGAGTGGGGTCAGGGTGCGCTTTTTCAGGCAGGAAAAGGTACATACATCTCCTTAGAGTCCAGAGCTGCCAGCCTGGGGGTCTCGGGGCCCAGCGTCCAGCCCTGGGTGGACCAGGAGAGACTCACAGTGACAGGCAGGACAGAGCCCTTGGGGCAGACAGAGCGACTGCAGGCCTTGCCTGGCTGATGGGC
>NW_011889012.1:562802-565318 GCF_000151845.1 Pteropus vampyrus
GTGACCTTATCTGGAGAAAGAATATTTGCCGAGGTGACTAAATCAAGGAATTCGAGTCATTCTGGGCAGTCCCGGAATTCAATGACAAGCGTCCTGATAAGAGGGACAAGGACACATGGACACAGAGGCGAGGCCCTGTGAGGAGGGGGACAGACAGTGGCAGCGCCTGGGGCCACCGGGAACCGGACCCTCTCCTGGAGCCTGCAGGGGGAGGCGGCCCCGTGACGCCTCGATGTCACACTCGCAGCCTCCAGAACTGTGGGAGCGGCCATTTCTGTCGTAAGCCCCCCCCACCCGCGGCCCCGTGCGTGGGACTTGGTTGCAGGAACCGAGGACATTCGTCCGGGGTCAGCCCAGGCAGGACTGGATTCTGTCCAGTGGCACGTGGGCTGCGCCGGGCCGGGCCTGGGCAGAGCTGGTGCGGCACCCGCGTCCCTTGTCTGTGACACCTGGGGCTGTTCCTCCAGAGTAGAGGCTCCACGCCCAAGCTAGGGCACAGGGACGGTCTGCGTGTCTCTGAGGGCTGGGCCCCCTCATCCGGGCCTTCCCTTGGGGCGATGGGAGACGCCTCCTCCCGAGTTGGAGTCTCGGGTGATCTGGACAGCAGTGTTTCCCGAAGTCCCCAAACGGGGGTGGGAATCACCCAGAAGCTTCTGAGGCACCTCCACAGACCAGGATGCCAGCTGGGTCCTTGGGCTGAGCCTGGAGCATTTCTCCCCAGAAGGAGTGAGGACGCAGACGCACAGGCCCCCCCGGCCCTTGGAGGCGCCCCGCCGAGTCCCAGCTTCTCCTGGTTTACGTCGGGCGCCCCCACTCCCACGCTGGCGGCTGTCCTGGCACGTGGACGCACCAGCCCCGTGAGGTTTGGACGGCAGGTCCCTCTGAGACACGGGTGTGACTCACGCCCGGCCTGGGGAGCTGCTGCCGCCGTCAAGTGATTCACCAGCCAACGCGCAATGTTTGTCATTTTTCACACCAGTTTCTATTTTAAACGCCCTGGCCTTTTCGCTCCGTTCGTAGTGGTTTTGTTCCCCTTTTACTAGGGCTTTCGGCTCCCGCACACACTGTGCACTGGGGGAAAATGGTGGGCTTAAAAGTGCTTGGAAAACTCACAAAACTAGATTCAGAAGGCTGTGCAGAGTGAACGGCGGGTGGCAGCGGCCCAGAACCCCACGTGGCCCAGTGCCCGTGTGCCAGAGCCGTGTGTGCGTGTAGGGGGGGGACACGTGCGGTCACACGCCAGAGCCGTGGGGTGGGGGGTGCGTGGTCATCCGCGAGGGCTTCGTTCCCCGGGGGAGACCCCGTTCTTGCAGACCCACAGCCGCCTGGGCTCATTCTCCGCCACGTGAGGGGTCCCTTCTTCATTTAGGAGCAGGTGGCTCACTCCCCGCCAGGGTGCACAGCTCGGTCAGGGGACTGCCGACCCCCGCAGTCGCTCTCCGCCCTGGGCCAGCAGGGCCTGGGAGACCGTGCCAGACGCTGCTGCGACGCTCAGGCGGACCTGGACCTGGACGCAGCGTGGCCCGGAGCCCGTGACGCCCGGCGGCGCTGGGCCCAGATGCCTCCTTACGTCACGGCGCTCACAGCGGCCCCGTGACAGGGACACCATCCTCATGTCATGTGACTTATTGGGGTGCTCTTGGGACAAGGGGAGTGAGGGCAGCAGGACACTAAGTGGTCCCGGGTGGAGTCTCCCAGCAGCCTGACCCTGGGGTGCTGGCTGTGCCCTGAGCGCCAGGAGGGGCCCTCCGTACCTCCCAGGGCGGAGGGGGGGTCCACCTGCTCTGCGGGCAGCCCCGCCTCCTGTCTGCTCCTGCTGTACGCACGACTGTGAAATCAGTGTGAAAAACACACTTTCCATCACGAAAATGCGTACGCGGCACTGGACACTCAGGATGTACAGAAAACCGTGAGAAAGAGAAACGTGGAACCGCAGAATTGCTGCGCACGGGAGCAGCCGCCGGTGATGTCGGTGCGCTTCGGAGCAGCCTCTCACGCTTTCCGCACGTTTCGTGCCCACTCGTAGACCGAGATCGCAATGCAGGTGGCGACTCTCAGGGGCGTCGAGAGGATAAAGAAGAGCCGGCAGGAGGCTGAGCCGGGTGCGCGGCGTGGCCCGTGGGCCGTGTCGCTGGCAGGCTTACGGGCCTTCCGAGGACTCGTGTCATTGAATGTGCGTGATAACCACAGCCGTGCGGGACGCCATGGCTCAAGCGCCTTGGCAATAAAAACAGCCATTGCGCGGCTCTGTGTGGCCCTTTTTACTTATTTTTTTTAAGGGGAAAAACAAACTGTTTTGTTCAGTCGTTGCTCTTGGTCTGGGCTGCCGATGGCCTAGCGGATGGAGGGGTCTCCACTGGCCGCGGAAGTCAGGAGCCGTCAGGCACGGGGAGGGGGCCTCTCGGAAGTGCGGGTCGAGGTCAGCTCGACCCAGGCCACATTGCGACCCACGAGGAGGGCGAATCTGGTTTCACCGACTGGTCGGAACCTCATTTCGCAGAGCAGACGGGAGCTGA
>NW_011889012.1:565933-569614 GCF_000151845.1 Pteropus vampyrus
CCAGGGCGGAGGGGGGGTCCACCTGCTCTGCGGGCAGCCCCGCCTCCTGTCTGCTCCTGCTGTACGCACGACTGTGAAATCAGTGTGAAAAACACACTTTCCATCACGAAAATGCGTACGCGGCACTGGACACTCAGGATGTACAGAAAACCGTGAGAAAGAGAAACGTGGAACCACAGAATTTCTGCGCACGGGAGCAGCCGCCGGTGATGTCGGTGAGCTTCGGAACAGCCTCTCACGCTTTCCGCACGTTTCGTGCCCACTCGTAGACCGAGATCGCAATGCAGGTGGCGACTCTCAGGGGCGTTGAGAGGATAAAGAAGAGCTGGCAGGAGGCCGAGCTGGGTGCGCGGCGTGGCCCGTGGGCCGTGTCGCTGGCGGGCTTACGGGCCTTCCGAGGACTCGTGTCATTGAATGTGCGTGATAACCACAGCCGTGCGGGACGCCATGGCTCAAGCGCCTCGGCAATAAGAACAGCCATTGCGCGGCTCTGTGTGGCCCTTTTTACTTATTTATTTTTTTTAAGGGGAAAAACAAACCGTTTTGTTCAGTCGTTGCTCTTGGTCCGGGCTGCCGATGGCCTAGCGGATGGAGGGGTCTCCACTGGCCGCGGACGTCAGGAGCCGTCAGACACGGGGAGGGGGCCTCTCGGAAGTGCGGGTTGAGGTCAGCTCGACCCAGGCCACATTGCGACCCACGAGGAGGGCGAATCTGGTTTCGCCGACTGGTCGGAACCTCATTTCGCAGAGCAGACGGGAGCTGAGTCCCAGAGGCGGTGGCCTCCCCATCCACGTGCCGCCGGCTGCTTCCGGGTCTGGGGTCCCAGCGGGCCGTCCCCAGAACCGGAGCCACCGGGAACTGAAGGCGGCGAGGCGCCTCCGGCAGGACGCCTGGGGTCCAGAATGCCTGCTGACGCCTCGAGTCTGGACTCCTGGACAGGGAGAAAGCGCATTTCTGCTGTTTTGAGCCCCCTGCCCTGGCGTGTGGCCCTAGGACACTCATCAGAGGACACTCGCCAGACTACAGCCTCCGGGGCCGGGGATGGGGAGGAGAGCTTCAGGGGGGCCCCGGGGCGCTGCCCGCCAGCAGAGAACCCTGTGGGAGGACATAGTGATTCTGGAACATTCCAGAGGGTGGTGATTTGTCATCCTCAGTTAAATATAGTTCCTCGACCCGTACTGGGCTAGAACCCCGGAGCCAGGCTGCTGGCCGAGCCGCTGCCAGTCCATCACGGGGCAGGCCGGCCCGGCCTCTGCTGTGTCCGAGGACGACCCGGGAAGAGGCAGGATGGCTTCTGAGTACACAGGTGGCAGACACCTCGCAGTGGCCTTCAGCCTAGTTGTTTTGAAAAATGGCTCTGTGCGAGGTTATGTTTCGCAAGACGTGGAGTGATGTGGAAAACCCATTATAGCCACCAGGAGATGCTGTTGCCCAGGGCCCAGCGGGGGCGGTGTGAGGGCGGGCGGTGCCCGGGCTCTGCTCCTTCTGCCATCTCCCACCACGACCCCGGCCGGGGCCTCGCCTCCCCGGGCCCGAGCTGGCGGCCCGAGGGTCTTGTCTCTGAACTTGTCTCTGAGGGTCCTGACGACGCTGAGCTGCGGGGAGAGGGTGCGGGGGGCCCTCCTCCTCTGTGAGCCTCAGTTTCCCGCCTATGCACTAGGACTTGGCCCCATCCCCGAGCCCAGTCTGCTTGCCCGTCCGCTTTGGGGCTCCCCAAGCCTGCAGTTCCCAAAGTGGGCCTGGGGCGCAGGCCCTGCGCATCCTGCCCGCAGAGCTCCCCCTCTCCATGTCCCAAGGGGCCTTGCCCAGGGCTCGGCCCAGAAGCCCAGGGTCCCCTCGACCCACCCTGTCCCCAGCCCCACACCGGCCACCCAGGGCCTCCAGGAGGACCCCACCTCACACGCGTGGCTCCCCACCCCTCTGCCTCCTGCTTGGCCCCCGCTGCCTTCGACTTCCTGGACTATCCCTTGGCCTGGACCCGGCCCCCGGCTCCCATCGACCTAACGTCCAGACGACGGTCGGAGAGAGTGTGGCCTTGCTGACAGCCTCAGTGCCGTGGCCAGTTAGGTCTCCGATTTCATGCCCTGTCTGTTCGCCTCTGCAAGGACACCGCTCCCAAGACCCCCAAACTGACCACCTCGTTGATCAAGGTCTCCCTCCCCACCGCCTGCTTCTCCTAGCTCACACACCGGGTCACACCCTTGAGTCTTTGCCTTTCGGTGGCTGCCGTGTCCTTGGCCACCAGGACAGCGTCTGCAAACCAGAGTGACTTTCGTACGCACTTGTTGTTTGAGGGACTGTGGTTGAATGGATGGAGGGGTCCCTGACAGGAGGGGCTCCCAGGGGCGGGCTAGCCCCGGCCCTGCGGTTGAAGCTGGGAGGGGGCGGAGCCTCCCACCCGTGCATCGTGCCCCCCACGTGGGGGCAGGGCGTTGTATTCCCATTCCCCCCACCCCACAGCTCGCCGGGGGCTCTGCCACAGGACCAGCTGGATGCACAGAGGAGGTGTGAACTTGGGCGCGGGAGTGGACCATCGGGGAGGGGCGTCTGGAGAGAGCTCAGTGCTGGTCGCTGACCAGCCTGGGGGCCCCACTCCCAGAGTGCCAGTGGCGGGGCTGGTCCCTCACAGGCGCTGTGGGTCTTTGCGTTGGATGCCAGGCAGGGACTCCGTCTCTCGGTGCCAGCAGCCCTGAGGGCACCTTACGTAGACACAACATGGAATTGGGCCTTGTGGGGGCAGCTGCCACGGCCGGCCACGGGCCCCTGGTCACCCAGCCTGAGCAGGTAGCTGGACCCAGAAGTCAGCACTGCAATCCTGAGCCGAGACGGGTCTCCTGGGAAAAGTGCATGTGGGGACAAGAAGACAGGAGCAGGTGCGGCTCCTGTGGGCCGTTCAGCACCGGGGGCATCAGTGACAAGCTGCCGAGGCTGCTGGCCGTCCTCTCTGTACCCGGGGGTGACCACCTGAGGGCCTCAGCCACCGTCTGCTCTCAGAGCCGCCGTCCCATGCCAGCCCTGACTGCAAGTTCAGACCTGGCTGAGGAAGGCAAGGCTTCTTCTGAAACCGAGACCAGCCCAGGTGACTCGGGCCGCCCCCGAGGCTAGGCGGTCTCTGCCTCCAGCTGTCCCCTTCCAGATGTCTGTCTGTCTGCCGGCTTGCTTTGAGACGGGCTCCGTTTGAACCATCCATTGTGTATGAAGCGAGAGGGGCAGCAGCCCCTCACCAGGTAGAAGGGGCACGGGGTCTCTCTGGAGCTCTTCACAGGCACGGACCCCCATCGTGGGGTTCTGCTCTCATGACCTAAGCCCCTGGCAAAGCCCACCTCCTGACGCGATCACTTTCGAGGGGAGGATTTCAACAGGTGAATTCGAGGGGGCTGCAGACATTCGGACCACGACAAACGGCGAACACAGGCTCCTGGGAAATGGCCCTAAGTGCTGACAGGTGAGCACCATGGGCTGACGGGAGCGGGGGCCAGTCCCTCCCAGCTCTCCTCAGGACACTCAGAACCAGTCCCGACTGCCCCGGCCTCTCGGTGCCCGTGACAGCGTTCCGCTTCAGAATTGGTTCGAGAGGCCGGTCTCTCCAAGGCCTGCGTCATAGGGCGTCTTGGGGACGAGGAGGTGTCCCAGGGTAGCGGCAGGTCACACCGGCTTCTCTGGGCACCTCCGTGGGTGCAG
>NW_011889012.1:570563-578977 GCF_000151845.1 Pteropus vampyrus
TGAGGTCTCCTGCTCGTGAAGGCCAGGGCTCCCCCCTCACCTGCCCCGAAATCTTCAGGCTCCACTTGTTCTGTAAATGGGGACCACTACTGATGTGGTTGCAGAGAGAATGCAGGCAGAGGGCTCGTCTGCCTGGGCCTGCGTGCGCCTCGGCCCCGTGGGGCCCGCCGAGCGTCCTGCCTTCTGCGGGCGGCCAGGTCCCTGGACCCGATGATTTTATCAAGAGGCGCCACGTGCCCGTACACGTGCAAAGAGTTTTATGGCCGTGGTTACCCACAGCCCTCGCCAGAACCACCCCGACGAGGCACTGTTACAGCCGGTCTCTGCCGAGCCAGGGCCCTGGGAGGTCACAGCCCTCAGTGTCCCTGTTCTTCTTCAAAGTCAGCAGCCACGTGTTCTGTTGTTTATTCCCTGATGCCGTGACATTTATGGGGCCCACGTGCACTGCAGGGCGGGTGCCTGTCGGTGCCGGGCCCCGGTGCCGGACCCCTGTCGGCCTCGACTCCGGATGGGCAAAGTGAGCTAGGCCCCACACCTTCCTGCCCAACGGCTGTTTCTTCTTCATTTGTTCCAAAAAAGGGAGACAATGTGAGGCCACCGAGGCAGCCACCCACCCCCACCGCCCGGGGAGAGG
This sequence comes from Pteropus vampyrus, assembly GCF_000151845.1. Classification (NCBI taxonomy): domain Eukaryota; kingdom Metazoa; phylum Chordata; class Mammalia; order Chiroptera; family Pteropodidae; genus Pteropus; species Pteropus vampyrus. Next base: position 571,198 of record NW_011889012.1, read on the forward strand.
GGAAGCCAGCAGGAGGCAATGAGGGTGGCCGCACACTGAGCGTGGCCAAAAGCCGCGGAAGGTTCCAGGCTCGGCGCGGCTTTGTGGAATTGAAAGGGCCCAGCGGCCTTGGAGGGGAGAGGCTTCCAGTGCCCGGAGCCCGCGCGGCCTCCCGCGCAGAGCGGACGACGGGCCCCGGCACGCGGGGAAACAGGCCCCTGAGGGGGCCGGAGCTGCCCCTAAATCAGGGGCCTCTGACATCGGTTTGGTGACTCGTCATTCTGTTTCTGGGCTTCTCCAAGCGTTTTTCCAAAGTTGTTAAAAATAACGTGCTCTTGATTCAGCTTCACTGCCAAGTGTGCGGGCCGTGGCACCCTTGGGAGGGGCACGTGCCGTGACTGCCCAGCGGGGAGGAGGGGCCGTAGCTCAGAGCGGGCTGGTCAGGCCCCGCACCGGGGCTGTCAACCCGCAGGTGGACAAGCTGGGCCCGCTACGTCTCTAGAGCACTTTACCTATGACCCCTCCCACGTGCTCTCACACACACGCATGTGCACGCACACATCCACAAAAACATGCATGTGTGCACGCACACACAAACGCACACACCTGTACACACGTAACTTTACACATTCACACACACGAAAGCGCACATGCATGCATGCATACACACAAATGCACACACTTGTGCACATGCACATGCAAATGCACACATGTGTGCACACACAAACGCACACACCTGTGCACACACAACTTTACACATGCATACACACAAATGCACGCATGTACATGTATAGACGCACACACACATACAAGGGCATGCACACATGCACACACGCACACACATGCCTGGTCTCCCCGGCTGGACAGGCACCTCCCGTGCTCCGGGCCCAGCATCATTGAGTGTCCATCATCTGTGTCTTGGTGGCCTCCCCATTGCACCAGAAGCTCCTGGTGGCTGGGGACAGAGTGTGGGGCCTGGTTCTGCGCCCAGGGTGGGCTCTGTGCAGAAGCTGGGGGTTGGTGGTCTGACAGAGGAGACGGGCAAGGGACCCAGGGCAGCAGAGAAGAGGTGGGGAGGGACAGAAGGCAGGGTCCTGCCTTGCGGCCCAGGGAGGCCCCTGCTGTGACTCAGGCCACGGGCGTTGTGGGACGCGGGAGGCTCTTCCGCACACAGACACACAGGTGGTGAGGGTTTGGGGGCAGGAAGTCGTTTCTCCCCGCTGAAGTGGCCCAAACCACACCATAATGACCCTTCCACAGCAGCCGCTCCCTGGGCCCAGACCTCCCTACAGGCAGCAGGGTGGGCAGCAGGTTGGAGGCCGGCGGGGAGCCTTGTCACCTAGGGCCAGGTAAAAGCCAGAATCTGAGCAGCTGAGGTGGAGCGGGGAGGAGGGCAGAGACAGAGGGTGTCAAAGACCGGAGCCGGCCTCGGGTGACCCCGGATCCGTCCACCGTCCCTTTGGATAGACGGGACTGGTGAGACCTGGGATGGGGGGCCTGCTCCAGAGCCACATGCAGAGAGGGGATGAGACTGGTGACCTGGTGCCCAGCGAGGGCTGCTGAGAATCTACCACACCTCAGAGCTGGCTGGAGGACGGGAGGGCCCGGCCGCATCCCTTGAGTGTGGGCCCGAGCTGGAGGCTCACAGAGCGAAGACGTGCACGTGGCCTCGGCCGCTGATCAAACGCCCCTCCCGCCCGCCACCGGCCCCTGTCCTCGCTCGCTGTGCCCTGGGCACCGCGGCTCGGAGCTTCCTGCACTAAGGGAGGAGCCGATGCAGATGGAGGCTCTAGAGGGAATCTGCAGACATCATGAAAAAAAGGTCAGGATTCACTGAGGTGAGTGAGAGGGACGTTGGAGAATGTCCCAGATCACACTCGAGGCCGAAGCGCACAGGGTGACGACGGTTTCCGTGGCAACAGCGGAGCTGGACACCGCGCTTGGCATCGCGAGTGATCTGGATGATCTGAAGCGTGCCACAGGATGCGTCGGTCGTGTGCAAACGCTACGTCATTTCATGGGAGGGACTCGAGCATCCACGGGCTGCGGGGGGAGGGCGGTTCAGTAGTACGGGGCGACTGTGGGCTTTTTGATAAAAGTTGCAGAATTTAAAAGCTAAGGATTTCGTGGGGGCTTGAAATCTGAGAGGAAACCAGCCAGGCAGAAAGTAGCTCGGGTGCTGTCCTGGGCACAGCGGTGGGGTGACCCCCAGGAGCCCCCAGTCCCACCTGGGAGCCCCAATCACAGAGGAAGGAAAGGTTTGATACAACCGAAGTCAACACATTCCAAAATAAAAGCTCTGAGGAAGGAACAGGTAAGTCCCAGACCCGGTTCTTTAGAAACGCTCAGTAAAACACTCAGGACAAGCCTCTGGGAGACACGGTGGGGAAGAGAGGGTGAGGGCCACAGGGCAGACCCGAGTCCTGTAACGGGGAGGGGACTGTCCTCAGGGCCAGGCCCCTCCCGCTGGCCTCCTCTCCTTCCGCTGGAGACCGCGAGGGCCTGTGGCCCACGGCTGTGACGGGACGGGGTGGGCAGCAAGGTCTGGACAGAGGACAGAGCAGAGGGATCACGCGGGGAGAGGCCACGGCAGGGCAAGCGTGGGAGACTGGCCCTCCCTGGCAGCGCCCCGCGTCCCCACACTTCGCTGGGCAGTTCTCAGATATAAGCCCCCCGCCACCAGCCAGCCCAGCTGAGGCCTGGCCCAGGCCCTGGGGACCCCCAGGTCCCACCTAGGAGGACCTTTTCCGGGAGTCGGTCCCCGTCTGGGCACACTGCCCCCGGAGCCACCAGGCAGCGGTCCCGTCAGCATGCCGGGGCCCTCAGCAGCTGGCCCCACGCCCAGCGACGCGCCAGGGCCCCGAGTCCAGGATCGTGCTGAGAAGTCCAGCTCTCCCGTCGTCGTCAGCCGATACCCAGGCGTCAGAGCCCAGCGAAGGGGAAAGACGGAAACGTGCCCGGGCGCTGGCGGGTGACGCCGGACACCCAGCCAGGCCGGACACCCAGCCAGGCCGGACACCCAGCCAGGCCGCTTCCTGCAGACCGGCTCCGGGCAGCCCAGGCCTGCCCCACGGCGCCGTCACCCAGGAAAGGAGGCGGTCGCGACTAAGCCAGTGGCATTGCCAGTGGGGCAGAGCCGGTCACGCAGGAGGTGACAGGGTTGGGACAACGTTGGGTCTCAGGACAACCAGGTGTCTGGGTTCTGTGCTCATTTACCCTCCCCCGCTTCCATCTGTCCATCCACACATCTATGTATCCACCCCACACGTCCATCCACCCCCCACACATCCATCCGCCCCCATGTCCATCCATCCACCCCACACGTCCGTCCACTCCCATGTCCATCCATCCATCCACCTGCCACATGTCCATCCATCCCTCACATGTCCATCCATCCATCCACACATCCATCCATCCATCCACACATCCATCCATCCATCCCCTACATATTCATCCATCCACCCCCCACACGTCCATCCACACCCGACACGTCCATCCACCCCCCACACGTCCATCCACCCCACATGTCCATCCACCCCATGTCCATCCGCCTACTCGTCCATCCCCTCACACATCCACCACCCATTCGTCCACCCACACGTCTCCATCCGTCCATTGCCCTCACATGTCCACACGTCCACCCCCGATGCATACCTGTTCACACACCCACCTCTCATGTACCCACCCACCCATCCATCCGCGGACCACATGTGCCCTCACGTGCGTCCCTGAGCCTGTCCTGGGAGCTCGGACAACGACATGGGACCGATCCGCGGAGCTGGCTGCCTCGTGGAAGAAACGCGCTGGGCGATTTCCGACAGGACAAGGCAGCCGTGGGTGCACAGAAGGGGCACCTGGCCCCATGGGGAATGGGGGATAGGGAAGGCTTGTTGGAGAGATTTCCAAGCTGAGTCCTGCTGGAGTGGGGCGGCGGGGACCAAGCGGGGGGATGGGTGGCAGAGAGCGGGGTGTGCGGCCGGCCCAGCTGCTGGGCGCAGGAGCCCTGGGCCCTTGTGCTCCTAGAGCGGGAAGAAATGGGGAGGGGCAGGCAGAGCGAGCCACCTCCCCAGGGCTCGGGAGCCCAGTGCTGCTGAGCCCCAGTGGCCCTGGGAGCCCACGGCCGGCTCTGCAGCCGTCCGTGCTTGTCCACTTCAAAGCGGGCCACCTGATTGTCCAGCTTTCTGACCGCTGGTGCACCCGGCGGGGGACCAAACTGGCTTGTCATTGTGCTGTCCAAAATGCCGGTGAAGCCACACCACGGGGGGCGGGGTGTCACGCACAGCACGCACCCGCACACTCAGCCCTTCTCCGTGGGCCGGATTCAGAAGAAAACGTGAGAAACTGGGCCCACCGCGAAAATTCCCATCTTCAAAGCAGACGTGCTGGTGACCGGCGGGACGGCCCGAGCCGACGGGAGCCTGGGGCTGGAGCTTTCATGCTGTCGGGGCGCTGGCGGGTGGGTTGTGCCTGGCCAGCGCCCTGCTGGGCGTGTGTGCTTCGTCCTGCATGCGACCCCCTGCCTGCTTTGGATGCTCACGGCCCCCCCCACCCCCCGTGACAAAGGCAAGCAGGGACAACGTTTGGATGGGCCACGGGTGCGTGGTTGAAGCCATTCCCGTGATGGTTCCCAGCTGCCGGGCAATGCCTGGATTTTCCTGGCGTGGAGATGCAGTCTGGTTCACTTCAGGCTCGTGTGAGCTGGAGAAATCCCCCTCTTCAGACAAATAGTTTGAGAAAGTGACTAAGCGTGCACTTTATGTAACCACCATTAAGATGATTTGACGCTCTATTTTGATTCAGGGTACAATATTCTCTCAAAAGGAAGAGACGTTCTCTGCTTTCTTGAGCGTTTCCAAAAGACAGAATTAAATCTCTTTCCCAATAAAAATAAAAAGCCTGGTTTTCCATCTAAGTATTAAAATTTAGCTGGAGCAGGAAACGCTCCTTCAGACTGTGCGGGAGCCTCTGGCAGCAGACTGCGTGTCACGGGAATGGCTGGCGTTTACCGAGGGCTCTGTACTCACAGGCACTAGTGGTCTTTGAGACACAGGCTGCTGCGACTCCACTTTACAGGTGGGGAAACCGAGGCAGAGAGCGGTAAGGGGCCAGACCCATCGCTCGTCCAGTAAGTGACACCGTGGGGGGCTCGCCCGGGCAGCCTCTGTTGGAGGCTGTGCTCGCATCCGTCAGGCTGGGGAGCCTCAAGCGAAGCCTGGAGTCAGGGTCGGGGGCGCAGGGCCGGGCAGACTGGAAGGGGAGGTTCACCAGCTCATCAGCAGGGACAACTGCTGTCCCCGTCATCGCCCTGTGTCACAGGCCACCTCGAAACCTGCACCGCTGACCACGCTGCTCTGACCGTCCGAGGACCCCCACCCCGCGGCTGAGGTCCAGCTCCCAAGCAGGAGGCCAGAACATGCTGGGACTGGCCAGCCCCCCCTCCAGCAACTTCTGTCTACAGGGACAGCCTGCGCATGGGGGTCCTGCCCCACCTCCGTGTGTGTCCTGGAAGCCCCCTCCCATGAGCCCGCGCCTGGAGGAGGCGGGCGACCCTTTCACTGCCCCCCAGAATGTCGCCGCCTCCCTCCCTCGCTCCCGTCCTCTCTGATCTCCCACGCCCAGGGCGACCTGGATGGCCTCTTCTGTCCCGGCTCTGCCTCCCTCCTGCCGGTGACCTGTGTCCCCACCGCAGAATCTGCCTGGGTTCGGGCTCGTTAGCCCCCAGCGCACGCGCCCCAGTGGGTGGTCTTGCAGCCCTGTGGGGAATCAGCCCTGCAGAGGGTCGGGCAACTTTCTGGGCTCTCCAGCTAATTCGAGGGGCTGATGTCCCTCCCTGTGACAACTCCGTGCTGTCCTGGTTGCCATTGCTTCGCAGTAAGTCCTCTGTTCCTCTTCCTCAAGATTGTCTTGGCTCTTCTGGGCCCCCTGCGTTGCCATATAAATTCTAGAATTTCTAAAACTTATTAACTTTACAAAGTTTATTAGTTTCTACGAAAGAGTCCACTGGGATCAGGCCGAGCTGGCAGGCAGGCTGTGCCCCCAGCCGCCCCTCCGCCTCCCACGGGTCCCCGTGTGCCCACTGGCCTCGCCTTGCTCTGTGTCCCCCACCATACCCACAGTCCCTGCCCTGCAGGAGCCTGGGCGGGCGTCGGGGGCTGCGTGGGGACAGAAGGCTGGGGTCCCAGGAGGTGATCCGGGTGAGAGAACAGGGGGCAAGCCTGGCCGTGTGGGGCCTCAACAGTCTTAGGGTCCCAGGGACGAGGACCCAGGGACGAAGTTTGCGTCCGCTTCACTTCAGTTCTCTAAGTGCCACTCTGCAATGGCTCACGGCTCTGACAAACCAGAACCTGGTCCTCGGATCGAATGTCCCCACCAACGTAAGCATCGATCAGACGCACCGAGTCCAATTCTTCTAAACGTTCCGTTCAAATCACGGGATTGATTTGTCTCCTCCTTGCTTTACATACTTCAAAAAGCGAAGTACGAAACGTGGCATTTCGGGCAGAAGGGCCCAATCACGGGGTAAAGACTCGCTGCTTGTCTCTTGGACAGAGGCGCCCGCCTGCCCCCTGCCGCCCGCCCCCCGCCGCAGGCCCCGTCCCCTCCCCGCCGCCTGCAGCTGCCATCCCGGGCTCACGCCCCAGCAACAGCAGCACCCGCCCTGCCCGACTCCTCCCTCGGGCCACCCAGGGTGACCGTGAGGTCTGGACACGTGCATGCTATGTGTGTCCCCAAGCCGACATGCGCGTGGGGCCAGCGTCTCTCTCCTTCACGCCTGGCGCTTTCCCCTGCCACGTGTGTCCCCTGGCTCCTGACCCGCTGTCCTGGCCTGGGCCGTGGCCTCTCGCACGTGGGGAGGGCGTGGCCGGAGCGTCCCCCCCTCGCTCTGGACGCTGCTCTCCTCTCTCGGAACCGGCCCGCTCACTGGGGTCCTGAGACGCCTTGTCCTCTCGGACAGGAGAAAGGACGTGGGCCCATACTTCGGGACAGATGTAAACGTCGAAAAATACCCGACTGACCCAAAATGCTACGTTTCCCCTTCCCTTAAAACCGATAAAAATTCGCCACGCCTCCTGACCTCCAACCTCACGGTGTCACAGCTGATCAGAGCGAGCGTGAGCCGCTGTAAGACCCAGGGCCCCAGGTCTTAGGCTCCCCCGCGGCTGGATCTCAGCTGAGCGTCCTGGGTCCACGGTCATCGTCATTCAGGGACCCGGGTCCCTCAGCGTCACGGCTGCCCGGTAGAAGCTGGGTGTGCCTGTTCGGGCTCACGCCTGCTGCTGCCCACCCTCCCAGTCCCCCGGGTTCAGACAAAGCAAATGTTGGAGACAGCCCGGGGGGCAGGGGGGTGGGGGGGCGAAGTGGGACAAGAAGGGAACCTCTTCCCGCCAGCAGGAGAGGCACGAGCCAGGCAGCTCCAGGCAGCCTTCCTGGAGGAGCTGCGTCGTGAGAGCTTTGAGTTCCTCCTGACAGACACGTTTCCTGTGTGTGTGTGCACGTGCGTGGCACATGGCTTTCTGGGAGAGGGCACGGAGGGCAGGAGAAAGGCCCTGAGCTCTGGCATCGGGCCAGTCAGGGCTGGAATTGGCTGTGGGACAAAACCCAGGTCTCTGGGCTCGGGCGTGGGAGCGCGTGTCCACCCGGGTCGCTGGGCTCGGGCGCGGGAGCGCGTCCAGCGCAGACGGAGAGAGGCTGAGCGGTCTGAGCTGCCATTATCGTTGTTATGATATTTTCCTGCCTGGGGTGTATGTTCCCCACACATAGCAGAGGACGGGTGGACCTGGTCCCCAACTCCAGCAACTGC
>NW_011889012.1:580130-581082 GCF_000151845.1 Pteropus vampyrus
GACATCGAGGCTGGTGGAGTCTGCGGCACGTGCCCAGGCCACACACACGGGGTGCAGGGCGGGGGCAGGGCCAAGAGGCCCCGGGTTCACGCTGACGGGGACACATGAGGAGGCAGGGAGAGCAGGAGGGGAGGAGTGGGGACGGTGGCTCTGTCCCCGCGCCCCGCTAGGCTCTTCCGCATGGTTCTCCTCCCAGACCCTCTGGGCTCCCCGGGGACCAGGCGGCCCCCACAGCCTCCAAGCCAGTCTCCAATGGCCTCTGGCTATGGGGCTACACACCGAGGGTGACGGGGACTGGGCTCTAAGCCCCTCTGAATCCTAGCCCCCACACGGGCCATGGGTCAGTTCACCGTACACGTGAGGCCAGCCTCAGGCTGGACATGGCCCCAGGCTCTCCTTGGCCACTGGCTCTGTCCCCTGAGGAGAGAGTGCACTCCCAGCTCAGACAGCAGAGCGTAGGGGCCCTGGTCCCAGGCACGGGCGGGCGGGGCGGGATGGCCCGTGGGATGCGGGCTGCATGGCCACCTCAAGGCCAGGCCAGGCCGTCTCACCCGAAGCAGCAGCGTCTGACCGGAACGAGAGGGGACTTCGCCGCCTCCTGTCCGGAGCCCACACCCTTGCCCTTGACTAATGCAGAGACACGCAGCCCTGTCACAGCGGCTGCCCGGAGCCCTTTTATCCAGCCCTGGACGGGAGGCCGCCATGCTCCGTTCTGGTTCGGGGGGATGCACGATGCATGAGCAGACGGCGGACACGCTGTGCCACCACCAACCCAGCGACTCGGCCTCGGCCGACTGGGGATTAAGGTGGCTCGCGGCCCTCCTGCTGATGGTCTGGCTCTCACGGGTCCGGCCGGCCGTTTGCTCGGTAGGTTTGCATGTCGCAGGCTGGCGGTCGGGGGCCGTGACTCCGTCCTGCAGCAGAAGCGTGCTCACTTTGGGAGGCGAGTGCG
>NW_011889012.1:582327-584122 GCF_000151845.1 Pteropus vampyrus
TCGCGGCCCTCCTGCTGATGGTCTGGCTCTCACGGGTCCGGCCGGCCGTTTGCTCGGTAGGTTTGCATGTCGCAGGCTGGCGGTCGGGGGCCGTGACTCCGTCCTGCAGCAGAAGCGTGCTCACTTTGGGAGGCGAGTGCGGCCGGCACAGCGGGCATTCCGCAGGCCCCTGAGGCGTGGCTGAGGGTGCGTGAGCCCTGGGAGAAACCCCGACAGGACAGGACGCGCAGAGGTGCCGAGTGCGTCGCGGGCCCCGTGGTGCCGGCGTGGGGGGCTGTCGGCTGGGTCCTCTCGTCTAGCCCGGACGTTTCTCAGCAAGGGGGTGCGGGGGGCAGTGAGCAGCGCTGGCCCTCCCTGCACACGCCCTGCCCCCAAGTGCTCCGGCCACGCCCCCTTCCCCGGGGCCACTTCCCTCCCGCATTCTGGCCTCTGATTCTTGCCCATGAGAAGGCAGCCTTTGCCTCTTCCCCACCAGCATCTGCGTCCGGGGGGGCTTAGAATGTTCTGCCTTCGATGTTTTACCTGCTCCGCCCACCACACATCTCCTCCTCTCCCTCTCCCTCTCCCTCCCCCTGGGGCGGGGCCGCCACTGCGAGGCGTGGGGTCTTGGGGGCTGTGGCATCACACAGAGCGCTCGGGTCACCAGGCTGTCTGCAGGCCATGTGCTTTCAGAGGAAGGAGCTCTAGGTTTTGTCGGTAACTTGAAGGGATCCTGAGACGCCGCAAGACAACCGAAGTCTCCTCTGGTATTTCCTGGGTGGGTGTGACTCTCAGCTGGGCCCTCGCTGCTCCGGAGGTGCAGACAGGAGCAGAGGCAGCAGCGCCTGGAGGAGGGGGCGCAGGAGCAGGAGAGGAGTGGGGCGCTTCTTAGCAGCCGTGGGAGAACCACGGCGGGCAGAGGGGCATCTCAGTGCTGTGGGGGCCCGCCTGACGGAGCGCCCTGCCGAGGGGCATCTCTGGCCAGGCAGGCACAGCCGCCGGCCCCTGTGGGCAAGACCCTTCCTCACGCCGGCCGTCCCGCGGGGCTTCTGCACGGTCACACAGGACGATACGCATGTGTGAGGTCTGGGGGGCAGTTTGCTCCTCAGCCTGCTTTCCTGGGCTGCCTGGTGTCATCGCTCCATGTGGTCTTTATGTAGCTATATAATAATGTGATTATACAATATGTAGCTATAATGTGATTACATAATATGGTTTTCCCATAATCGTATATGTGATTATATAATATGTAATTATACAACATGGTTTTTATGTAATTATATAACAATGTAATTGTACAATATGGTTTTTATGTAATTATATAATGTGTAATTATATAATATGCAATTATTTAATAATGCAATTATACAATATGTAATTACATAATAATGTGATTATCCCATATGGTTTTTGGGTAATTACATACTAATGTGATTATACAGTGTGGTTATATAATAATGTGATCATATAGTATGGTTTTAATGTCATTATATAACAATGTAATTGTACACTACGGTTTTATGTAATTATATAATAATGTAATTATTCAATATGGTCTATGCAATTACATAATAATGCGATTATATAATATATGATATATAATACGTAATGTATCATAATGTACTAATAGAACAGGTAATTATACACTATGTGATGATATAATAATGTGTACAATATGGCCCCTGTGATTATGTAACACGTAATCATATGATCGCGCGATCGCACCATATGGTGTCCGCCATACGGGTCTGCCGTCGTCACTCGCCGGCCCCGTGAAAGTCGCCGATCTTTCGAAGCTGCCCAGTCTGCTCTGTTC
>NW_011889012.1:586267-592784 GCF_000151845.1 Pteropus vampyrus
CGAAGCTCTTGTATTTAAGGGCAAAGCGAAGTGTAGGCATGTCCGTGGAGGGCGTATGGCCACACTGGGGGGACGAGGTCAAGGCAGCAGGAGTCTCGCTGAGCCCGACTGCGGTCCCTGCCCCCAGCACTGCCCACAGAGGCACACAGGCCAGCCACCTGGAGGGGCAGAGAGTCTGGGTTTGCCGTGGTGTGACTCGGAGCTTGGCCATGGGTCAGCAGGGTGACCTCGGGCAAGTCACTGAATTTATCTGCGCTTCAGCTTCTTTATCTGTAGGTTGGGATAATAATACCCACTTCCTAGGCTGTTTGGTCATATTAAGTGCGGTGGAATAGTGTATATGGCGCCTGGTCCGGAGAAAAGGACTCGACAAATTCGAACCCTCATAAACAATAATTAAACATTTTTTGATGTCTTTCCTTCCAGTCTTCTTTTTATGTCTATGGTGGAATTTTCTCCTACAGACATACGGTTAAATTGGTACCTCGTACATCATTTTACATCCCTCCCCCCCCGACCCCTTATTATGTTCTGAGCGTGGCGCAGGCAGCTGGTGAAACATTATGCAGTCGCTAAAACTCACTCTTTTCAACGTTTGGGATTTGCTTTAAGGTATTCGTATCCGTTTCCCACAGTTACCATGAGAAAGTGCCACAGACTGCGGAGCTGAGACACAGGGCAGGTTCCTACTTCACAGAGCCAGAGACCAGAAGTCTGACATCAAAGCGGGGCAGGCTGGGCCCCCTCCGAGACTCTGCCCAGAAGCCTTCCTGCCTCCGCCTTCCGGTGGTGATCGTGGTGTCCCCGGCCCGTCACTGCACCCCCGCCCCTGCCTCGTCTTCACATGGGCTGCTTCTGTCCGCGTCCGTTTCCTGGTCAGCTCCGATGAGGAGGCCCGTCGTGCCGGGTTAGGGCCCGCTCTGCCGTAGTCTGGCCTCGTCTCAGAGGAGTTCACTGCACCTGCGTTTCTGGGAAAGGCCACCTCCACACAGGCACCAGAGTCAGGACTTGCTGATATCCTTTTTGGGGACACAATTCGACCCCCAGCGGCCTTCCACCAAAAAAAGTTGTTGAAGCTGGGGTGGTGGCCTGGGGGTTCATTGCACAGTTCTCTTCTTTTCTGTATCTGTTTGAAAAATTCCATAATAAGGAGGCATTAAAAAATCATGCTTTCGATGAATATTTAATAAACTGGAAAATGTTAAGCGCAAAAGATAATATACAGAACTAGACCGACTGTGAAAGCCGATGCTGAAGAAACGGCCCCCAGTGTTTGCGGTGCTTTTCTTTGGGGTGGGGTGGGGGCTGCTTTATACTTTTTACTTTTAAACTTTCTGTATTTTTCCAAATTCCCACAGTGGACATAAATTACTTGTATAATCATAACATAGTTTTATTTTTAAAAACTCAAAACACCCCTGCACCCATCAGGTCACGCTCTCATCCACCCTCAGGCCTGCCCCTCGCCCTCCCCTTGCCCTGCCGGAGACCCCGTGCAGCCCCCAGGGAGCCCACAGTCCCCTGGGCAATGACAACCCCAGTCTCTGCCAAATCTCGGTGAGTCACAGAGGATTTAAATGACTGCCGTGGGAGGCTGGAGAAAGCCGAGTCTCTTTTAGAATTTTTAAAATTATTAATGGTTTTGATAAAAACCAGTGCGAAGTCTGCCAGCATATGCCGGGAGCGGGCCGAGCAGGCCGGAGGACTCGGCTGCTGTCCCGGGGAGGGAGCTTTCGGCCAGACGGGGCTGTGGGTGCAGGAGCACCCTGTCTGCGTGGCGAGCCTTCCCCACGGGCGAGGTGGGGAGGGAGTCGGCAGATGCGCTGCAGGGGTGAGGATGGGGAGGGAGCACAGAGCGGGCAGGGCTGGGGACGGCCGAGCCTGAGTCCAGGGGCCCCCACTCGACCAGAGGCTTCAGGCAGCAGCGCCCCTGTCCACGCAGCTGGTACTCGGCCCGGGGCCCGGCAGGGCTCTGGGCGCTGAAGGAAGGCCTTGGAGTCGGCCAGCCGGGGTCGCGCCCCCAGATGTGACAGCCACTAGCCCGCGCTTGTCTCTGGGCAGCCTGCGTCCACTCCCAGCGCCACTGTGGAGTGGGGGCATGAGGATAAAGGGCCCGGGGCGGGGTGAAGGGCTCAGCGGGGACGCTGCTGGCGAAGGGGACAATGACGTGGAAATGGGGCTGCTGAAAGTGGGGGTGACAGTGACGAGTGACAGTGGCGATGGCAGACATGGTGACGGTGATGGAGGGCATGGTGGCCACGCGGTCACGGATGACACCCCCGTCTTGCCCTCCTGGTTGGTGGTCTGCCGGGGGGGTGGCCAGGCGGGCGGCCTGCACTGGGCTTGGGGTGCTGAGGGCCCCTCGCAGGAGACGCTGCTTCTCGAAGACCGAGCAGATTGGTCGGGGTGAGCTGAACTGTGCTTGGGTTGAGCTGAACTGAATCGACATAAATTTGGATTTCTGCTGGGATGGGTTTGGGCAGAATTGAAATGAAGCGAACTGCACTGAATTAAATTTGGCTTGAGCTGGCCCCCGGGGGTCAGGCGGAGTTTGCTGAGTGGGTACCTCAGACCTGAATCTGGACTCTGAGCGCCTTCCTGTCTCTGGGGTCACCAGAGGCCCGGCTCTGCCACTCCCGAGTCCTCTGCGCCCCGGGGCCACCATAGGGTCGGTGATGTCTGCTCTCAGCCTCCCAATGCCCCCCACGCCCCAGCGCCCTCTCCGCCCGATCCTCAGGGTGCTTTGGGGGTCAGTGGTCCCCGCCCGGAAGCGCATGCGAGTGAGCGAGGTGTGCGTGCCCGTTGTGGGTGTGCGTACGGGCGGCGGGGCTCACACCTGTCTGCACACAGGCAGGGCCTCTGCAGCTGGAGGCGGAGCGGGTCCCTCTGCCTCTGGCTCGTCTTCCGTCTCGCCACCCCGGGGCCCGGGCTGCTTCGGTGAAACCTGTTAAAGGGTCGATCCCAGAAGTGTCATCAGAGCTCCCCGTTCTTCCTAGCGGAAGCCCAAGTCCCATCACCGTGTGCCATGGGAACCTCCCCACAGCCCGCCCTGCTCGGATCCCCCCACGGATGGGGGGCTCACTCCTTCTCAGAGCAGAGTCATCTGTCCCGTGGCTCCCGTGCCCTGGCTGCAGTTGGCTCCTCGGCTCCCGCAGAAGTTGCCCACCCAGGTAGTCCCTGCACCCAATGGGCTCGTCCCCGGGTGCACACTGGGCCTGGGGAGACCCTGGCTCTGCCGGTCCCCTCCAGGGCGGCCCCCGAGGGCAGCGAGCCTGGCTGCCCTGCACCCCCACGCCAGCTTCCTATGCGGCCCTTTTCCCCCCTGAGAAATGGCGGGCGGGGAGGGCAATGAGCCTGGGGTCCCAGCAGCCTCGGGAGGAGGAAGCGGACCCGGCGGGCAGAGCACCCAGAGCCCGGCGGCCACGGAAGCCGGGGTCCGTCAGAGGCCCCCCACGTTGCTGGCGGTTGCCCCTTCCTGCCTCATGAAAGTCCCGCTCCGGCCTTTCCCCCGGATGACAGAGGAGACCAGACCCCAGACGGAACCAGCTGCTCTTACGCCTGTCCTTCGGGGATCCGGGCCTGGGGGGACTGGGGCTCAGCTCCCCCCCCGCCCCCCACCCTCCGCCAGGTCTGCCTGGAGCCCACAGTCCTCTGCAAAACTTGTGCTGCTCTGGGTTGCCATAGAAACAGGAAAGCCTCTGGGGTTTGCAGCCTCAGCTGGGCTCCTCCTCCCCTCGGGGAGTTCTGGGGGGGCCCCTGCGGGGAAGGGAAGCGCGTGCCCCCCCACAGGCCGCGCTGCACTCCTGCCTCCTTTTGGCTCACACTGCCAGGAAGCCCTTTTGATGGTGACACAGTCGGACCAGAGAGGGAAAGCAACCAGCTCAAGGCCACGCAGCGCCACGGAGCCAGGTGCAGTCTGGTTCCAGAGCAGACCCTACGGGCTGGCCTGGGTCCAAGGCCATGATGCGGGGGCCTCCCAGGGGCTGGGGTCTCCCTACTGCTCAAAATTTCCCTGGGTGCTGGTGTTTGGGGTGAGGGAGATGTCTGTCGGCTGGGACCCCCACACTGCCCTGGCTGTGTGACTCTGGGTGAGACCCCTCCCCCAACATGTGGGCCTTGGTCTCCCCATTCACAAAAAAGGAAGCAAGGCCACCATGTGACGGGGGTGCTCTGTGAAGATGCCTGGCCCCTGACCAGGCCCAGTGCTGTGCCCCGCCCAGCTCCCACGCACCCCCTCCCTCTCCCCTGCAGGCTGCAGAGCTCTCAGGAGAGGGTCTGCCGGTCTCCCCCGGGGGCGTGACTCGAGTCCCGGGCTCCCCATTCCATCCCGGGGCCAGCAGCATCCTTGGTCTGGCCTCCTGGGGGATGTCTGCTCTGTCTGCAGGAGTGCGCAGAGCCTGGGCCTGCCCCGGTGTGCACTGTCCCCCGCTGCCTGGCCTGGCTCTGTGACCTCTGAGGCTCTGCCTGGAGCACCAGGCTCCTCCACCAGCGGGCTGTCCCCCTCTTTCTGTTCCCCCAATCCATCCTGAGTCCTGGCTCAAGTCCCCTTCATCCCAGGCCTTGGCGGCCAGGGCCCCAAAAGAGGGAAGAGAGACAGAACAGCAGGCACAGAGGACGTTTAGGGCAGCGAAGCCACTCGTGTGGGACTGTAATGCTGGCTTCAGGACATTCGTCAGAACCACAGAATGTGAACCCCGGAGGCGGACGTGCCGTCACCCTGGGCTTTGGCTTATGGTGACGTGTCCTTGCTGGCTAATCGATGGTAACGAACGGGCCACATCGACGCCAGATGGTGACAGCCAGGGAAGCGGGAGGGGGTACGGGGCAGCTCTGGACTTCCCACTTCCCACTTGAAAGTGCTCTAAGCAGCGCAGTCTATTAATTTAACATGAGGGGTGGGGGCTGGGACGGGAGCGGGGCAGGGGGTGCTTCTTGGGGGAGGGTGGCTGTCCAGCTCCCAAGCCCATGCAGCTTATGTCCTGGGTCATCTGGGAGCAGGGCAAGGCTGTCTCCAACACTGGCAGGGTGGTCAGGTGCGAGCAGCTGGCTTCCAGGACATTCTGCCAGAGCTCAGACCATCGATCAAACTGCCAGCTGTGACCTGGGGAGGAAGTCCATCGTGCCAGTCCCGGGGGACAGGCCAGCGTGGGCGCAGGCCGGGGGGCCCAAGCTGCCCCCGGGGTCACCAGGCCAGGCGCCCCGGGCCGGCCAGCAGGACCATGGACAGCACCTTCAGCCGCCGGAAGCTCCGCCAACCGCCTGCCTCCCGGGACCAGGTGCAGGAAGGAGCCACCTTCCTGGGCAACTGGCGTGGGCCCCGTTATTTGGCACTGGAAAAACACCGATGCGTCTGGCTTCTCCAAATGCGCCGAGGCGCTCGGAGGGAGTGGGCTACATTTTCCTCTAATCTGCAGCTCTTCCAAATTCATTTTTTTTTCACTCTTCCCTGTAATTATCCCATCAGTGGGTGAAAATAAACCTCTGTAAGGTGACAGCCTCAGAGAGAAGAAGGCGTTATGTGGGAGCTGTGGGGGCCGGGGGTGGAAGGGGCTTCCTCTCACCTTGGTGTGTGGGCAGCTCACAGGGTGACCAGTTGTCCCTGTTCCAGCACAGAAAGTCCCATGTCCCCAGGGCCCCCAATCCTGATGAGTGAGGACGGTTTGTCATTCTGTGCATAAGCTCCTGAGGGGCCCTGAGCTTCCCAGGATGGTAGGGACCGCTCGCCCTGGGGTCCACTCCTTCCAGAACTTGCAGGAGAGACCCCACCTCCCGCCCCCCGTCTGCTCTTCAGGGGGCTGGCAGGGAGCGAGGGCAGTGGCCAGCTTGAGTGCGAGAGGACCTTCCAAAGGGAGCCCTCCTACGGGGTGGGCAGAGCGGGGAGACCCCAGGGACGGGAAACTGACCGGACAGCCCAGCTGGTGTGGACGAGGCGACATGCTGCCGGTGTCGGCTGTCCTTGTGAGTCAGCGTCCTCGCCACGGGCCGCTTAGAGCCACGTGTGTTTGCATTTTTGTGCTTTTGGTGGGTGAGTTCACTGTTTATGACGACCCCCTGCCTGGTGCTGAAGTGCCACCTCGGGTTCTGAGCACAAGGAGGCTGGGACAGGCCTCTCGGGGACGTGCGTGCGTCAGACGAGCTTCGTCGGGCCCTGCTGCCGGCGGAGTTTGGTGTGAACAATCAGCAACGCACGTCTTTAAACAGAGGCGCTCACGAGACAAGATCGTCGCTGGTCGGTTGACAGAAATGGTGACGGGGGCCGGTGGGACCCTCGCCGCTCACCCAGGCTCAGAACCTAAGACCTGAGAGCCGGCTTAGTGCCTCGAGCATCCGGTCTGGGTACCCGAGGGGCTTCCTGGACCCAGGCCCCTGCGGCCACCGAAGGACGACTCCGTTTGGTAATTCGGCGTCCGTGGTGAATGCAGAACAGTTTCCGCCAGTAAGGAGGATCGATGCCCTTCCCGTTTTGCTGAGAACTCAGCCCGCGGCCATGACCCCCGCTCCCCGCATCTGGCCGCGC
>NW_011889012.1:593119-596893 GCF_000151845.1 Pteropus vampyrus
AGAAGGCGTTATGTGGGAGCTGTGGGGGCCGGGGGTGGAAGGGGCTTCCTCTCACCTTGGTGTGTGGGCAGCTCACAGGGTGACCAGTTGTCCCTGTTCCAGCACAGAAAGTCCCATGTCCCCAGGGCCCCCAATCCTGATGAGTGAGGACGGTTTGTCATTCTGTGCATAAGCTCCTGAGGGGCCCTGAGCTTCCCAGGATGGTAGGGACCGCTCGCCCTGGGGTCCACCCCTTCCAGAACTTGCAGGAGAGACCCCACCTCCCGTCCCCCGTCTGCTCTTCAGGGGGCTGGCAGGGAGCGAGGGCAGTGGCCAGCTTGAGTGCGAGAGGACCTTTCAAAGGGAGCCCTCCTACGGGGTGGGCAGGGCGGGGAGACCCCAGGGACGGGAGACTGACCGGACAGCCCAGCTGGTGTGGACGAGGCGACATGCTGCCGGTGTCGGCTGTCCTTGTGAGTCAGCGTCCTCGCCACGGGCCGCTTAGAGCCACATGTGTTTGCATTTTTGTGCTTTTGGTGGGTGAGTTCACTGTTTATGACGGCCCCCTGCCTGGTGCTGAAGTGCCACCTAGGGTTCTGAGCACAAGGAGGCTGGGACAGGCCTCTCGGGGACGCGCGTGCGTCAGACGAGCTTCGTCGGGCCCTGCTGCCGGCTGAGTTTGGTGTGAACCATCAGCAACGCACGTCTTTAAACAGAGGCGCTCACGAGACAAGATCGTCGCTGGTCGGTTGACAGAAATGGTGACGGGGGCCGGCGGGACCCTCGCCGCTCACCCAGGCTCAGAACCTAAGACCCGAGGGCCGGCTTAGTGCCTCGAGCATCCAGTCTGGGTACCCGAGGGGCTTCCTGGACCCAGGCCCCCGCGGCCACCGAAGGACGACTCCGTTTGGTAATTCGGCGTCCGTGGTGAATGCAGAACAGTTTCCGCCAGTAACGAGGATCGATGCCCTTCCCGTTTTGCTGAGAACTCAGCCCGCGGCCATGACCCCCGCTTCCCGCATCTGGCCACACCCGGCCCCGGCCCCGCCCCACGCGCCCAGCCGGCTCTGCCCGCTCCTGAGTCTCGGTGCTTCCCGCCGGAGGAGCTGTTGGTGCTTTCGTCTTTAACTGCCCTGCCTGATTCCTGGTGTGTAGCTCACAGCACTGACGACATCTGTGATCGGCTGAGTAGTGTCCCCCCAAATCCAGACGGCGAGGCCCCAGTCCCAGCACCGCAGTGTGGCTGCATTTGGAGGTGGGGCCTTCGCCGAGGAGATGCAGGTAGAATGAGGTCACTGCAGTGACCGGTGTCCTTGTCAGAAGCGGCGATTAGCACACGCACAGAGGGGCGGCGGGGGCGAGGGTGCAGGGAGGAGAGGGCCAGCAGCTCCCGGAGGAGAGGGGCCCACACCCCGTCGGGGTTCCGGCCTCCAGGACCGTGCGGGAACACGTGTCCATTAAGCCACGGCCTGTGGTTTTCCGTCGTGGCAGCAAACCAATGCGGCAGGCACCCGGCAGACCCGGACCCCACGTTCTTCGCAACAGCCAGAGCGTGAAACGACCCACATGTGCGTCAACGAATGGTCCATCCCACACGGACTGCGCCTCAGCCCTAAAAAGGAGTGAAGCCCAGACAGGGACGGACCTCAGAGCCGCAGAGCCACGTGCGAGATGCCAGACGCCAGGGTTCTGGGCCCGGGGGCCCAGAGCGGGCAGATCCTCGGACGGGAGGCAGCTCGGTGGCTGTGGGGGGCTGCTTCTGGGTGTAGGGGCTCCACGGCAGCAGTGACACTCTCCTGGGACTGGAGGTGGTGGTCACACACCACTGTGAAATGCCACTGGGTTGTCACCTCCATAAAAAAATAAATAAGCCTCCTGCCTGGCTGCCCCCGGATTGCTCCCTGAGCTTCCGAGCGTGACTCTGCTCCTCGGCCCCCACTCCCCCCCCCCACCCGGACCCGCCCCCCCCCCCCCAGGCAGGAACTCTGCCCTCCGCTGCAACTGAGCCAGGCTGGCCACGTCCCCATGGACCCGTCACTCTGCCCGTCCTTGGTCGAATCTCTGTCCCTGGTGGGCCTGAGCCAGTGGCAGCGTCACACGTCCACCCCGCCCCCCAACTGACCCCGACTTGCTGCACTCCACTCTCCAGCACCCCTCTGGCCCCCAGCTGCTCCTTCCTCTCCCAGACCCCCGGCACGGAAGGCCTGGAGGCCATGATTCATCGGGAAGAAAGATAATGCTTGGAAAAATAAATTTTTTTCATTCCCTCTTTCGTTTTTTTTCTGCAAAGAAATTGAAGAAACCTGTGGTTTGCAAATCCGCTGATGCAGCAGGAGGCTTAACCTGAACCACCCGGTGCCAGGCAGAGGCCGGGGCCAGGGGGAGGGACAGACCTCGGGGCACATTCCCGGTTGTTTTGGGGGAGAAAGCGGGTCACAGTCCAGCTGTCCCACTGAAGACGGCGGGCGTTGCTGTGGGGCGGAGCAGGGTCATGTCCCCCACCCTGAGAAGGGTGTCGCACCGGTCACGGGGTCTGAGGCTTACTCTACATGTCCATCCGCCCCCGATGGCTGAGGACAAGCTCACTCCCAGGCCCCTCCGCCTCCGCCGTGGATCCGGCGTGCAGGCCCCTGCAGAGCAGCCAGCCCTGGCCGCAGGTGGGGAGCCCTGGTCCCTGCCATGCTCTGTCATGGCCAAGGCCACCGGGGAGGCGCACGGCTCTGGCTCAGAAGCTGAAGCAAGCCCTGCAGGTGCTGCAGCTGGCGGCTCTCCGTGCAGGTGGCTTCTGGAGGGAGACTGAGCGGCCACCTGCATCGCCGCCCAGAAACGTGGACCGGCCATGCGCCCGCAGGCTTCAGACCCGTCCGCAGTCCAGAGCGGGCGGCCGGGGAACAGAGGGCCAGTTCAGGGACGGGCACTGTAACTCCAGAAGCACAGGCCAGGGAGGCAGCCTGCCCAGACTCCGGAACCTTCCGTGCCCTCAGGGGCTCTGTCGCTGGCCCCCCTCTGACACGCCCACCCTGTCCCGCCCTTCGCTCCCCAGCTCTTGCACTGTCCCTGGAGAGCGAGAGCTCGCAGCTGGGGTCACCAGCCTCCGCTCCCCCTTGCTCCTTGCTGAGCGCACGGTGGGCGGGGCTGGGCAGGCCTCCTCCGTATGCTGAGGCCTGGAGGGGGGTCACATTTCAATGGGCTCCCCCTCCTGGCTAAGTCCTCATGGCGAACATGCCCGGGAGGCATAGGGACAGCTCCGGGCGGCTACACTGGTGTTACTTCAGGCCTAGAGTGGGCAGTCCAGGCATGGGGTGAGAGGCTCACAGTAAATCAGCTAATAATTCACCGTGAGGGTGAGGGCTGCCCCACCCTGATTCTCCAGTCAGGGCTCCGGGGCTTGGAGAGGGGCCAGGCTGAGGTCACAGAGTGGAGCCGGTGGGGTCTGTCCCTTCTCCCACTCCGCGTCACTGGCCAGGCCCCAGTGCCAGCTCCTCAGTGGCAATGTGACCCTTCTGGGGGCAGCCAGGGAAGCTTCCAGATCGTCCGCAGTCTGCGTGGTGTTCTCCCTCGTCCTGGGGGTCCCATTGGTGCCCTCGGGAGCGGTGGCCCCTGTCTCAGATGCCAGCAAGTTCTCCGCGTGTTAGCGCCTCCCCAGATGCGTCCCATGAGGGCCCACTGCGGAGCCACTCGACATCTGAGAGGATTATGGACACAAACGCCGAGAAGCACTTGGCTGGAAATCCCGGCCGTCTTCCCGCGAGTGTGGCCGTGCGCGGCTGGCGGTTTGATCGGTCCACTGGGCGC
>NW_011889012.1:597338-598956 GCF_000151845.1 Pteropus vampyrus
CCAGTTCAGGGACGGGCACTGTAACTCCAGAAGCACAGGCCAGGGAGGCAGCCTGCCCAGACTCCGGAACCTTCCGTGCCCTCAGGGGCTCTGTCACCCGGCCCCCCTCTGACACGCCCACCCTGTCCCACCCTTCGCTCCCCCGCTCTTGCACTGTCCCTGGAGAACGAGAGCTCAGAGCTCGCAGAGGGGGTCTCCATGGTCACCAGCCTCCGCTCCCCCTTGCTCCTTGCTGAGTGCACGGTGGGCAGGGCTGGGCAGGCCTCCTCTGCACACTGAGGCCTGGAGGGGGGTCACATTTCAATGGGCTCCCCCTCCTGGCTAAGTCCTCATGGCGAACATGGCCGGGAGGCACAGGGACAGCTCCGGGCGGCCATACCGGTGTGACTTCAGGCCTAGAGTGGGCAGTCCAGGCATGGGGTGAGAGGCTCACAGTAAATCAGCTAATAATTCACCGTGAGGGTGAGGGCTGCCCCACCCCGATTCTCCAGTCAGGGCTCTGGGGCTTGGAGAGGGGCCAGGCTGAGGTCACAGAGTGGAGCCGGTGGGGTCTGTTCCTTCTCCCACTCTGCGTCACTGGCCAGGCCCCAGTGCCAGCTCCTCAGTGGCAATGTGACCCTTCTGGGGGCAGCTAGGGAAGCTTCCAGATCGTCCGCAGTCTGCGTGGCGTTCTCCCTCGTCCTGGGGGTCCCATCGGTGCCCTCGGGAGCGGTGGCCCCTGTCTCAGATGCCAGCAAGTTCTCCGTGTGTTAGTGCCTCCTTAGATGCTTCTCCGATGGCCCCGTCTGCGTCCCATGAGGGCCCACTGCAGAGCCACTCGACATCTGAGAGGATTGTGGACACAAACGCCGAGAAGCACTTGGCTGGAAATCCCGGCCGTCTTCCCGCGAGTGTGGCCGTGCGCGGCTGGCGGTTTGATCGGTCCACTGGGCGCCGTCCCCTGCAGGGCCTCCGGGCACCCTGCGGCGAGCCGGCCCCGCCTGCCGTCGGCACAGGTCAGCCCAGGGGGTCTGGGCACTGTCCTGGGTGGAGGGGAACGGAGCCCTTGGCACCTGCCGATCTTCGGGCCACTGTCTGCTCCTCCCGCCCGCACGGTCAGCGCCTGGGGGCCGGCCCGGAACGCGTGAGCGTGCGCACGCGCGTGCGTGTGCGAATGCAGGCGAGCGTGTGTGCGTGCATGTGTGTGGGCATGTGTGAGCTATACACATGCATGTGTGTGGGCGTGTGCACACCGCGTGAGTGTGCAAATGCGAGCGAGCATGTGTGCACGCGTGTACGATCGGGGCAGGCATGGAACTGGTTCTTTGGAGGCGCGAGGCTGCCCTGATCCGCACGCGGACTCACGCACAGATGCACTTCGTAAGGGAACCGGCGAGAACCGCGTGGATGAACATCGTCCTGTGATCTCGGCAGCGACGAAGGCGTGTGGAACGACAGCTCGTAGGTAACGCAGAGAAGTCTCGCTTTTGAACATGTTATAGCGGCTGCTATGATTGGCAGAACTCATATAATTAATTCTATACGTAGTGAAATTACTATAGCGAAGGCAACTAGGTGTGTTGCTTTGAGCCGGCATCGCACCGGAATTCTCCTTGCCGACGCAGACGGAGAACTCCTG
>NW_011889012.1:610011-611448 GCF_000151845.1 Pteropus vampyrus
GTCCTGGGTGGAGGGGAACGGAGCCCTTGGCACCTGCCGATCTTCGGGCCACTGTCTGCTCCTCCCGCCCGCACGGTCAGCGCCTGGGGGCCGGCCCGGAACGCGTGAGCGTGCACACGCGCGTGCGTGTGCGAATGCAGGCGAGCGTGTGTGCGTGCATGTGTGTGAGCGTGTGTGAGCTATACACATGCATGTGTGTGGGCGTGTGCACACCGCGTGAGTGTGCAAATGCGAGCTAGCACGTGTGCACGCGTGTACGATCGGGGCAGGCATGGAACTGGTTCTTTGGAGGCGCGAGGCCGCCCTGATCTGCACGCGGATTCACGCACAGATGCACTTCGTAAGGGAACCGGCGAGAACCGCGTGGATGAACATCACCCTTGTGATCTCGGCAGTGACGAAGGCGTGTGGAATGACAGCTCGTAGGTAACGCAGAGAAGTCTCGCTTTTGTACATGTTATAGCGGCTGCTATGATTGGCAGAACCCATATAATTAATTCTATAAGTAGTGAAATTACTATAGCGAAGGCAACTAGGTGTGTTGCTTTGAGCCGGCATCGCACCGGAATTCTCCTTGCCGACGCAGACGGAGAACTCCTGCCCTTCAAAAGTTTGCAAGAAACACTATTATATGCGAAGGCAGGAACGATCAGTTTTGCATACGTTTTCGGTAAATAACAACGTTTACTTACAATTATTAGATTCACAATCTAACACTTTTATTAAAAGGCATTTGCGGTACGAAGTTCCCCGAACGACGTTGGGTTTGTCTGGGGGGCGGGAGCCGGAGGGGCAGGGAGCAGACCATGGGGACGGCGCCCGCCCGTGTGGATGGCGGCTGTGCGCCCCCGGCTGGGCTGTGAGGAGCTCGCACAGGGGGTGCAGGGCCGGGGTGACCCTGTTCGCTCCCCCACAGGGAGGCTTGTTTGTAGGCCACAAGCTAAAATTATACTCCCGCTACGAGGCAGTTCGTAGTTTGAATGTTTCTCTTTCGTGTGGCTGCGTGTGGACGGCTGAGTTTGTCCTGGTTGGAATCGGTCGAGCTTCTTGAACGTTTATATTCAGATCTCTTCTCAGATTTGGGGGGTTTCCAGTCACGACGTCAGTGTCTGTCTGCCAGCCCCTGTGGTCTCGGCAGGGTGTCACCCCTCCCTTGGGGATGGTGATGCCAGGGGCTGTCACCGTGACCTTGCGGGCTGGCTGCCCTCTCTCTTCAGGAGTGGGAACTGCCACTTCCTCCCAGCCAGGCCCGTTTACGTACCTGGCAAGGACGTTTTCATGGATGGGACCATCCGGGTCAAGGAACCAGCAATTATGGTGGTGACGAAGAGACAGGGTGTCGGTGGCGGGGGAAGAGCTGGACCGTGGCTTAGAGGATTTCCTCAACCCACAGTCGTTTTGGATACGGCTGTGATATGATGCGGACCCCGGGCCGAC
>NW_011889012.1:612758-613203 GCF_000151845.1 Pteropus vampyrus
TTAGAGGATTTCCTCAACCCACAGTCGTTTTGGATACGGCTGTGACATGATGCGGACCCCGGGCCGACCCAGGCCCCCCGGCTCAGGATTGCTGGTGTCGGGGCTGGGACTCTGCATTCGTAGCAAGTTCTCTCTGCAGGTAACACCAACAGCTGAAATGTCACAGATGGTCGTCCCCCTAACGACATTCCTGAGTGACCTGATAGGGGTCCCCCTGGCCCGCATGAGGCGGCTCCAGCTCTGCCCGCTGCTCTGGCCCTGACCGGTTACCCAGCAAGGCTCGGACCCGCTGAGGGCGGGGGTCAGGGGAAGGCTGAGGGGCACGGGTGCCATGCTCTCCTGTCCTCTGTGGCGGTCCCAAGGCCCGACGGGGAGGCCTCGTGTGCCCAGAAGGCCCTCTTTGCTCAGTTTTCCAGACCCCGGGAGGGTGCCCGGGGCCCTGGGC
>NW_011889012.1:613253-614679 GCF_000151845.1 Pteropus vampyrus
CCCAGGCCCCCCGGCTCAGGATTGCTGGCCTCGGGGCCTGGGACTCTGCATTCGTAGCAAGTTCTCTCTGCAGGTAACACCAACAGCCGAAATGTCACAGATGGTCGTCCCCACCTCTGATCTGCTGCCAGGTGTCCCCCTAACGACATTCCTGAGTGACCTGATAGGGGTCCCCCTGGCCCGCATGAGGCGGCTCCAGCTCTGCCCGCTGCTCTGGCCCTGACCGGTCACCCAGCAAGGCTCGGACCCGCTGAGGGCGGGGGCCAGGGGAAGGCCGAGGGGCACGGGTGCCACGCTCTCCTGTCCTCTGCGGCGGTCCCAAGGCCCGACGGGGAGGCCTCGTGTGCCCAGAAGGCCCTCTTTGCTCAGTTTTCCAGACCCCGGGAGGGTGCCCGGGGCCCTGGGCCTCACATGGGCTGAGTCTCAGTGCCCCGTCCTTGGGGCCTGGTGCTCCGTGAGGACACGTGCTTGGGGCCCAGCCTCTGCCCCTCAGGGCGGCTTCTCCAGGAGCTCCGGGCCCAGTGCCAGCAGGGTTCTGGCAGGCCCACCTCCCCTCTGGGGACTGGCCCTGCCCCCCAGAACCTCCTCAGACTGGGGTCGGGTCCTGGCCTTTGGAAGGGCTCCACGCTCTCCCAGGGGGCACCAGCAGGGGAGCGGGCAGAGGGTCACCAGGTGCCGGCCAAATGCCCAGAGTCCTCGCCATGTCCCTCCCTTTCTCGGACCATAGGCTCACTGTCCAGGGAGACTGGACGTTCTCGGGATGCCCATGGTGACTCCTGACTCAGGCAGAGGGGGCTCTTTGGGCCCCTGGAGGTCGTGTGACCTCAGGGCTGCCTGCTCCCCTACCCCAGGGGGCCCCTCTGCTGAGAAGGGGTTCTGCCGGCTGGGTTGGGGCCCTGGCGAGCTCTGGGTATTGGTTGGCTGAGCCGTGAATGAAAGTGCCCGGCCCAGAGCAGAGGTGACTGACGCCTGGGCCACCCAGCCTGGGCCTTCACAGGAGCCTGGACAGCGGGCAGGCACTGGTAGGTGGCCAGGGGCGTGCCGCGTGGACACCGGCTGGGCGTTTGGAAGAGCTGACTCTGCGTCCCGAGTGACAGGTGGCCTCTGCCGGCCAGAGGCCAGGGACCAGGAGGTGTTTCCGCAAAATCCATTTTTAAAGCAATCTCAATAATTATTTTCCAGTCCAAGTTCAGGACGAATCCCACAGGAGGCGAGTGAGGTGCAAGCGTCCATCAAACAACTGACCGGCGACCCTGGAAGCCTCCGTGCTGACCGCAGCCCTGCTGCCTGCCCGCCTCCCTGTCCAGGCCAGGCCCCGCTGCGGCTGGGGTGCACCAGCCGGAGCCCAGTGGGGCTGGGAGGACCCCGCAGTCGGACGCTGTTCCCGGGCAGAAGCCGTGTGGCCGAGCGGAAGGCTGCCCCCGAC
>NW_011889012.1:615644-617859 GCF_000151845.1 Pteropus vampyrus
GCACCAGCCGGAGCCCAGTGGGGCTGGGAGGACCCCGCAGTCGGACGCTGTTCCCGGGCAGAAGCCGTGTGGCCGAGCGGAAGGCTGCCCCCGACCAGCCTCCTGGTGAGCACGTTCCCTCCCGTGCTGTCTTGGGTTTTCACTTCACTGAAGCGGCACGTGAGTGCGGGACGCGAGAGGCCAGGCGGTTCTTCGGGGTCTGTCGTAAGCCTGTCCTGCCCCTCGGCCTCCGCCGCCCAGCTCGCGCTCCCTGGGAACCTGTGGCTTCCCGTCTGCCCCGGGTGTCATCGGTTTGGCGTCCCCCGTTCCCAGCGCCATGCTCAGTCTGCTGCACGTCGAGTTTTAACTTCAGCCGCCACCCGCCGACTCCGCCGGACCACGTCGTGCCAGCCTCCGCCCCCGCCCCGTCCCCGGAGGGCGAAATCCCGTTTCTGATTACACTGCTGTCAGCGGTCGTCGGCGCGTCGGTGCGCCAGCTGGGTCTTTTAAATCGGGCTTATCGATACCTCCAGAAATGACCGTGCAGCCGAACTGCCGCTGCGTCTCCCCGATGCTGTAATTCTCTCGGCGTGGTGAGCCATGGTCACCTTCCGGTCCCAGACGCCACTTTCTCTTTGTGCATTAAAACCCTACGTTTCCGAGTGCTTGGCTGGCTCTGGGAGGCGGCCACTTCCTCCCCTGAGTGTCTCAGGAGAGTGACAGGAGAGCCGCCCTCCTCAGTGTCCAGGCCGGGGTGGCCTGGCCGGCCGGCAGCTCTGCTGTCCCCACGCCGTCCGCCTCGAAGATGGCTCCTCTCTCCCGCTGTGCTCGCCCCCTGGGAAACCCGTGTCCCTCCGAAGCCAGCTCCGGCTCCCCAAGGTCCCCGTCCTATCTCGTGGCCCACCCCCACGTCCCCTGGGAGCTGTCCTGCTGGGGGACGTCACGAGGGCACCGCTCCCCGGCATGGACCGGGCACGCGGGGCCCTCCTAGTCGGCGGTCAGTCTCCTGTGCGGTCCGCGTCCCCCGCTCTCCTGGCCGGCCTCGGGGTCTCCCCTCCCCCACCGCCTCATCCCGCCCCCTCGGAATTCCGGAATTCCGTCCTGGGCTCGTCCTGGGCTCGTCCTGGGCTTCAGCTCGGCCACTAACAAGCCCGATGTCCCCTCCCGCACCGACGTCCGTCTTCAGGGGGCCGCGGCCCTGTTTCTGGAACCTGCTCTCTCTCGCGTCTCCGAGGACGCCTCTCTCCGCGAGTGTATCCCTCGCTGCGAACTCCGCTCCCTTTTCCAGTTTGGGCTCAGCTCCCGCCTTCTGCGCCCCAGGGCGTCTCTGGCGTTGCTGACCCCCGGCTGTCGTCTCGCGTGGGTCAGGTCCCGCGACAGCCGTGGCTGGTGATCGGACCCTGCCAGCCCCCCGCCCCCGCCCCCCTCCTGCAGCCGCCACCCAGAGCAGAGCCTGGCACAGCGGGCCGTTTGTGCGCAGGTTCCGAGTGGGTTCTGTTCGCTGTGTACGATGCAGACAAGCTGGGCAAACGCAACCACGCTTCTCCGGGTGTCCACTCCACACGCCTGGGCCCGCCCACCCCGGAGCAGCGTGCGACTGTGAGCGGGGGCAGCTTTGTGCCGACCGAGATGCACCGGCAAGCAGAGACCACGCCCGCTCATGCCTTACGAAACTGCGTTCAGAGAGCCGTGTCTGTCAAAAGGCTGACAGTGATGCTTATTTCTGGGTGGTGAGATTTGCACTGATTTCCACTTCTTTGCATTTTTCTATATTATCTGAATTTTTTTTACTGCAAGCGTGTATTGCCTTTATACGGCCATGTTTATCACTTGAAGAGCTGCTTGACTGCTTGGAAGCCTGCTCCGGCTCCCCAAGGCTCATGGCAAGCACGTCCGCGCGTCTGACAAGGTGCCTGAGCCTTCCCGAGCTGCCTCTGTCCCTCTGCGGCCGCCGTTCACCCTCGACCCACAGCCGCCCGGCCCCAGGCTCACTGGGGTTCTGCTGACCTCTCATCGCTGGAGTTTTGCCGACCTCTCTGTCTCCACAGGGGCTGTCCCCTCTCTTCCCGGCTTTGCCGTGTTGGGGCGCTGGCTGCCAGCACTGCCGGGGACCCTCCTGGGTTCGGTGCCCCCTCATACCGCGTGTTTTAGAGTCCCTGGATGACGCTGACCTGTGCTCTCCAGCACCGTTACAGATTCGGGCATCTTTTATAGTTTTCTGGTCTTTCCTACAGGC
>NW_011889012.1:617909-619979 GCF_000151845.1 Pteropus vampyrus
CGTGTTTTAGAGTCCCTGGATGACGCTGACCTGTGCTCTCCAGCACCGTTACAGATTCGGGCATCTTTTATAGTTTTCTGGTCTTTCCTACAGGCTTGAAACAGCTCAATAAATGGAGACAGATCATGGGTGATATATCCACTGATATACGTGGCTGGGGCTTGGCTCAGCGCCCAGGGCACCGCAGACGCGTAGGGATGTTCGAGAACGTGTGAACCGGAGCAGAATGCGTTCGAAGGCAGGGGCGAGGCAAGCGGTTTTGTGAGCCGAAATTTTTTTGTTGTTGTTTTTCTCTGTAAGAGATAAAATAAGAATGTACTGGACTCGTCATGGTTCAATTTAAGGAAATGTAAAATAGGAGTTTACAGCCAAGTTAAGAAGAGTTTGTTTATCTGAGAAAGTAGTGCTTTCCTCACCAGGTCAGCGAGCGGCCGACTAATTGTCGGACTCAGGGTTCTGGTGTGAGTGTGTGTATGAGTCCGCTCCATTGTCGAAAGTGTTTACTGTCCACCGCCCCCCGCCCTTGTGGGGGAAGCTGGTTAGCTGCGGGGTAATTTGTTTGGGAGATTCAGGCCGTCACCGTCTGAGCCCGGGGCAGAAAGGTCTCTTCCAAGGCAGAGGTTTCCGCACCCAGAGCCAGGAGCTGCGAGACAGTTGAAACTGGGTTTTGTCTTGAAACCGGTTTCTGATCTTCAGGTTTAACTGCTTGCCTCTCCCGTGTGTTGAAAAGCCCAGGGAACGCGGATCCTCTTTGCACATGAGCCCCGCCCCCAGCCCGCCTTGGGGTTGGCGCAGCCAGAGGACTGTCCCGTGTCCCCATCCTGAGTGGGAGCACGTACACATGGGGCCCCGGTGTGTGGGGGGTGGCGCTGGGGAAGAGACGGGAGCTGACATTTACTGATCACCCAAGGGACCCAGGGCCCGAGGCCCGCAGGGCACCCGTGACTCAGGCAGAGTTTGAGGCTCCAGGAGAAGCGAGCGTTTGGCCTTCTGGCTTCTGCAGAAGCAAGGAAGGCTGGGCGAGTAAGCCTCGCTCTCGCTGGCCCGGCAGGGCTGGGGTGGACGGGGAACGGGTGGGGGGGAAGGTGGTCTCCTGGGCTCACCGGATCCCGCAAAGAGGGCCTGCGGGCTTGTGCCCCGCCCGCTCCGGTCCCTGCCCCCCTTCTCCCGGGTCCCAGGCAGAGGTCCAGGACACGGTGAAGCCAATTAACCCAGGGACGGAGCCAAAGCGTTTCTTCTGAAGGGGCAAACAGCCCATTTTTCTTCATCTCCAAGGCTGACAGCTTGGAATGTCCTCTGGGCAGAGCGCAGGCCGTGGAGGAGGCCGGGGCTCCATGCCCCTGCTGGCCGCGGGGAGGGGTGCGGGGCGAGTCAGGCACAGGCCTTCCCGGCTGCCCGGGCCACTCTTCTCAAAGCTGAACAGATACGGAGCCCAGGGCCCCGCCCCAGCCCGAAGGGAACAGTTTCCCGAGCTGTCGCCTGGGACGCTGCGGCTGGCACGTGCCCTGGTGGCCCAAGTACACGCCAGGCGCGAGGACCCCGTGCTGCAGCGTCACTCTAATGGACAGACACACAGACCCGCACTGGTTCTGCCAGAGGCAGAAGGTGCCAGGGTCTTCGGACGGGGGCGGAGTGCTGCCTGCCCATCGGAGGAGGCCGCTTCCAGCCAGCCGAGGACCCTTCCTGCAGGGAGTGGCACGTGAACACGGTTCTGAAGGATGGGGCACGTCACAGGCAGAGGGGGCCATGGGCAGGGAGGGCCCGGGGGGACTGTCCTTCCAGGGGGAGAGAATACCACAGGCAGAGGCCCAGAGGCGGGGGGCGGAGTGGAGAGCCAGCTGAGGCGATGGGGCGGGGAGCCCAGTGGGGGCTGGGTAGAGACTTGGGGTCGTCCAGGCTGCAGCCTCCCCGCCCCCCGCCATCAAGGGGGCATTGTGGGAGCTGAGCCACGGAGCGCCTTCGGGGAGAGTGGGGCTGCGGGAGGAGGCTCGGCAGAGCCAAGCGAGTGGGCGTGGGGTGGGCGCAGGGACTCCCCAAGTCTGGTGCATCTCTCACCCTTGCTTGGCCCTG
>NW_011889012.1:620545-631089 GCF_000151845.1 Pteropus vampyrus
AATGGAGCAGCCTCCAAAGCCACTGAGCCGCCCTGGGCTCCGCAGCACGAGGGGCTCGTGTGTCTCGTTTCGATTCCGTGAGCGAGACCACGCGGCGTTTGTCTTTCGTTCTTTTTGACTCGAATGAAATAAATGAACAAACGACACAGAAACGGACTCATAGATACAGGAAACAGGCTGATGGTCGCCAGATGGGACGGGGGGCTGGGGGGCCGGGTGGAACAGGGGGCGGGGTTAAGAATGCGAAGTGACGGTTACTGAACAGTCACGGGACGTAACATGTAGCTTGGCGGATACAGTGGACAGTGCTGTGGTCACCAAGCACGGTGCCGGGCGCACGCGAGGCCAACCGGGGGATCGCTTCGAAAGGTATGTAAATGTCTCACCTCTGTGCACCTGAAACTAATCTAAAATAATATTGAATGTCAACTACAATTGAAAAAAAATTTTAATGTGAGCTCGGATCCCAACACCCCCAAACGCCTTTCAAAGGAGTAATTGCCTGACTGCAATTATTCTGGGTTTCTCTAAGCCGCATGGGTGCTTGCAAAGAGCGCTTCTTGAGCTAGAAATGCCTCCCACAGCCCCCAAGGGTGGGGCCTTGATGGTGCCCAGAGGCTTGCGTCCCCCGTGGCTCTGTGGACACTTGGCCCAAGAAGGGGGGTCTCCGCAGGAGCTGCTGGTGATGACACCAGCTCTGTCCGGGGAGGCACGAGGACCCTGTGGCCTGGGAAACGGCCACCTTTGCACTCGGAAAAGGCCAGGCCTCTTGACGACGGGATGGGCTGACGGGCACAGGGCGGGGATGGTGAGGAGGGGGCGTGCAGGAGGGGACAGGGATTCCTCTCACGGCAGGACACCGTGCTGCTCTGAGCCTCCGCTTCCCTGCTGATTACACGGGACAGAACCTTCCTGAGGGTCTGGCAGGACTGAGTGGGCGTGCCCGGCGACCGCCCAGCACCTGCCTGTTCTCCGCTCAGTCTTCCTGGCCCTGAAGCAAGCCTCCTCTGACTCGGGGACAATGTCGGGAACGCCACCTGCAAACTCAGAGTGCAACTTCCGGCTTCCTCGAGGTGCAACGGCAGCACCTGAAACAAGACAAAGCGACCCAAAAAGTGACCCCCCCGCACTGAGCCCCCGTGGGACATGTCCACCTGCACCAGCGGGCAGGCGTTTCAGGAAGGACTCTGGGTAACAATTTCTTTGTAAAGAATCGACCCGAAAGCAATGAAATGCAGTTTATGAAAACAGTAGGGAAAATGAGCAATGAGCACAATTAGCGGAAGTGGTTTAAAATGTGTCGGAGCCGCCGCCTTCAGGTGAGAGGTCTGCGTCTGGCCGCCTGGCAGGGCTGTGTGGTGGATGCAGGGTCACAGGGAGGGGGACGCCTCCCATGCCCCGAGGAAACGGGGAGCCTTCGCCCGCACTCCCGCATGACGGTTCATTCCTAAGGCAGGGGAGGGAAGCAGGGGGGGCTCAGGGCGCCTGCCGGACGCGCGGGAGCGGGAGGGCGACCGGGCCTTGTCCCGTGGACAGCAGCATGTCCTGGCTGGCGGCCCGGCCTGGAGACCTGGAACACAGGGCTGTGCGCCTGGCAGGACGCAACTAGGCGGGCACCCACCCACCCAGGGCCCTCGGGAAGGGTGACAGTGACAAACGGGAGCCGAGCGAGCTGACACCAGCCCTTCACGCCTCACCCTGTGCTGAAAGCAGCGGTCTCCTTCCTCTTTTGTAGAAGGGGAAACCGAGGCACGGAGTGGTCGAGCGACTTCCCACCAAGGGCACGGGCAGGCTTTGC
The DNA here is from genome assembly GCF_000151845.1 of Pteropus vampyrus. NCBI lineage: Eukaryota > Metazoa > Chordata > Mammalia > Chiroptera > Pteropodidae > Pteropus > Pteropus vampyrus. The sequence goes on from NW_011889012.1 coordinate 622,344, forward strand.
GCTCGGCCGCCAAGGCCAAGGGCCCACAGCCCTAACCATCCGCTGTCTTGTCTCGCCGACGGTGAGGCCCTCCCCCACCGGCTCCCTGTCCCCACGCCAGGACTGCTCCCTTGAGGTGGGCATGCCTGGCTGGACCGTCCCCTGGAACCCGTCCCTCACTGTCCTGCCCACACGCGGCTGCCTGGGAAGGTGGGGAGAGCCGAGTCTCGGCTACGTTGGGCAGCGCAGGGCTGCAGCAGCCCTTCCGAAAGACCCTCCACTCGTGGGTCCCCGAGAAGCGAAGGCGTGCCTCTCCTAGCTCCTGAACCCCAAGACGCAGTGAAGATGAGAGAGGGTGGGGCCGTCCCGGCTCCGGGCTAGAATTCCCCATCGTGACTCACACGCTTGACCCTCCCAGAAGGCGGAGTCCGGCACGGCCGGCGCAGGACAGGCCCGGGCCGTCTGCACCTGCGGAGCATCTTCCCTCCCGCTTCTGGCCGGCTTGCGTTGAATGCACTGGCCGCCTCGGCCGAACCCCAGCCAGTGTGGCTTTCTTCTCTTTTCAAGGGATGAAGAAGTCGCAGTGACACGAGGTCGCCTTCTTCAAGGTCACGTGATCCCGCTGCGCTTCCCACCCTCACGGGCCCCATGCACCAGCGATGGGAGCCTCGCTCAGGGCTGCTGCCTGGTGCCACCCGCCAGTATGTAACCTCGGGCAAGACCACTCTCTCATCCCCAGGGTCTCAGCCCCCACTTCCCCCCTGTCGACCAGAAGGAGGGTCTCTGGGGGGGCAGGTGGACTGTCCTCAGATCCGCTGGAACCTCAGCCAATGACAAGGAGCCTTGGGCCACCAACGCTTGTGGTTTGTCACCAGCAGGGCGCCACCTCTGCCTGCTCCCTAGACTCCCCCAGGGGACCCTGAGCAGCAGGAGTCAGCTGCCAACCAGGTGCTGGTCCCATGTTCCTCAGCTGGTTTCTGGGACCCTGCCACTCAGGCATTTATCCTGTTCGCCACGTGATTAAGGCTGCCCAAAGCGCTCCCAGAGCGCCGTGTCTCTCCGGTTCATTCGCTGCCGGCACTGAGGGAGGGCAGGGTCACATCCGGGCCTGGCTCCCCCCGACTCCCGCCCTCCTCGCCCTCCCTGTCTCCCGGCTGTCACGATGCCCCGTCACTGCCCGCACTGCCCTTTCAAGCACTGCTTTGGCTCCGGGCAGCGGGGCCACCCTGCCCCCCGCCAGCTGACCTGAAGAGAAATTTTAGGAATTTTCATTAAAAAGCTAATCAGCCTTCTGTCCTTTTTCTGTAAATATGCTCACTACATGCGAGAGCTCGCTTGCACCTTGTCCTACTTGTCTGAGCAACGAATGTGACTGTTTACACCCTCAGCACCTTCCGCTTCCTGTAACAATTTGTAACCATCAGTAACCCATAAGAACCCCCTCATTCTACCGATGTTACTACTTGCAACCATAGCAACTCCCGCCGTTTGTAACAGTCTGAGTTCAAATTAACCAATCAGCTCGTGTTAAAAACCTGTGTATAAGGAATGTTGCAACTGAGCTTGGGGCCCGGACCTTCAGAGCACTGGCTCCTCTGGGACTGCAGGTAATAAATCCGAGTTCTCCACCTCTCCGAGTTACTGCTTGGTTTTTCACTAGTCTGATTTTGGAGCTTTTCCGCGACAGACCTACCTGCAAGGCGGGCCCACGTCCTCCCGTGTGACCACGGGCACGTCCCTCAGCCCGAGTCCTTGTCTCATCAACTGTAAGATTGAGATGCTGGCAGGACATGCCTACCAGGGTCAGGCAAGGACTATGTGAACGTGTAAAGTGTGCAGGCCTGGCTGGCAGCTGGCAGAGCCGGGTCCTGGCGGGCTCCTGCTCCTGCAGAATCTTGGCTCCTGCGCCAGGGGACGGTGAGCTCCAGGTGCGAGGCTATGGCTTCACAGAGCAGAGTCCTCTTTGACTGAACGGGGGGGGAGCCCGTTCAGGGGTCAGTCTCTGCGCCCCCGTCATCGTCCACAGACGGGGAAACTCACACCATGCTTGCACATAAGTCGGGGACACCGGTCACAGGTGACAGAACCAAAACCAAACAGACTTGAGCAAAAAGACGACTTTTTTAGCTTATGTATAGAAAGCCTCAGGGCTCCAGGGATCCAGGGCTTCAGGCGTGGCTGGGTCCAGGGCCACCGCCCCGTGTCCCGGCCCCTGGCCGTGCTTCCTGGGTGAGGCCAGCTTACAGCGCTCTGCTTTCTGCTCCCGGCAGCACATCCTGCTGGCCACCCCCATGAAAGCCCCCAGTGGAAGGCCCTGTCCTGCCTCTGCCGCCCCTGGGCCCTCTGCTGCGGGCACGTCACGCTCCGAGCGGCTGTCCTCGGTCACGGGCCACCTCGATCAAATGCAATCCAAGAGCAGGAGGAGGGCGGGGAAAAAAAACACGGGAAAATCAAACTGCCCTGGCCAGGGCGGCGAGGGTGCCGGCCGGGGGCTGCGGCATCGTCCAGGCAGATGGCAGATGGCCACACCAGGGAGGGGAGAAAGGGTATCGTCAACCAATCCAAGGGACCCGACCACGGACTGCGAAGCCCTGGGGGCCGCAGCGGGGGAGCCTGGACCCCAGGCCTGACGGGCCGAGGGGGGAGCAGTGCGGAACCCCAGCGGGAGGGCTGGGCTGTACCCGAGGGCTGGGACGGCCGAGGAGAAGCTGCAGCCTTGGCAGAGAAGCACGGCCGGCCCGGCAGCGAGCCAGGGAGGAAGCCCTCAACTCGCTCATCGTCCTCGTCTTTCTGGGGGTTTCTTCTGGGCAAGCACGATGAGAAGCTGGGCGGCGAGGGCCTCTGGAGGTGGCCACAGAGGTCAGAGGCCGGGGTGGGGATCAGGGTCTGCAGGGGCCGACGGAGAACAGCACCCAGCCGGACCCCTGCTCCCCAATAAATTTACCAAGAAATGTTCACAGCCTGTGTGAAAGAAACCATAAAACACTCCAGAGAGAGGCCAAGAGCCCCAAAATAGAAAGGCTGGGACGTTCCGGCGTCATTAAGATGTCAGTTCCCCCTACTTTAGGGTATGAATTTAACATGATCCTAATAAAAATTCCAGTGGACATTTTTTCGTATGGAGCTCGAGTTGAAACTGAAGTTAATATGGAAACATAAACATGCAAGAATGGCTAGGAAAATGCCGAGGGGACAGCTGGGGGGTGGGGCAGCCTCGCCGGACGCCCAGCCGGGCTGGCAGAGCTCTGATGGCTCAGGGGCCGGTGCCGGCCGAGGGGCGGGGGAGCCGGAAGCAGCCCCCGCGCAGAGGGGCCCAGCAGAGGGGAGAGCAGACGCCTCGGTCCCCACGGTCTCAGCCGCCGGGGTCTTTCACAGGCAACGGCGTCGGGACAAGCAGACCATGTCGGAGCCGTTTCTCGTGCCGTGGGGACGATCAGAGTGTACAACGCTTAGACAAACAAACGGGAGAGGCAAACACGGGCGGACGCGTCTGTGAGCGCAGCGCAGGGAAGGGCCACGCTGTGAGCCAAACCCAGACGCAATCGAAGAAAATTGCGACACATTTGTCTGCAAAAAAAAAAAAAAAAAAAAACCCCAAACCCCCCCCAAAAACCCACCCAACTTTTGCATGGAAAAAATAAGGAAAATTAAAAGACAAATAAACCAGAAGAAAATATTTGACATTTTCATCCTAAGTAAAAGGTCTAACACAAAAAAGTTCTAAGAATTGAGAAACAAAAGCACAGACATCGTCCGGAAGAATGAGCCGAGTGTGCGACTCCGCTCAGAGAGACATGCGCAAGCCGAAGCCACGCCCGAGATGCCACACGCCTCCCGTCCGCGTGGCAAAAATTCAAAAGGTTGAGCACAGGCCCTGCTGGTGACACTGGGGGGGAACAGACAGCCCAGGAGCGAGAAGAGGTGGCCGCTCCCGGAGGGGCGGGGACAGCGTCCAACAAATCTCCTCTGCGTTTACCTTCGACCCAACAACCCCACTTCTGGGGATTCGCCCGTGAGCCACACCTCCGGTCGCACGAAAACGCACGGGCTCAGTCTCGTTAACGCGCGAATAACACGAGGCATGACTTGTCCTCGCGGAGCGGTGCGGACGCCCTGCGTGAGAAATGGGAGCGGGTGAGCGTCCGCGCGCACCCTCGGGGGGCTCCCTGCATCTGTAAAGCACGTGGTGCCCGCGGCGAGAGGGGCGATTTCTAGGATCTATTATTAAATGAAAAGAGCCCAGGGCAAACAGCGCAAGCCGCGTGCTGCCCTGGTGTGATGAAGACAGGGAGACGGAGCAGGTCCCCGAGGCACCTGTCTTTCGGAGGAGAGACGAGTTCCCCGCGGGGTGGGGGAGGGGCGGCGCTCTCTACACCTTTCTACATGTTCAACTCAGTCTCCGTTACCGAGGAGGAGAACCGGGAACCACAAAACTGAAAGCAAACTGGGGGGGGAATGAACTCGACCGCATTTCACAGGAAGAACATCGCCGAGCTGGAAAGCGGACGCGAAAGGCAAAGCCAGGCCACTTCTGACCTCGGTCTCCGGTCTCCGGCCAGGTCTGAGGGGCAGGGGGCGGACGGCGGAACGAACCGGCCACCTTCAGTGGTGGCTTTTCCCTCTGCTGTGACGTGGACACAGCACATCTCAAGATACCTTGGGGTGTCCTGGGGAGGGGGTGTGCGCCCTCGGGGGGAGCGGCTGCGTGGAGCGGCTGCGTGGAACGGGGCGGGACTGGTCAGAGGGACAGGTGTGAATGTGTAATGGGGCGGGACTGGTCAGAGGGACAGGTGTGAATGTGTGACTTCTCAAGCGTGCATCTGGATGCATCTGCCTGTGTATGTGCGTGTCTGTCTGCATGTGGGTGGCACACACACGTGTATAGGTGCGCATGGGTCCTGGTCTGCCTGCTGCAAGGGTGCCTGTCACCCCGACATCCGACCTTGGTTCCCAACATTCTTCCCACTGAAAGGAACCAGGGCTCCTGGGAGAAAGGCCTGCTTTTAGGGCTGGAGCGGGGGGACAGCACAGAATGAGCCTGGAACATCTCGCTGTGCCAGGGAGCAAGGAGGCGATAAATAAAAACGTGGCATGTCACAGAGGCTCCAGAGCCAGTTGACGGGGCTTCCGCTGGCTGACGCTTGGGCGATTTGAGCATCAAAATGATGCAGTACAGGAACGAATTATAAACGTTCACACTGCTGATAGATGATAGGTAGGTAGGTAGATGACAGATAGATGATAGATAGGTAGATAAGACTAAACAGCTGTCACTTCTACTGGATGCTGAATGCAGACTGATTAAATGGGGAGGCAGTGCTGAGTTTAAAAATCAACATTTTGCCACTGGAGATTGGATCCACAAGTCATTAATGGATGCTAAATCTAGGGAGAAGTTTTGATGAGCGGACTATTCCCATGGTCTTAAAGCATTTCCCTCTAAGACTGTTTACTCGTTGCAGGGAAATCAAAAGGAGTTATCCAGCAGCTGCATCAGACAACTCCTTGATCAGCTCATCAAAAACAGCATCGCCGGTGAGAGGCAGGTGAGCAGCCTGCGCCCCGCACGTGGAACCTGCCGAGAGACACGGCGTCTCTGTGCTTTGAGGCTGGGAACGCGCACACCGCGTCCAGTCCAGAGGAGACCAGACAAGCCAAATTAAGCGCCGTTCTATTAAAAAAGCACTGCATTCTTTAAAAATGTTGGAATGAAAGGCAAAGGAAGACTATGGAAATGTTCCAGAGGAAAGGTAACTATACAGACAAGACGGAAATGCAGTGCCCGACCCCAGAGTGTCCCGTGTCAGGGAGAGAGTGCTGTGAAGGACCCTCCCGGGTCACGGCTGCGATGTGGATGGTGGCTGGGATGACAGCACCGGCAGTGCCGGTGGGGCCAGCATCTCTACGCTGCCCGCCGCCAGGAAGCGCTGGGAGGCACGCGGCTGGGTCTTAAACAGTTCAGAAAACACATCGCACGCACCCATCGGAGAGGGGGAGAGAGGCAGCCGGTGACAGAGACAGAGCGAATCTTCAACGGGGCAAAAATGTCAGCAAATTTGAATCCGGGTGAAAGGTATACGGCCTTCTTCATACCGTTTTTATTCTTGCAACTTTTCTGCAGTTTGAAATTATTTCCAAACGGAACATGAAAAATAAAAAGCAGCAGCCACCTGCTGTCTGCCAGTGTCCAGGTGAGGCGCCCGGACATCGTGTCTGTGTCGTTTTGCTCTTTGCAGCCGGCCCACACCCCCTCCCCAGGAGCCCCTGCGGATGCATGATGCCAGACACCCCACCAGAATAATAATAACACGATGTGTATAGTAACAAACAGTGATGAGCTGCTATGCTAACAGAGCCCTCCACGTGCACTGCACTTAACAGTTTATAAAGTATATCCAGACCCTATTTGGTCTTCACTGCAGTTAAGGGACACACTTGTCATGGGTCAGATCTGCGTTATATAAATTATGCCTCAGTAGAGTTTAAGACGGTTTTCCGGGGGCGGGGTAGTCATCGTGTTTATTTCGCCAGGCCGTCGAAAGGATGAAGTGGGGTCAGACCATTCCGAACTTTGAGGATTCCGAAGCGCTTTCTCGAACTGTGGTCCCTGGGTTCACCCGGATCAGAACCAGCCCGGGAGCTGTGACAAGCGGGTCCCGGATGTGGCAGGAGTTTCCCTGCCTCCCGCCAGCTCGGGTTGTGGGCCGAGCCGCAGGTCCTACCAGCTCTGTCCTTGGCTCTTGGATCAGGGGGTGTTGCGACGTTCCGAGCCTTCACGTCTTCCAACGTCGGGCATGGGGGCGACGGTCTCGCAGGGTGCCTGTGAGAATTAGATCATGGCCTCGCGGGGTCCACCAAACCAGTGCCTTGCTTCCCCAGGAGCCCCCACAACAGTCACGGTGGGAAGCCAGGTTTCCCCGGCACCATGCCGCTAATTGAATAAATATTCATTTGTCTGAGCACCCGAGTAAGTGGTTTCCATGGAGACCCACTCCTAACGGCTTAATCAGACAAGGGCGCGGGCTCCCCAAGGCCTGCAGGAACCCAGCCCTGGTGCCAGTGTCCCCGTCCCACAGGGCCGGTCCTTGCTGGCCTCTCTCTGGAAGCATCAGAGCGAGGGGGCCGGCAAGCCCTGGAAAATGCAGGGAATAGTCCCCGCACGCTGCTCTGGAAGTGGCGTTGGTCTCGGTGCCGGCCACACGGGAGCCCTGGGGCCCAGCACTGCCCCGTCCTGCAGGCCCTGCTCCCAGCCCCGCCGCCCCCCGGGGCTGGCCTCTACTGTGCGCCCGCGTGTCGCGTGCTGGGTGTTGGGGTGCGTGGGTAGAACCTGCCCCCTCCCCCAGGGTCACTGCCAAACACCAGTCCATCCTTTGTCCTGTCCTGACCTCCTCCTGGGCCTCCCCGACTTCTCACAGGAGCTGCCTCTTCGGGCTCCCTGCGCACCCCCCCCCCCAGCTGACACCAGAACGCACCACACGCATTTGTTGCTCAGGAACAGTAACGTCAGGCTCAGGGGGCCACAAGGTCACCGGGAAAGCATCTATCCGAACGAACCAGCAGGTCTGTCCGCCTCCGCCCAGGAGCAGGTATGGGCCCCGCCCCTCCACCCTGCAAACCTCACCTGCGCACTCGCCCTTGGCAGGATCCTAGCAGAGACCAGCTGGGACAGAGTGCCCGGGAGAGCAGAGGAGAGGGTCTGAGGTGCCCTTGACTGCAGTCTGTACTGGACCCAGAGACCCGCAGGCCTCGGTTTGCCCCTAGGGAAAGGAGAAGAGGGAGCGGGAGGGTCCGGCCGGTGCAGAGAGCCCCGGGTTCCCTCAGGAAGCCCAGAGCAGGCAGGGTGGCCTGGCGGGGAGCCGAGCGTGGCCTTGGGAGAGGCCCACCTGCGGCCGGCCAGGCAGCCCCGATGGCTGTGCTGTGAGCGAAACGCCCCACTGAGTCGCACAGAGATGCGGGGAGATAGCACCCCGATCCCCGATGTCCCCAGCAGGCCTTCCTCATGCAGAGTCCAGTGCATTTGCTGTTTTCATTGGAGCAGCATGGGGCTCCAGCCAGCACGCACGGGTGAGCAGGCGGTCACTCGGAAAGAGGCCTCCAGCACAGACTGTTTTGAGCTGAATTTATAATTCAGTTGAAGGGACAGGGAAGAGCCGGGCAGCAGCTTCTGAATCAGAGGGACCCTGCAGTGGGGAAGTTGCCCCTTCTTCTCACCCGACCCTCCCGGGCGCCCGGCATAGCAGGCCTCCGTAGACTGAAGTTTAGTCACGCAGTTGGGGTGTGCCGGGTGGGCCCCGCATCTCCTCGTGCCAGCCCGGTCAGACCCAGCTGAACGGACTTTCCCAGGCTGAGTTAGCACGGGGTCAGGACAGGTCAGGTCAGGGGGACGGGTCGGCCACGGCAGCGGCGCCAGGCCTGGGCCCGGGGGCCTGGGCGCCCGGGTGGTGTGGAAAGGTGCGTGGCCGGGAGGAACGCCGGCCACCTCGCCCGGGCCCCCAGGAAGCGGGCTGGGGGCCATGGACTCCGGTGGGCTTTCTCTCTGTGCTCCCTCCTCACTCGCTCATCACCCACCCGGCACTCTGCAGGATCCCGCCGCACGCTGGGCCTGGAGCCAAGCACACAGAGAGGCACCCAAGAGCAGGAGACAATGAGCCATCCCCTGTAATAGGGCCTCGGCAGGCCTCAGGCATCCTGAGGAGCCCCAGAGGGCTTCCTGGAGGAGGTGGCAGAGGTGATCTTGACATGCAGGAGGAGTGAACTGGGAGGGTCA
>NW_011889012.1:631139-631696 GCF_000151845.1 Pteropus vampyrus
CAGAGGGACCCTGCAGTGGGGAAGTTGCCCCTTCTTCTCACCCGACCCTCCCGGGCGCCCGGCATAGCAGGCCTCCGTAGACTGAAGTTTAGTCATGCAGTTGGGGTGTGCCGGGTGGGCCCCGCGTCTCCGCAAAACCCGGGCCGCCTCGTGCCGGCCCGGTCAGACCCAGCTGAACGGACTTTCCCAGGCTGAGTTAGCACGGGGTCAGGACAGGTCAGGTCAGGGGGACGGGTCGGCCACGGCGGTGGCGCCAGGCCTGGGTCCGGGGGCCTGGGCGCCTGGGGGCCTGGGTGGTGTGGAAAGGCGCGTGGCCGGGAGGAACGCCGGCCACCTCGCCCGGGCCCCCAGGAAGCGGGCTGGGGGCCGTGGACTCCGGTGGGCTTTCTCTCTGTGCTCCCTGCTCACTCGCTCATCACCCACCCGGCACTCTGCAGGATCCCGCCCCACGCTGGGCCTGGAGCAGGCCTCAGGCATCCTGAGGAGCCCCAGAGGGCTTCCTGGAGGAGGTGGCAGAGGTGATCTTGACATGCAGGAGGAGTGAACTGGGAGGGTCA
>NW_011889012.1:631746-636768 GCF_000151845.1 Pteropus vampyrus
GCAGGCCTCAGGCATCCTGAGGAGCCCCAGAGGGCTTCCTGGAGGAGGTGGCAGAGGTGATCTTGACATGCAGGAGGAGTGAACTGGGAGGGTCACGGTGGGAGGGGCGCTCTGTGCAGAGAGGCTCCGCGCACGAAGGCCTGGAGGTGGGAAGGCACAGGGCGTTAGGGCAGAGTGGAGCAGTGACGTCTGGGACCGAGCGTGCCAGGCCAGGAGGGGGTGGGGCAGGCACCCAACCACTGCCAGCGAGTCCTGGGCGGGGCCTGGGCGGGGCTTGGATAGGGCACGGGGGCGGGGCGCTCACAGTCCTGGCTGGAAAGGTCCCTCTGGGGCAGCTCCCACGGGCGGCGATGGAGAATGGGGTGCGGATCGACGGCCAGGTGGTCGCTGGGGTCGACGATGACGCCCAAGTCCACAGCTTGAGACCCAGACCTTCTCTGTCCCCACCAAGGCTTCAAGCTCTGGGGACCACCTGGAGGGACTGGGCCCTCAGCACGTCGCCCCCTCCTGGACGCCAGCCCACCCTGCAACCACGCGGAGGGGTGCTTTGAATCCCCCGGGGCCCCTGCTCTCTGTCCTAAGCCGCCTTCCCTTCACCTCCTCCCAGAGCGAAGGGCACAGTGCCAGCCTCACGGGCCACGCCGGGGCTTCCTGCTGCCACGGCCACTCTGCAGCCACGAGGCGTGACTTCCCCGCACTTGCTCCCTCCCAGGATCCACGTACGTGGATTTTCTGCTGTGATTGAAACGATATCTGGAACGAGGCATCTAATGACTCCTCTTTCCTAGAAATTGAATGATAACACGCCCTGTCGATATAGACCTCTGTGACAGTCGAGCGCGGTTTCCCAGGGCAATCCCTGTGAGCGCTGCGGCGAAGAGAACTTTGGTTTTAAAATAGTTTCTCTAAGAATAATAGCGGAGCCTGATGCCATCTACTTAATCTTTTGTTCTGCTCCGTTTTGGAAAGTATCTTTGTACTGCTGTGTTCTTGCATAATAATAGCTCACAATTCCAGCTCACCTGAGCAGGAGCCTACCTAATTAGAACTTTTAAAGCTGGGAAGGCCTTAAGAAAATCAGAGCCAAGTCACTCATTCGGAGAAGTAAACGGAGGCCCGAGACGTGGCAAAGCGCCCAAGGGCACGGGGCATCAGATCAGGATGAGGCCCGGGAGCTCAAGAGTCACCGGGGCAGTGGCACGTCGTGGATGTTTGTCACATGACCCGTGCGAATAAGCATGTGTGTGAGTGGCCATTTGACGTGCACGTTTGCTCACAGTGCTCGTTTAGGGAGGCTTTGTCCTGTCCCGAGCAAATTTGATTCCCCCCGTTTGCTAGACGAGGCAGCCCAAGGTCTGAGGGGAGCCAGCAGCAGGGCGGGAGGGGCCTCCGTTTGCTGCCCGCCCCCAGCCCCGCTCCGCCCCAGGCTCTGCGGGCGTCCCAGGCTCCGCGGGCGTCCCAGGCTCCACTGTGGAGGTTTGTGGTTGTGCGAGTCCATGGCCTGTCTCGCTGCCTCAGTGACTCCCAGACACGGGGTCTGACAGCTTCGTATTCCACTCTGTGCAGCCGGGCTCCGATGACACGCTAAAGCCGGACCCACGGGGCCAGCCCAGCAGGCTGGGGGCGGGGCTCCAGGAAGCCTGCGGCCCGGAGGCGCCGACAGGTGTCGAGGTGTTGGACCTCTGCGCTGGCTCCCTGCTCCCTACTCCCTCCGAGGCCCACAAGCTGCGTGGCTTGGAGTAGCAGAAGTTCACTCTCCCCCAGGGCTGCAGGCTGCAAGTCAGAGGTCAGGGTGCTGGCAGGGCCGCCTAGCTGGGGCCTGGGGGAGGCGACTTCCTGCCTCTGCCAGGCCCTGCTGGGCTAGTGGCCGCATCACTCTGACCTCTTCCCGCGGCCTCCTCCCGTACGGCTGTGTCCTTTTCTCTCCTTATAAGGACACTGGCCGGTTGAGAGAGGGCACGCCCACCCCGGCATGACCTCATCCAGCTCAGCTGCAAAGACCCTGCTTCTGGATAAGTCGTCCTCGTGGATTCTGGGGTTAAGACATGGGCGCACCTCTCTGGGGGGACGAAATTCAACGCGGCACAGCCACACGGCTGCTTTCCTTCTTGTTCAGGCGCCATCAGGAAGCAGTTAGGGTACCCCGCATGAGAGCTCGGATCTCTGTCCTCCGGTGTGAGAACTGGTGGGGCGGGGCCCAGCGGCAGCCGCCCCCCCCACAAGTCCCCACAGCCAAGCTCAACGGGCTCACCCCAGCCCAGCCCAGCCGTACTCCTGCCTGGGCACTGGGGACGCTGTGGTGTTGGGGCCCTTGATGGGGCCCACCAGTTCTCAGTTAGGAGTGATTTTGCCCCCAGGGGACATCTATGGATATAAGAGGACATTTTCGGTTGTCACGACGGGCGTGGCTGCCCTTGGCGTTAGTGGGTAGAGGCCACGGATGCCGCTGTGCCTCTTGCAATTCACGGGACGGCCTCGCAACAAGTCAGTCCCGGCCAGGTCCGGACGCGTGTGCCCAGGCCTCCCACTGCCCTGCTACACCTGGCAGACCACGCCCCACTGTGCGGACGGGGGCTTGATGGCAGCAGCCAGAGCCGCTCTGTTTTGGGGTCACCTTGTTACAGCAGCATCACCGGTACCCTGACTTAGAATCCAAGCTTAGGCCAGTCCTGTTCGCTCCCAGGATGAATTTCTGTTTTCATCAGAGCCTTTCTGGGAAGGGAAAACGCGAGAAGAAAACAATAGATTTCGCCGAGTTCGAGCCCACAGGGTCCAGGTTCCAGCACAAACATTCCAGGGCTCCGGGCGGGGCCAGGCTGCCTCCCTGCCTCGTGGGGACTCTCCGGAGCCAGGGCCAGCACGGGAAGTCGGCCAAGCTTCGCAGGGTCAGGGCGAACGTTCTTAGCTTATTTTCTCAAACTCGTCAAAGGTTCTTCTGCATTTTCCTATCTGAAAAAAGACCAAAGCCAAACAAAAGGAAAAAAAAAAATCTCTCTCAAGCACGTGTCTGCTACAGTCAGATTCACAAATCGTGGGCAGGAAGTTGCTCTAATTTATTTAACCCTTCCCTCCAGGCATGTTCTGGATGCTAGGGGGAGACAATTCGAAGGCAGGGTCAGGCCTCAGGCTGGAGAGGGCCGCCTTGGCCAGCAGGCCGAAGCCGCCCGCAGCGCCGGCTTGAGGCACCAGCCCGGGCCTCCTCCGCCTGCACGGAGCAGGCGGCGCCCAGGCGTCCGGACCCTCTGGATCTGCGTCGCTCGTTCTCCCGTTCTGAGCGCGTCTGGTGCTCGGCGACCCAGAAGGCAGCACGGCCGGGCGGAGAGCACGTGCATCAGGTGGGAAGTCGGCGGGGCAGCCCTGGGCCTCGACCTCTCCACCCCACCGCAAAGCGGGAGTAAAGATACCTTCCCGTGGAGGGGAGTCTAACGAAGCCAGCCTTATTCCCCGGCTCACTCTCCATCAGAGGCGCTGGGGTGGGGCGCTGATGAGCACCAGGGCCCCATCCGCAACCAGCTTCAGGGGACATGGCAGCCCCAGCAGAGGGACAGATGCAGTTACCTGGGGGGTCCCCAGGGAGGCCACTTTCGGGGAGCGAAGCCTCTGGCATTGAGCTAGGGGCCTCCAGGGGGGTCTTTGTTAGACAGCTGGTCACCTCGGAGGTGTCTGCCACGAGCAGTGAGGCCAAACAGGGTAGGGGCCTGAGCCAGGGCCCCAAACTGCCAGAAGGCTCCTTGGGGACCTGGCAGCCACATCTTCCGAAAGCTCCATTTTCTCATCTATCCGCAAAGTGGGGGTGTTAATAGCACCTGACTCTCAGAGGTCCCTTGAGGGTAAAACGAGAAGCTTTCAAATCTGCTGAAGGTCCTGACAGCTCCCTGCAGGTCTCCAGAGAGAGCCCAGAAAAAGGGCCCGGCCCCAGCAGGAAGTGGCCGGGTCCAAGCAGATCATGTGCCAACCCCACGGCCACATCTGGGGCTCTGGTTGGCAGGAAGGGGAAGCTTCCAGAAAGCAAGCTGCTTGGCCAAGGACGTCTCCCCTCCAGTGTCAATGCCCGGTGCAGAAGCCAGCTCGGGCCCCTCCTGTGGCCGCGCACTTCTCTCTAGAAAGACAGCTTAGAGCACCTCAACTGCAGCCATGAGGCTGCCTTCTCTGTGTCCCCAAGGCCAGAACAGAGCCTGGCACAAGGGGCACACCAGAACCGTGTGCTCGAAGTCCAAAGTCACCAGAACTATCCTAGGATGAAGTGGGCTGCTGAGAAAGGAGCGAGCCCCCCGGCCCAGGGTGTGCAAGCAGAGGCTGGGGACGGGCCTGGACGGGAGTCACAAAGTGGACTCCATCAGCCAGGATACAAGATATCAGTGATTGTCACAATCATAACATCAACTATGTCACCGTGGAGCTCAATAAGTACCGGCAATGCTAAGATCTTAGATCTTTTTTATTAGAATTTTTTATTTGCCAAACTCTCTCACGCTGTCAGAACAAGTTAAACAGTACGGCGACATATGAAGAAAAATCTCACGTCAGCCTTCCTCCAAGGCCTGCCTCCCTCCCACGAGCTGAGTCCCCAGGGCTGACAGGCGAAGGTGTTAGCCTTCCAGGCACCTGACAGAGAGAAGCCCAGTTAATTCTTCAGGGAAGTAAAGCCATGGGCCCGGGGGCCCCACATGGATGGAGGCTGCAGGCCGGCGGGGTTTGAGTTGCATCTCCAAGGTCTTCTTGGGGTCCCAGGTTGCCCGGCTCAGCCTGCTCCTCTCCTGGTGGCTCCTGCCAGCCTGCAGGACACACACACCCAGTAGGACCTGAGTCTTGAGCCTCAATTCGCAGGTGGGGAAACTGAGGCTTGGAGAGGGCAGGTGACTTGTCTGGTCACACACTGACTCAATGGCCGAGAAAGGCAATGATGGCGATCCCTCGTGTCTAGAATTCGGCAGTTTATGATGTTCCATTGCATCTACTTCACCCACCCTCCTACTTCATCCACCTATCCATCCATCCATCCACTTATCTGTCCATCCACCC
>NW_011889012.1:639813-641677 GCF_000151845.1 Pteropus vampyrus
GCAAAGGGTTGCCGGCCTGGAGAACAGCACGTTCCAAGGCCCGGAGGCCGCGGCAGGCAGTGACACATGGGCTCGCAGCCTGGAGCAAGCGGGCTAGAGAGCCATCCGAACGAGCCAGGTGGTGACGAGCAGACAGGATTAGGCAGAACGCAGCCTGAAACCTGGGAAGAGATGCCCGCAACGGGGTGACGAAGACACTCACTCCCCGCAGCCTGGGAAGGTGAATGGGCACCTGTGCATGTGTGTATGCATGCACGTGTGGGGGTGAGCACATGCGCATGTGTGCTACATATGAGTGTGCATGCATGTGTGCGTACAAGCACGTGTGCATGATACATGCATGTGCAGTGAGGTGTATTGCATGGTTGCATGCACACGTGCACATAGTACATGTGTGTGCACAAAGACACACGTGTGCAGGTGCATGGCGTGTGGCTCATGTGCATGCCTGCCTGAGGCTGCGTGGACACAGATGTGCGTGTTATGTGTGCCTGGACATTTGTGCACTGAATCATGCACATATGCACATGCACAGTATGTGTGTGTGTGTGTGTACGCACGTGGGAATGCCAGCATAGGGGTGCGTGTATGTGTGCACATGGCTGTGTATGCATGGGTGGTGTGTGTGCACGTGGACACGTGTGCATACCCGTGTGTGCAAGGAGATAAGCTCCCCTCCATCTGAGCTGAGGCCCCTCGCGGAGCACAGAGTGCCACACCCAGGAGGTGTGCCCCTGCATCCGAATGCCTCTCACTGCGTCCCGGGGTGTGGCCTGCTTGCACCAACCCATCCCTTCTGGGCCCCACTGGTCACAGGTGCACTGACAAGCAAGAACATCTCGGCCCCAGGATGCTCCTCTTCCGCGTGGTTTCCCTTCTGAGGTGTCCTGCTCCCTCCCCCAGCTCCCCCAGCTGCCCCACCCCCATCCTCCCTGCAGCCTGACCCTGAAGCACCCTCCCGTCATCCCTCTGAGTCCTGCCAAGTCCGGGCTTGGCCATCAGCGACTCGTCTGGACGGGCAGTCTTTCCTGGATAACCCGGAGCGGTGCGTCCGCCCTAAGTGCCAGCGTCTGGGGTGAGAGGCCGCTGGCTCCCTTTCTGGCAGCTGCGGTCCTGAGCCTCTGGCACACACCTCTGGTAGGTCTGGTGCAGCCCCAAAGCCCAGCTAAGCGCCGCTCCACCCCTAAAACTCCTCGGGGACCCAGCTCTCCTGCACCCCTCTAGGCCCTGGATCCACAAGAGGGGTGCTGCCTCCCACTCCTCCTGGATCACGCAGGGAGAGGTGCCAGCAGTGCGACGTTTGTGGCCCACATCTGCGGGCCGCTCGGCCAGCCAGGCACCCCCAGATCCCCGAGCCTGGCCCGGCTGGGAGAACCACTTCTGGGCGTGGAAAGTCCTGTCTGCCTTGGGCCCAGCTGCTCTGTTCCCCTTGTCCCCTGACTCCCCATGCTATGCCACCCTTGCTTGTGAACATGTGAGGTGTAGAGTGGCTCCCAGACTCTGGATGTCCCCCAAAGTGCTCCCGAGAAGACGAGAATCCTGCACAGTCTGGAGGAGGCCTCGAGGCTGGCTGGGTGCTGAGGGAGGGACAGACGTCTGTCTGCAAAGCCTGTACCAGATGACGGCCACTCCCTTCTCCCAAGTCCTGCTCCTGCCCCCCCGCCCCGTGCCTCCCAGCACAGCCCACCCTCACCCCAGGGAGTGCAGCCCACAGGGGCCTCTCAGCTCCCTCGAATGCCCCGTCATTCTTCAAATGCAGCTCAGAGGTCACTCCATCCAGGAAGACTTCCTGGACAAGGCACCGATGGCATCTGCCACACCCACCTCAGCGTGTGGCACAGTCTGCCCCAGATGGCGAGTGCTT
>NW_011889012.1:646377-646959 GCF_000151845.1 Pteropus vampyrus
TGCTGACCAGCCGGGCGCTGCGTGCCCCGCAGAACCTCTTCCTGGTGTCGCTGGCCTCGGCCGACATCCTGGTGGCCACGCTGGTCATGCCTTTCTCTCTGGCCAACGAGCTCATGGCCTACTGGTACTTCGGGCAGGTGTGGTGCGGCGTGTACCTGGCGCTCGACGTGCTTTTCTGCACCTCGTCCATCGTGCACCTGTGCGCCATCAGCCTGGACCGCTACTGGTCCGTGACGCAGGCTGTCGAGTACAACCTGAAGCGCACGCCACGCCGCGTCAAGGCCACCATCGTGGCGGTGTGGCTCATCTCGGCTGTCATCTCCTTCCCGCCGCTAGTCTCGCTGTACCGCCAGCCCGACGGCGCCGCCTACCCGCAGTGCGGCCTCAACGACGAGACCTGGTACATTCTGTCCTCCTGCATCGGCTCCTTCTTCGCGCCCTGCCTCATCATGGGCCTGGTCTACGCGCGCATCTACCGCGTGGCCAAGCTGCGCACACGCACGCTCAGCGAGAAGCGCACGACCACGGGCCCCGACGGCGCGTCCCCGACCACGGAGAACGGGCTGGGCGCGGCCGCGGGTG
>NW_011889012.1:653984-659889 GCF_000151845.1 Pteropus vampyrus
GGCCCTCCGAGTCAGGCACGCTGGCCGCCGCGAGGTCCCCGGGCCCCAGTGGACGCTTGTCGCGCGCCAGCTCGCGCTCCGTCGAGTTCTTTCTGTCGCGCCGGCGCCGGGCGCGCAGCAGCGTGTGCCGCCGCAAGGTGGCCCAGGCGCGCGAGAAGCGCTTCACCTTCGTGCTGGCGGTGGTCATGGGCGTGTTCGTACTCTGCTGGTTCCCCTTCTTCTTCAGCTACAGCCTGTACGGCATCTGCCGCGAGGCCTGCCAGGTGCCCGACCCGCTCTTCAAGTTCTTCTTCTGGATCGGCTACTGCAACAGCTCTCTCAACCCGGTCATCTACACCGTCTTCAATCAGGACTTCCGCCGCTCCTTCAAGCACATCCTCTTCCGACGGAGGAGAAGGGGCTTCAGGCAGTGACCTGCGCGCCCCGCCTGCGCGGAGACCCTGGGCAGCTCCGGGCGGAGACGGTGGGCAGGCGTGGCCGCCAGAGCAAAGCAGGGTTAGATTCCCCAGAGACCCAGGGATGGACCGGCCTCCAGGGTGCAGGGCCAGAGCTTGGACTGAGAGACCCATGGGCCCCCCGGGGAGAGGGGAGGAGAAAGGGAAGATCCCTCTGCCTTCCCGTCTCAGCAAGGGGCTGCTTCTGGGGCTCCAGGCCTGCACCAGCTCCTGGCGCCCCGTCGGGTGTAGCAGTGAGGTCAGGGCCTTAGACCAGAGAGGCGTTTGCAACCTCCCAAACGGGTAAGAAGGAAGCCCCGCGAACGCACATCGCCACCCTGGATCCACCTCTGAACAAGGGCTGACTTCCCCAGGACCTAGTGGGGGCGCTGTGTGGGGGAAAGGAGGAAGGCACCGTCGCTCTGGTTACCGAAAGTATTTAAATGTCTGCCAAAATGACAGCTCAGACAACCAAACTATTTTCTAAATAAACCTTTGTAATCTGTGTCGGGTGCAGCCGTCCGTCCTTAATTCCCCCCTCCCCCGCCCCAGGGTGAGGGTCCCTCCCAGACCCTCGCCCTGCCTACCCCCCAAGGGTAGAAAGGAGGACATTCCAGGTCCCCAGATTCCAACCTCCCCTCTGGCGTAAGGAGGAGGTCTTTTTTTTCCTCTTAAGCTAGAAGTTTTACATACGTTTAAGGTACATACTCAAAGTTCTTGTGCTGCGACTGGTTAAGAGGTGGAAGAAATCAAGACCCTCCCCCCCCAGACTGACTGTCCTCCCTTCACCCCATCCCTGACCCCTCTGTCCCCATCGGTGCCTGCTCTGGCCTGACAGCCCCTCCTCAGTGGAGGGAAGTGGCCTCTCACATTCCCGCTACCTTTGGGCCAGCCCTGCCCTGAGTACTCCGTGGTCTCCTCACTTTGGAGGACACGGGCAGGGTGAGGCCCACCCAGAAGCAGGTCTGGGGCAGGAATGAGGCCAAGGCAAGTCCCCAGACTCTTATTCCAGACCGGAGACCTGTTTGGGACATTGAGGCTGGAAAGCCATGGGGGTGGGGGAAGCCTGCTGGGCTGGGGGGTGTTGGGAGGCTGCCCGTCCCTCCTCCCCACCCCCTGCCTCCGAGTGGTGGCTTCCGCCTGCAGCCCAGCCTTGCTCACACCCCACCCCCGCTCTCCCCACACTGAGGCCTGAGGAGGGGTGGCTAGAAGAGGAGACTAGAGTATTGGGGTAGCCTCCCCCCAGACTCTGCCAGCCCCGATCACACAGCCCGGGCAGCTGGGGTGGACAGGCAGGAGCGGGACCAGGCATTGCAAGGGGCAGAGGCCCCTCCCCCGAAACACTCTCACATGCCTGAGCTTGAGCCGGAAGGGCTCGCGCTGGGACCCCTGCTGGTGGCCATCCCTTCCTCCTGTTCCTCCGTGACCCCTTGGCCTTTCTTATTTACCCCCGTCCTGCGTCCAGCCCCTGCCTACCACCCAGCCCTCTCCTGGATCACCACTCATCTGTCCTTGGCCTGGGGTAGCCACAGCTCTGTCCTGGGGAGAGGTCAGCCTGGGTCCTGCCTTTCATCCCTAAGCCCCAAATCGGGAGCCACAGCAGGCCCCTCTCCTGGTCCCCTTGCCAGGACTGTCCCTTGGAGAACCGTGCCCTCTGCAGTGGCCCAGCTGCCTCACCCCAAGGGTATGCTCTCTCAGACCATGTCGACACTAACTCGTGGGCACCCTCACACCTGCTGTGCCCGGGCTCAGGGACGGGGGGCGAAGCCTGGACGGGTAGTCCACGTCAGAGGCCTGGCTCTGCCACGAGGTTGCTGAGCTAGCTCGGATGAGCCTCTGCCCTCTCTGGGCGTCGGCACCCCTCCCGTGAGGCGAGGGGCGTTGCTGGAAGCTGCCGAGCCTGCCGATCTCTGGTCCAATCTGCCAGCGGAGCCGGGGCCCTGAGGGGCGACCTTTCCTTGGCCATGGCACGGCTGACCTGGTGCGGCCTCCGAGCTGCGGGGCTGTCTCAGTGCAGCGGAGCAAAGACACCCCCAGTGATCTTGGGGATGAGCCGAGGTTACGACAGGCGCCCGCAGCCTGGAATGGGGCCCGTGGAAGGATGTCAGCTCGCCCCGCTCCCTCTCCTCCCCTAAGCCCCAGAACTGCCCCTGCCAGGGCTGCCACTGGGGCTGCCGGCGCCCCTGCCCCCATTCAGCCAGCAGATGTTCCCCACTCCGGCCTAACTGCCGCCTGGAGAGACTTCTTCTTCGGTTGGATAAACAGAGCCTGGCTCCCGCCCTGCTCTGCCGCAGGCAATGGCCTATCCGAGTCTCGCTGTCTGCAATGATGGAGTGGGGAAGCTGGCATCTCCCGGGTGTCCCAAGCACCAACTGCTCCCACCGTGGTCCAGGAATTTCTTTGCTGTACAGAGTAGGGGCCCAGACTTCTGTCCACCTGTCCAGGGCTTGTCCAGCAGGTCCCTCCACGGCAGCCGGTTCATCCGCGCAGTGGTTCCGCTCTCTGGCCTGCACGTCTGCTGCACGGTGCTCGTTGTCGGCCCCGTCTGTCGTCTGTGGCTGAGGAAACGCGCCCAGAGTTGGCCACTGCGCCCGGAATCACAGGTGTGAGGGGCGGAGCGCACCGTGAACCCAGAAGCGTCCAGCCCCGCAGAGCTCGTGCACTGGGCACCCCAGCTCCACCGCCCTGTGCACACCTTGTGGTCTGGCCTCCTGCTGGGCACAGCTGCCTTCCTGCCCAAAGCGCCCCCCCTCGAGTTCAGGAGACTTCAGGCAAAAACAAAACAAAACAAAACCCCCAAACAAACAAACAAAAACATCCACAAGAAGATCGGGGAAGGCCGACCCTGAGTGGGGGCGAGGAGGTCGGCTTGAACACCGACCCAGTTAATTCTTGTATTTAAATTCAGTTGCCGAGTTCGTAGGAAAGGGAGGAAAAAAATAATCCAAAATATTCCATTACAGCTCAGTACGGAATTAAAAAAAAAAAAATTACTCGGAGCAGGCAGAATTGTTAATATTTCGGAAAAGCAGCCGGAGTCTTGGAATCCTGCGCCGGGCTCCGGGGGCGGGGGCTGAGGGACGGGGGGACACGCTGCCGCGCGCTTGCTGGCTGTGCTGGCAGCCGGCTGTATTTTTATATCACATCCGTCGGCAGGGTGCACATATTCCGGTACAGCCTCCGATCAAAACACAGGGCGCTGGCAGGCCCATCTTGAGTCTGGCTGGGCAGCTGTGGCCTTTTGCTGAGCCAAACCCCGGGCCCTGTCGCTGTCAGCTCCGCACATGCAAGGCGAAGGCGGGAGGCAGCCAGCCGGAGGTTCCGGGAGCTCCACGGGCACCTGGCCCTGCGCCAGCTGCGGCTCACTCTGGGCAGGGGCGACCCCCTCTGCTTGCCAGGGGCACCTGAGGGGCGGGGCTCGCAGATAGGGGGCGGGGTCCCGCGGTGGTAGAAGTTCACGTCCTCCCAGCTGAGGAGGAGTCGGGAAGAGGGAGGGACCAGGGCAGGTGTCCACTCGAGGACCCCACCTCCTGCTGCGGGTCTGCCCTCAGCAGCGGGAGACCTCAGGCCGCCCCTCCCCATCACTGAGGGTCAGCCTCCCGTTTGACCAGCGGGACTGTTTGGAGCATCAGATGCAGCCGAGGGATGGGGGGTAGTGAAGGGGCTTGAGGGGGTGGGGTGGAATAAGTGTCCCACGTGCTTGAGAGGACCCAGCTGGCATCCTGGGTCCATTTCCGGCCTGACTCTGACACCATGCCCACCATCTGGAAGCAGGCTGCACGTCCCTCCTGGGGGAGCCGATAGGAAGGGTGTGTGACCCCCTCCCCCCCGACCGGGGTCTGTGGACGAGCAGTACCCCCGAAAGCTGCCTGGGAGCAGAGTCAGCTGCCCACCCTGGGCCAAAAGGAAGCTCTGGGGCCAAAACTGTGTATCTTTCCTACCAAAAGGATTTGTGGCCGCTCCCAGTGAAGCCTCGGGCACAGTGGGATCACTATGTCAAGATAAGGGCTCCTGTGCGCCCTGAAAGCCCAGTTTAAAGGTGTCTGCTTTCGCGGCTGAGCACAAAATGTACCCTGAGCTGCCTGGCAGTGCTGGAGAAAAGGGAAATAGGGTGCACAGCCGCTCTGCGCTGGCCGGTT
Source organism: Pteropus vampyrus (assembly GCF_000151845.1). Taxonomy (NCBI): domain Eukaryota; kingdom Metazoa; phylum Chordata; class Mammalia; order Chiroptera; family Pteropodidae; genus Pteropus; species Pteropus vampyrus. The sequence continues at coordinate 658,558 of NW_011889012.1, forward strand.
GACAGGAGAATCTGGAACCGGAGGCTGGCACTGGACCCGCCTGGAAGACGGGGCTGCGAGCGTTCCAAAGGCTTCCACGACGCTGGGCGTCTGCCTCCAGTGGGGCTTCGGGGGCTGCAGAGAGCCCTGGAGGGGCGTTCACACAACCCCACCACCGGCTGCACCAGGCCGGGCCATCTTGCAACCATCCCGCCCTAGCCCTGAGTCTGCCCTCCGCGGACCAGGCCCCGGCTAGGAGCTGGAGGGCTGTGGAGCGTGACAGTCACAGGGACTGTGGCCACGCGGCCCTGCTGCCTGTGTGCAATGAGCATTTGTGCCCCCACAGCTGACCTGGCCGACCCCGCAGACCCTCCGGACGTAGGCCCTGCATCCTCATTGGCTCCGCCCCCACGCCCTTGGGAATTCTCGCTTCGAGCTCTGTCAGGAGGTCCTTTCTGTCTCACCGAGCACCTCTCGTGGGTCCCCCCAGACTCAGGCCAGGCTTCCTCTCCAGAAAACCTTTCGGAGGCCCTCGCGCTCCACCCCCAGCCCAGTCGTAGGTCCCCAGGGCTGGGCCGGGGACTGCCCTTCCCCCACGCAGGGAGCCCAGCACGGGGCAGGGCAAGGAGATTGAGCATGGGGACAGCGTGTCACCCTGGCCAGAGGCCGGGTGGAGTGAGCCTCCTCTGAGGGTGCAGGGCTGTTTATCCTCCCCCACCAAGGAGCCCCCAAGGTCATCTCTGCACTCCGAACCGAGAGCTGCCCAGGATGTGTGCGCTGAGCCAGGACACGGGCCCCAGGCCCCGCGTGGAGCTGACGTGGACCTGACATGGACCCACAGCCCGGCCCCCCATGCAGCTCTGGGGCTGCGGGGTCTTCTACCGCACGTGCGGGCGGGAGGCTGGAGCGTCCGCTCCGATACCGGCGGCCGCGCTGCCCCCGCCCTTCTCATTAGCTCCTCACTGTGCAGCGTCTACATGAATAGGAAGATCTCCGCATGACCATCCGAGGGAGGCCGGACTTTTGGCAGAGCTCAGGGTGGGGGGTCCTCGAGGTGGTTCCGTTCAGCTGCCCCCCACCACCCCAAGAGGCGGGAGAGGTGATCGTTCAGGACAATAATAACAGAAGGGACATGACCGCGTGCTGTCTGCATGTCGGCTTTGGACGGGTGCTCTGGGTGCTTCGTCCTCATAATTCTGCCACGTGGTGATGGATGTTTCCATTCTACAGACCAGAGCAATGAGCTCCAGGGAGGGAGTGGCGGGTCCCTAAGCCACCTCGAAGTCAGATGTGGGTGACTCGCCGCTCACCCCGCCAGATGGAACCGACAAGCTTCACTTTACAGGTGACCAA
>NW_011889012.1:659939-661165 GCF_000151845.1 Pteropus vampyrus
GGCTGGAGCGTCCGCTCCGATACCGGCGGCCGCGCTGCCCCCGCCCTTCTCATTAGCTCCTCACTGTGCAGCGTCTACATGAATAGGAAGATCTCGGCATGACCATCCGAGGGAGGCCGGACTTTTGGCAGAGCTCAGGGTGGGGGGTCCTCGAGGTGGTTCCGTTCAGCTGCCCTCCATCACCCCAAGAGGCGGGAGAGGTGATCGTTCAGGACAATAATAACAGAAGGGACATGACCGCGTGCTGTCTGCGTGTCGGCTTTGGACGGGTGCTCTGGGTGCTTCGTCCTCATAATTCTGCCATGTGGTGATGGATGTTTCCATTCTACAGACCAGAGCACTGAGCTCCAGGGAGGGAATGGCGGGTCCCGAAGCCACCTCGAAGTCAGATGTGGGTGACTCGCCACTTACCCCGCCAGACGGAACCGACAAGCTTCACTTTACAGGTGACCAACAAAGGCCGAGCGTGGCAGTGACCTCTCCAGACCCTTGTGTTCTCGCTGCAGAGCCAGCTCGCCTGCCTGTGCGGGGCCTCGTCCCTCCACCCCGAGATGAACTGTTACACCTATAAGATGAGACACAGCCCAGGAGCCACGCTCGTCTTACGTCACCTCGCGCTTCCGATGCAGTGGCACCGCCGAGCCCCAGCCGCCAGGTAGAACGTGTGTGAGTCCAGGGCCGGCTCTGTTTTCCCTGTGTCGTCTTAGAAACGGTTCTGAATAATGAAGCCGCTTTGGAAGATCACCCCATCCAGGATATAAAATGCCAAAATGTTTGCAGCAAAAAATAATTCAGTTGCCCGCTTCCTAGAGTGTGCTGCCGTCGCAAATCGAATTTAAGGCAAAATCAGTCCTCTTTTAATTGGTTCAAATGAAGCTGTGTTATTCAGATCGGAATGTCGTGTTGCTTCCGTGAGGGTTGAAGCAGGAGAAGACGCAGCTGTCCTCTCGTACCGGGCAGTGCTCAGGGATCGGACCCCAGGGTGCTGCCCAGGGTGGGTGGGATGCGTCTCCAGTCCTGGGTGATGGGCAGATGCCACGCAAATAAATGGAGGGCTCCACATGTGGCCGGAGGGGTTAGGACATGATGGGTGGACATCGCCCAGGCGCGCTCGGGGCTGTCTGCTTCGGGGTCCGTCCAGTCCCACAGGCACCTCTGCCGGGCCCCCCAATGGCAGTGGAGAAGGGCTTCACGTGACCCTTTGTCGCCTGGCGCTGGGAGGGTTC
>NW_011889012.1:661870-665090 GCF_000151845.1 Pteropus vampyrus
CCCGGGCCTTGCACGCCCCTGGCGATGGGGAGCCCACCGCTTCCCTGGGACGGGCTGGTTTTCATGAGCGCTGTCCCGACTTTGGGGAGGTTTCCATTCTACGAAGCGGGAACCTGCCTCCCTGGACGTCGGGATCAACTTCCTGGGAAATCCCGGGACCGGCAGAAAGTCAGTCGAATTTGCACACGTGTCCTTCCCTCCCCGCTTCTCACCGCTGTCTCCAAACGCGCGTTTGTGCTGCAGCTGGACCCGGGAGGAGGAGCTGCCCCTCGCGGGGCTGCCCCTCGTAAAGCCAGGGGCACACAGCCTGCGGGGACACCAGGAGGGGTCAGACCCTGGGGGCAGCCGGCCTGGCTGTCAGTGCGACTCAAACCCCAGGCGGCTGACCAGAGGGAGGGATCGGTGACCGGGGTGGCTGGGAGGCCTGAGAAAGCCCTGAGCTGGGTCAGCTGAGGATCAGGGATGGGGTCACGTGGGTGTCAGAGGTGGGAGTGGTCACCTGTTGCCAACCAACCGTCCATTCCACTCATTCATTCAGCACCAGCTGCATCCTGGGGGGATCAGAATCCCGATCAGATCTCACGGGGGTGCAACGTCCTCCTATACGTACAATAGTCATTACGGAAAAAATGATGCACATCGATCATCGTTTCTTTAGAAACCATCTATTGGGAGCCCACGGCCTACCTGGCAACAGATCAACAATGGAGAGACACATCGCTGCCCCCACGGGGTTTGCAGTCTTACGGGGGACGGGCAATGCCATAGGACCTCAGAGGCAAGTTTAACGTTACGAACCGTGGTGTGCTGTGTGCAGGTGGCTCCGGGGGCGGGCGGTGGACGGCCTCCTGGCACGTCAGCTGGGACACAGTCTCGTCTGTGAATGGAGCGGCTGGGCGCGTTGCCCGGGGGCTGGCCCTGCGCTAGCGTCCTGGACAGCAGTCACAGTGCCCCGCACGGGGCGCTCAAACAGCAGAAATTTATCATCTCCCAGGCCTGGGGGCTGGAAGTGCGAGATCAAGGTGGCGGCAGAGCTGGCTCCTCCTGAGGCCTCTCTCCTTGGTGTGTAGATGCCGCCTCCCCCTCTGGGCTCACGGGGTCGTCCCTCTGTGTGTCTGTGTCCCGATCTCCTCTCCTCGTTAAGGACTCCAGCCAGATGGACGAGGACCCACCCTGACGACCTCATTCTACCTCAGTCACCTCCTCAAAGCCCTGACGCCCAAGCACGGTCACCTTCTCGGGGGCTGGGGGTTCGGGCTTCAACACGTGAATTTGGGACGAGCACGATTCAGCCATGACAGACCTTCAGTCCACTTCCCGACCCCACACGTGGTTATGTGACTGGTGTGTGTGACCCGTTATGTGACCCGTTCCCACCTTCTCCTGCCTCGGTTTCCCCAGTCGTAGCCCGAGGACTGCCCAGTGCCCGTCTCATGAGCTCGCAGGAAGCACTGGACGAGCCTGGCACACAGTCAGTCCTCAGCAAGGCCGGGCTCCATCCGCAGACAGACGGGCCCTCAGGCATCCCCAGGGACTCACAGCTGGAGCACGCAGAGCAAGGCCAGGCGGTCGCACACCCACATCCCTGGGCTGACAGGCAGGGGCTGGGACGTGCTCGTGCCCTGGGCGGGGTGCGTCCATGGGGCCAGTGCACAGCCCCGGGCTGTGACCCATCTCCTCACTCCCCTGGGGGTCCCGTCCCCTGCGGGCCGTGCAGCCCGAAACCTCTGCCATCCCTGGGAGCTTCTTTCTAATGTTCAAACAAATTTATTCATAACAGCAAAAATAAATAAATAAATAAATAAAATAACCCTGGAAACAGCCCCAAAGCCCGTCAACTGGTGAGTGGAGAAATGAACTGTGGTACATCCACGCCTGGGGGCGCCGGTCAGCAGACGGCAGCAAGCTGTGATGCGGGGGACACGTGGCGGACCTCAGAGGCAGCACGTATGTGAACGGGGCCGGACTCAGAACGGCCACACGCTCTGTGGTTCCATTTACACAGCATATTAAACACAGACTGTTTCAGAGCAGTTGTAGGTTCGCGGCACAACTGGACAGAAAGCACAGCTAACTTCTCCCTCCGTAAGTGGGGTACGGACGTGGACCCAGCAGGGGAGGCGGTGGATGTGGGGGTGCTCTGTAAACTGTAAAGTGCCGTGCTCAGGGCAAGGGGGATTCTCAGAGGCTCGATGAACACTTGGTGGAGGGGGCTGGCTGGCCGGCCACCAGGGTCTGCCGATGTGGGAGACGCTGGCTCCTGAGCCCGGTCTAGACGGCTCTGGAAAGGTGCTCCGGCCAGAGCCAAGGAAGAGGGACCCGCCGGCCGGCTTGGCCTCCTTTGCTGTAATGATGGAAAAGCACCAGCCGGTCGTGAGGCTCCGGCGACAGCGGCACCCTTATCTCCCATCAGCGTGCGGAGAGCGTCTGCGGCCGGCGTGGCCGGGGAGCCGGCGGGGTGAGCGGCCCTTTGCTCCTGGAGAACGGGGCAGCCGGCTGCACACGGCCCTGGTGGCTGACGCCACCTGTGAGGGCTGCGGCCCCCACCCAGCACGGCCGGGCCAGATGTCAGCGCCCGGAAGAGGAGCGTGGGGTCGCCTGCCCTTGTGGACCAGGACGAGTCTGGCCGGCACCTCTCCACTGCGTGACCTCGGCTCCTCCCTTGACCTCTCGGAGCGACTCTCTCCAACGGCTGCATTTTTTTTTTTTTGGTGCCTACCGCCACGTATGCACCAGCAGCACAGAGACCTGTGCGTAACCTCATCACGACCTGTCCCCACAACTCTCCCAGGCACCGAGGAAGCAAATGAGGGCCCCTCAGGGCTGGTTGCAACTGAAGCCGGGGTTTAACCCCAATCCCAGGGCGCACGCCCTGGACCCCACTGTACAGGGCGAGCCCCGCATCTGCATCCTGGGGTTTCCTGCTGCCCACTGCTGAGACGGGATCTCAGCCCATGCATCGTTCTCAGGGGTCCTGTGGCTTCTGGCTTCTGTGGACACAGCCCCAGGGAGAACACAGGGACAGGGGAGACTGGCTGGCCGCTCCCTGGCCTGCAACACTCTGGCCTCCGCATGTCCTTGCTCTGCAGAGTGCCTCCACCTGCTGCCCCTGGCCGTGCACCCCTGAGGGCAGGGGTCTGCGACCCTCTCGTGAGGTGAGAGGCCCAGCCGCCTGGGCTCCATCATCACAGCTCAGAGCACACTGGGTGCCCGGTCCCAC
>NW_011889012.1:665140-667656 GCF_000151845.1 Pteropus vampyrus
TGCAACTGAAGCCGGGGTTTAACCCCAATCCCAGGGCGCACGCCCTGGACCCCACTGTACAGGGCGAGCCCCGCATCTGCATCCTGGGGTTTCCTGCTGCCCACTGCTGAGACGGGATCTCAGCCCATGCATCGTTCTCAGGGGTCCTGTGGCTTCTGGCTTCTGTGGACACAGCCCCAGGGAGAACACAGGGACGGGGGAGACTGGCTGGCCGCTCCCTGGCCTGCAACACTCTGGCCTCCGCATGTCCTTGCTCTGCAGAGTGCCTCCACCTGCTGCCCCTGGCCGTGCACCCCTGAGGGCAGGGGTCTGCGACCCTCTCGTGAGGTGAGAGGCCCAGCCGCCTGGGCTCCATCATCACAGCTCAGAGCACACTGGGTGCCCGGTCCCACACTGCCCTCCACCCACGGCCACTCCTGAGGCCCCTCCTGGGGGGACTGCTCCCGGGGCTGGGCCCCGCCCGCCCACGCCCCGCTCTGATTTTCTCTCTGCCGGACTAGGGCCGGGGCTTTGCTGGGCCCTGGGACAGGGCTGAAGCTGCCGGGGGCTGGACGCCTGGCCACGCAGCCTGTCACGAGGCCTGCGCTGTCCCCAGTCTAGACCCTGACGTGAGCCCCCGGCTGGGCTGCGGACACCGGCTCCCAGGGATGAGCACTCAGCTTTGAGCAATGGGTGAGATTTCAGACCGAGCATCCTGGCAGCTCTGTGAAACCGCTGTGCTGGCCTCCCCAAGCTCCTGGAACGGGCATGCCACAGTGCAGCCACCCGGTCAGCCCCCCGCAGCCACCCGGTCAGCCCCCTGCGGCCGCTGGATCAGCCCCCTGCTGGCGTCCAGGGCCCAGAACCAGGCTTCTCCTTCCCAGCAGAGTTTTCCATGTTCCGCCTGCAGGACGTAAACCGGTCGCCCTAATGCACGGCTTCCGCTTAAACGCCAGGAGAGCGTGCGTTCGTGGGGACGCGGCAGGTGACAGCAACGTCACAACCCCGCGCTCATCTTCCAGTGTCCAGAGGGTCCCGACCCCCCAGCCAGGACTTTTCCTTTTTCTGACAATTTTTTTAACCGTGGTAAAAGACACGTCACACAAAATTTACCATCTCGACCATTTTTACGCATCCAGTTCGGTGCCGTTAAATACATTCGCGATAGGTGTGTGGCCGTCCCCACCCTCTGTCCCCATAACTCTTCATCTTGTAAATCCAACACTCCGCCCGCCCCTGGCGCCACCATGACCATGTCTGTCTGCATGATTTCGACTCCCCTAAGCAAGCACAGGACCTGTGGCTCATGGTTTTGGGCCAAGGAGGAGAGTTTTAGGAGGGGAGGTGGGCGACGGAAGGTGGGGGCGGGAGGCACCACACGCTGCGCCACCCCCCCCCCCGTGCCAGCTCATGGCCAGTATTTCTTGTACGGCGGCTCAAAGGAATCGGCGTCTCGGGGAACCTGGAGCGACCCAGGGCCCCCCACTTCGCAGAAGGAGAGCTGCCGGGGCTCAGGAGTCGGGGGCCCTGCCCCACAGGGACGTGACGTGGGAGCTGCAGCCTCCTCTGCCCAGGACCCCCACACCTGTCCGAGCTCCTCGCCCCCTCCCCCAGCCCCCTCTCCCTGTGTCCTGGGTGGGTCTAGGGTGGCAGTGCTGCTGCTTTGGGCCCCCCTGATGCAGCGTCAGAAATGAGCAGTAAAAGGCTTTCTGTGGCTCTTCCAGCCCAGACAAAATCGATCCGTCCTGGAACCACAGAAACAGCTGACCTTTGGGTTTCTAGCAAACCTGCCAAACGCAGCTCCGTTTGGGATGTGGCTCAGAGCCGGGGCCCCGGTCTGAGGGTGTGGGAGCTCCTTCTGCACAGGCCCCAAGTCCAGGCCTGGCAAGTGCATGCGGGTGGAACAGGCCCGCAGTGCCTCCGTGGGGCGGGCTGCGTCTGGCCGGGGGCCGGAGGCCCTGCAGGCGCTCAGCAAGCCCCCTTCCGCACCAGGGGGTCGTTAGCAGCATTTACGGATGGGGAACCGAGGCCTGGAGAAGGGGCGTGGCTGGGCCCTGCTCCTGGCCCACCAGGACCCGACCCAGCTTCCTGCCTCGGCTCCTTCGCTGACGTGTGGGTCACTGTGGACCCCTGTGGCCTTGGCTCATGCCAGCCACCCAGTTCGGTTATTGATTGTTCTTTCATGATGTTCCAGGCCGTGCTGGGACCATGGAGCCAGTGTGGCTCTTTGCTCTGGGGGCCCACACTGTCCTGGGGGCAGACATAACTCACAGAGCCATGGTGGGGAGCAGGACCAGGTGGGGGGTGTGGAGGGGCCAGGTAGCAGACAGCCTGGCCAGCACCTCCCTGGTGCCCAGGTCCTTGTGGGCACAGGAGACCTGAGGATGAAGGAGCCCCCACACCCCAGGGGCGACAGACACGCCTGGGCTCCTCCCATTCCTCCCCCTCCCCCCTTCAGGCCCCTGACAGGCCTCAGGAGGCTCCGGAAGTGTGAGCCGGCTGTGCAGGGAGGGGCGGCCTGTGCGGAGCCCCCCACC
>NW_011889012.1:669076-671126 GCF_000151845.1 Pteropus vampyrus
CGTGGGCTCAGGGAGGCCTTTCGTTGCACACGTATGAACAAAGCATTTCCTTAGGCTGCACACCCAGAGGCAAGATGCACTCAGCATTTTAAGTTTCTCTTTTCTCGAAAAGACCGAAACCAGACAGACTCTTCTCTCCGGCTGCGGAGCGCTCACATCTGCAAAGCAGCCGCATCGCTACCGGGGCTCATTCATTTCCCGCCGCCGGCTCCCAGGGCTGTCCCAGTTTCTCCCGGGTGCCAGGGCCACCTGCCCGCAGGCGTGGGGCGCCCCTCTCGCCACCCCCAGGCCCACTCCTTTCTCCCTCTCCTCCTCCTCCATTCCTGCTTATTGACGCACGTGTTTTGTGTGTTCAGTTTTTCTGGTTTAGGGATAAGCAATGTCAGATCGGCCCCTCTCCCGAGACCCATGGGTCTGGTGAGGGCAGGGCCGCCTCTGGGAGGGAAAAATCCAGAAGAAACCATTCCTTTCATCTCTACTTTCCTAGCAGTGAGATCAGGTTAAAATTACCGCCAGGGCAGCCGTGGCAGGAGACGATTTAGGTCAGGGGCGCTCGGTGGCCGACGTGGGGGTCTGTGGAGGGACAAACAGGAGGGAGACGGGATCGCGGCGGCCTCCGCAGATGTTGAGGGGGCAGTAAGGGAATATGGCGAGCAGCTTCGCCATACCTTTGGCTCTCAGATGAGAGGGACACGGCCATTAAAAGTTACAAACGACCAAAGCCCACCCAAGGAGAAGCAGAGAACCCGAATAGCCCCGTTTCTGGGAAAGAAATTGGATTGGTAGCCGAACGCCATTCCAACAAGAAAACCGCAGACCCAATGGCTTCACCAAAGCTTCGGCGGCACCAGACGTGCCATTAAAAACAATGCCCGCTCTACACAAACCGCGCTAGGGAATAGGACAGGCGGGAGCCCTCGGCCGACCCTGAGGCCAGCGTTCCTCTGATATTCAAACCGGATCAAGACCGGAAAACACCTACACGCAGACACGTCTCATTCGCCTGGATGCAAAGACCGGCCAACAAAAGTTTAGCAAACCGAACCCAGCGACATATAAACGGAGCCGTACCTCGTGACCAAGTGGGTTTTGTTTCTGAAACGCAACGTTGGTCTGACGTCGAATGTCAATCGGCGTAACTCACTGTATCGACAGACGATGAAAGAAAAAGGACGCGACCGTCTCGATGGACTGAGAAGAGGCATTTGACGACGGCCAACAATATTCCTGGTAAAAAACAAAACAAAAACAAGAAACAACTCTCAGCTGATTAGGGTCCCGGCGGGGTTTCCTCGGCCCAGTGAGGGGCATTCGTGGGGAGCTCGGCGTCATGTCGCACTGTTGGCGAAGGACTGTTTTTCCCCCAGTGGCAGGGGTAAGAGCAGGATAAACTCTCTCGCTCCTGCCAATTGTTCACGAAATTGCTGAGTCGTCGCGGCCATCACTGAGGAGGGGCTGGTCCTGCCTGCTCCCTCCTGCCTTCCGCGGCTGGCCCTGGTGCCTCCGGGCGGGCCACCCTCCCTGACCTGGCCCCGAGGAGCTGCATCACACGCCCTGCAAGAGTTACTTCTTCCTTTAGGTTTTGGGCCCTGCAGACCGGTGCCCGGTAAGGACGGAGCTCACAGTTCTCAGGGCGCACGGAGCCCCGGGGGGCAAACACCGGGGTCACGCCCCTGGACTGGGGGACCCACGAGGACGGCCGACTGCCGCTGTGTGCAAGGGCCGCCGGGCGGGCTCACGGGCACGCGAGTCAGCCGATGGCCACAGCAGGAGCTGGAGCAGCAGCTGTCACGCGCTCAGGCGGGCCGTGTCCTCGGCTGGGGGGACTGGGGGGCGCTGCGTGGTGGGCGGCGTGACGCCGGCCCAGAGGGGTGACGTGCTGCGGTGGGAAGGACATTCTCAGAGGAAGCAAGCGTATCAACGGAACACGTGGTGAAGCCCACGGAGAAAGTGTGGCCAAGGCTGGCCCCATTCTGGGGGTGAGGGGACGGGGGTGACTCACCGGGTGGTCCAGCTGTGAGGAACGACAGTGTCCTGTACCTGACAGCCA
>NW_011889012.1:671176-673696 GCF_000151845.1 Pteropus vampyrus
TGCAGACCGGTGCCCGGTAAGGACGGAGCTCACAGTTCTCAGGGCGCACGGAGCCCCGGGGGGCAAACACCGGGGTCACGCCCCTGGACTGGGGGACCCACGAGGACGGCCGACTGCCGCTGTGTGCAAGGGCCGCCGGGCGGGCTCACGGGCACGCGAGTCAGCCGATGGCCACAGCAGGAGCTGGAGCAGCAGCGGTCACGCGCTCAGGCGGGCCGTGTCCTCGGCTGGGGGGACTGGGGGGCGCTGCGTGGTGGGCGGCGTGACGCCGGCCCAGAGGGGTGACGTGCGGCGGTGGGAAGGACATTCTCAGAGGAAGCAAGCGTATCAACGGAACACGTGGTGAAGCCCACGGAGAAAGTGTGGCCAAGGCTGGCCCCATTCTGGGGGTGAGGGGACAGGGGGTGACTCACCGGGTGGTCCAGCTGTGAGGAACGACAGTGTCCTGTACCTGACAGCCAGCGGAGCCTGGTGGAGCCCGAAGGCCAGCACTCAAATCCCCGTGTGGCCGCCTGTCTCATTGTTCGAATGCTCACGCCTGCTCACGCGTCGCTTTGCTACTAAACGCAGGAGCAGAGACGCAGCTCACCCCGACCAGTGAAAGGGACGCAGTGACGTGCCCCCCTTGGAAGCAGAAGCTCCAGGCTCTCAGTTTGGCTCTTCCCGTCAGCAGCGCCCCACGCGTGGCTGCTCCCCATCCTGGGAGCAGGAATACGAGGGGCAGACGTGCAGCTTGAGCTGGAGAGGAATCTTGCCGCTACAGGCCACTGGGAGCGGGGGGCTGTTTGTCGCTGCAGCGCGGCTTAGCTGAAGCCGACCGAGACACCTGGCTTCCTGTGCCTCAGCCTTCTCCACAGTGAAATGGGGACGCTGTGGCTTTCCCTCGGGGATGGGTGTGAGCATCAATGACGTCTCGTATGTAGAGGACTTAGAATGGCACCCAGCACGAAGGAAACGCTACTTGAAAACACGTGTTATTTTCTGTCTTTCAAGATCCCAGCTCCAGTTTGCTCAATGGTCCCCCCAGTCCAGATACCTGTCTGCAAAATAACTTTCCAGATGTGAGCGCCATAGCCACTGCTCTTTAGGATGCTGATAGGTGTGCCATGGTGTACGTGCGTTCGGTTATTGGGAGAAATTCTGGGTTAAACCAAATCACAGTTACTTTTGATCGCCAGGCTTCTCAGAGCCTTGAACTTGCTAGTGCGCCTTTGGAGTTTCAGGACCTGCGTCCCGGGATGTGTGACCATGGACGTGTGTGTGTGTGTGTGTGTGTGTGCGCGCGTGCGTATGCATATGTGTGCGTGGGCCTGTGCGTGCACGCCCGTGTTGCATTGATTAACTATTGTGTGGCACAGGTTTGCAAAAGGCAGGGTTCCTGGCAATACCCCAAGGAGGGGTCCTTCTGTCAGCTCAGGGGACTCAGGATGGCAGAAGCGTCCCTGGCCGGTGCTACCAAAGCCGGGGAGAGTCCACACAGATGGAGGCGGCCGCTCGGAGTTGGACTTTAAGGGGCAGGAGTTTGCTGAGGGCCCAGGTGAGCCCCCCCTGTGATCGGGGCCAGGCAGGGGCTCCAGAAGCCTTGGAAGAGATGGAGGGAGGGGTTCTGGACGCCAGGCAGGGTGGAGGGGAGCGGGGCTCTGAGCCTACAGCCTCGTGCTGGAGTGGGGAGCTCTCCTGAACTCAGGGCTGGGGGACTGGCCGAGCCCTGGGTGCCACCGAGTGCAGCCAGGAGTGCCGGGCTGATTGGGGGCTGCCTCGGGCACTAGGGGGGCATGTCTGGGAGACAGGATGCAGAAGGGCCCGGGTTGACACCTGCCGGATGCTCGCCAGGGCGGTGGCTGCGAGGGGACCAGCACAGGGCCCGTCCCCGCCCCCGGGTGCTGCCCAGAGCCCGCAGGCACCGGACTCTCAGAAGTCTGGCTGGCTTTCTTGCTCTTGGCAAGTGGCTCAGGCAGTGGCTAATTGGATCTTCGAATTTGACACAGCTGTTTACAGAAAGCTTTTAGTCCCCAGGACAGGGTGGAAATTGGATTTCGGGCTCCTGGCTGGGAGATGCTCCCTGATTCCTAGCTCCCGCCCTGCCTGTGTGTGGGGGGCTTGGGCAGCTGCCTCTGATCGGGGCTCCTTATAAACTGCGCATCCGCTTGATGCCCGGATGAGGCCAGATCAGTGCCAGGGGCTCAGCCACCCCACGTCTCTCATCTCTACACAAATGCGTTTTGCTTACATGTGCCACTGGGCTCTAGGCTGGCCTGAGCCTGGAGGCCACAGGAGAACGTTCCCCGATGTGATCATTAGGCTCGGGTTGTGACAAAGGTCTGCGGGACCCCACGGGGCGGAGCTCTGCGGACTGAGCTACCAGATGGGCCCCTTGCAGGGACAGTGGGTGGTTCCGTGAATTACCCACAAATGTCCGTCTTCACGGAGATGCGTAACGGTCGCTGGGCGATTGGTCTTGGCACGGACACGTGGAATGTGTCGGCCCAGGCTCTGGAGTCCGGGGCCAGTCCACGGGCG
>NW_011889012.1:674986-676833 GCF_000151845.1 Pteropus vampyrus
CGGAGATGCGTAACGGTCGCTGGGCGATTGGTCTTGGCACGGACACGTGGAATGTGTCGGCCCAGGCTCTGGAGTCCGGGGCCAGTCCACGGGCGACGCTTGAACTGTCATCACGTGTCTGTTCTCTTCTCTTCCACTCCAAGCTGAGCGGTCACCTCCTTCAGAGGGTCCGCAGTGATTTATCTCCCTTCGCTGACTTGTTGCCACTGGCACCACTCACCGACTCAGATGCAGGCTGCCTGGCTCCCTCTGCTCAGGACAGTCTCCTGAGGGTCGTTGGGACCGGCCTTTGGGGTGGAGACGGTCTGTCCAGCTCTCTGAAAAACTCCCCGAGCGGAGAGAGGCAGAGAGTGGGGAGAGCCGGCCCCCACCGCACGGCGAGGGCCAGGCCTTGTCGCGCTCCAGCTTCCACGAGAAGCTTTCAGCGAGGCGGGCGCTTCTCCGGTCGGAAAGAGGAAACTGAGGCCCAGGAGGGTGACGAACGGCCAAGGTCACACTGAGCAGCAGCAGCAGCAGGACGAGCTCCCCACCCCAGGGCCCTCCCAGACCCTCTGTGCTCCCGGGCCCGCCCGCCCTGTACCCTGGGTCCCTGTGTATGAGGACCAGCTGCGGGTCACTGCGGCCCCACCCTCCCGGTGCAGGCGACAGCGTCACAGCGGGCCCAAACCTCGAGACCGGCACCGGCGGTGGGGGGCGCTGTCCCAGACCCGCTCAGACATAGCTGTTTGCACACGCACGTGCACAGTGCAAAGAGTCACGCGCGTGTGCAATGGTGGCATCGCGTGGTCCACTTTGCCTATGAGCAGAGTTTCCAGTCATCGGCCCGGTGCCCGGTTCCTGAAGCTTCTCCACGCGCCCCACCCGGGGCTCGCCGCTGCAGCAAGCCTCTGGGGTGTCAGGATGTCGGGAGCCATGACAGGTGCCTCGCGGGTCCCACTAAGCACCTACTGTGTATTGTGCTTAGGGGGCGCCAGGCGCTGGGCCCCAGGGGTGGTCCCCACGTCCCTGCCCACCCCAACCACACCCCTCTTTAGAGAAGAGGAAACTGGGCCCAAAGAGTCTGAGTCACCCGCCAAAGGCACGCAGGAAAGACGGCCAGCCCGGCTCCCATCTTAAAGCCGTGTCACCCCAAACCCTACACGTATTCTCTGAATTCTGACTTAGGCCAAAGAAGAGGGGGTGCCCGGGACGACGCTACCTCCCTGCTGCCCGCCTGGATTGAGACCTCGCTTAGCCCTGGGACCCTGGAGCCAGAGGCTGAGCCCGCCGGCCCCCGAGTTCCTGACTAGAGAGTGGAGGGAGCCAGATTCAGCAGATGAAAGTCCAGGACCCCAGTCAAATGCCAGTTTCACACGAACGACGGTGAAGTCCTAAGCACCTCCCGTGAAATATTAGGGGACGCTTACGCCGAAAACACTCTGTGTGCCACCGCTCTGGCTAACCCCTGTCAACGAGACAATGGCGATGACAGAAACGAGGGCCCGCCCTCCTGGAGCGAGAGCCAGCCGTGGGGGCCGTGGGGACATCCTTCTCACTCCTGCCATCTCTTCCAACCCGGGGCCAGCCAGGGGCACAGCTTTCATCGTTACCATTATTCCCATCCTCCCGTTTTCACGGACAGGAGGTCAGGAGGGGACGGCTCACCTGACCTCCCACAGCAGGGAGCTGAGGCCCTGGACTGGGGGGCCCCTGGCTAGGGCCTGGGGTGTCCTGGGGTCGTGGAGCCGGGAGAAGTCCGCTCCCCGCCTGCCAGCGGGGCCTGTGAGCTCCGGGAGGCTTTGTGCTTCACGATGAAACACACTCTCACCGTGGGGAGGTGACGAACTCCCAGCCAGGGGGACGAATGG
>NW_011889012.1:677628-681815 GCF_000151845.1 Pteropus vampyrus
CTGCTTAAACGAGGCTCGTGTCATTTCCACCCTCTGGATCCTCCAAGGCAGTTTCCATGCTTCTCCCGGGAACACCAGGAGGCCAGCTGACCCTCACGTATGTAGGTCACCAACGGAGACCTCAGGAGCCCGAGATAAGCGGGTCGCCGGATGACCCAGGGTGAAACTTCTCCCTCCGCCAGCAGGGAGGCGCTAATGAGTGAGTAGGAGGACACGGGATTTATGCTTCCGAAAATCTCCCCCAAATAAAACCTGATGCAGCCGGGGACAATGCAATTTGTCACACGTACATGATATATTTTTTAAAAACAATTTCAAGTTTTAAAAAAATTCACTGATTTTTCTGTCACCCATCTCAAAAACACCAGGGGGGAAGAGAGAAAAAAATACATATTCCATAATTCTAAAATTCAAAATACTTTTTCTTCCAGGGTTTGAATCACCACTCCCCAATTCAGATGTGGGTTTCTGAGAATGTCTTGTTCATTTAACTATTTTTCAACCCGGAGGAATAAATTGTCAGTCACATGCTATTTAGAGAACAAAAGCTTCTATGGAAGATGCTGAGGGAAGCTCTGAGCTCTGTCAGGGGGTGGGGGGTAGGGGGACAAAAACCTGGCCCCTGGAAACCAGCAGCACTCTTGGGGGACCCTGCATCAGCTCCCAGCAGAGAGAGAGAGAGAGAGAGAGAGAGAGAGAACCGACTCATCAGATTGACCGGGGACCTGCGTCTCTCCCGCGGACGACAAGTCTTCGCAAGTTTGAGGAGAATTAAAGAAGGGTGTTTATCACGAGGATCGGGGCTCAGCGCCCCCTGTGGCGGCTGCGTTTCATTTTGGAAGTGCAGAACCTCCAGCCACTTAGTAAAACACAGAAAAGACTTATTTTTTAAAGAGAAAAGCAAGGAGATTTAATCTTGGAGTTTTGAGAGACTGGGGTTCAGAGCCGATTTAAGTGGTTTCAAGCATACGCTAGGTGCCACGTGAGAAATTTGAGTGTGAACGCACAAGCAGCTTTTCTTGGCGTTTCGATGCATTATATAAGCACATTTATATAAATGTTTTCCTGGGTTGGATAAATAGTGCTTTTCTATTTAAATTTAATCTGGATCCTTGAGAATGAATTTCCTTGATCTTTCTGTAACCCTGGAGATCGATCCTTGATGCAGATTTCAAACATGAAATTAAATGTCGCTAGATTCTCAATGTCTAACACCGTCGAGGCGTCCAGTATGGAGGAGACCCCTGGGGACAGGCAGGCAGACGCGGGCCACGGGCGTTTACTGAACACGTACCATATGCTGAATTTCCTCTACGGCAGGAAACCAAAGGGCCACACGCAGGCGCCCTGGAGCTGCCATTCCAGTGGGGAAGACTGACAGCCAGCCCGTGAGTGTGCGCGCGTGCCAGGAGGTGCTCAGGGCTGAGGGGGGAGCTGGAGCAGAGCACGGTGGTAGAGAGTGTGTGTGTGTGTGTGTGTGCATGTGCGTGTGTGTGTGCGTGTGCGTGTGTGTGTGTAGTGTGGGGGGGATTATTCTCCATGCGGTGTCGGGGGAGGTCCCTGCCCCATAAAGGGTCAGTGGAGCAGAGAACTAAGCAGAAGTGACCCTGTGAGCTGTGTTGAGGTCACAGAAGCATTCCGGACAGAGGGACGAGTCCGAGCAAAGGCCCTGGGGCAGAGGCGTGCTCGCGCGGTGCAGGGCCAGCAAGGAGGTGTGGACAGGGAGGAGAGGAAGGAGCGGTCCGATCTCGTGGGACCTCCAGGCTGAGGACCTGCCTAGGAAGGACGGTTCACGCGCCTCGGCCTGACTCCTGGGTATTGACTTTTTTCATGGGAATTAGACAATTTCCTGAAAACGACCACAGGGATCAGAAATGGGAGCCCAGCTCCCTGCCCATCTCCTGCCTCTGGACGGTGTGACCCAGTGCGATGGGCCCGCGGGTTCTGGGCCTGGCCCCGCACGGGTGCGGAGGCCCAACCCACCCCGTGTGGCAGCTCCTCCGAGCCACTCCACTGCTTCCCTCGGCCAGGGCCACGCAGGGGACAGTGGCCGGGCAGAGCGTGAAGCTCCCGGTGGACTGCTGGCCGGTGCCATGCGCTCACGCGCACCTCGGGAAGAGCTCCGAGGTCACCAGGAAGCGAGTCCACCCGCAGAGACAGCGGAGCCCGCGAGGGAGCCCGGTCGGGCCTCGTGGTTCTGATCGCTGTGGTTGTTAGAACGTGACGTGATGTCTCGGCTAAAGGACATGCTTGTTGGGAAAACTGGCACGTGGTGCCGATGTCCCCAGCGTCCCCCCCCGCCCCCCCGCTTACCCCCCCAGAGCTCTCTCGGCCCGTCGCCAGGGCCCTGCCGGTCAGCTCTCGCCCACGGAGCGCCCGACCTTCCGCCTGCTTGGGTGCAGCTCATCACCCCCCAAACCCGTTTTCGTTTGGCCCCCAGCACCTCCCCCGGCTCCCTGGCCCCCCTCTCCCCCTGCTGCCTGCTGCTCGCTCCTCGATCCCCTCTCTGATTACGCCCCGGTCCTCAGCACGGCCTACGCTCCCCCAGCCCCAAGGTTTAAATGCCCCGGTCTGTCAAGAATTCCCACGTGCACACATCTCCACGTGAGACGCTGCCCAGCTGGACCCGAGCCCACCACCTCAGGCCCTCGCTGTCCCACCCGGGCCGATGGCCGTCCTGGGACCTGCTCAGGCCCCAGGACGAGGTCTGCTTTATAAGGTTCTCTCAGTGGTGGGACACAGCATGACCCCTGACCTCTGAGAGGTGAAAGGCAGCTCCGTCTTTTACTGCTGAAGGCGAGAAGGCCGCCAAGCAGGGCTGGACCAGGACAGGGCGACGGCCAGCGGGGGCCGTCGCATGGTGCGTGCCGAGTGGGGCGTGTGCCCGGCGGGGTGGGCTCAGCTGGGTTTCCAGGAACCCCTGTGGACTGGCCTATAATTTCGGGGCTCCGGGCATTGGGCTGTCCCTAGCTGTCTGGTGCCTGGCCCCTCTGGGAGTGGGGGCAAGTGGCCCCCAGCGTGAGAACCTGTGGGAGGGTGGCTGGGTGAGGATGGAATCAGCTGCCTTGGAAGGGAACTGACCGCCTCTGGCTAGGCCTCGGACTGGGTCAGGGAATATAAGAATACGTCCCGGTCCCCCTGGAGCTCTGGCTCTCACGCCGGCACCCCCGCAGCCCCGCCCGCCCCGCTGGCTCCGCCCCCAGAACCTGCCGGAACCCCACTGCTTCCCGCCAGCGCCCCTGTCCGCCTGGGTGGAGCCACGTTCTGTGCCTGACGTGCAGTCGCTAGCTCCTTGCTGTCCTGCCTCCACCTGGCCGACTGCGTCCCCTTCCCCTGGTGGCCAGAGTCTAGGTCCCGTCACCTGCTTGTCTGCAAAGCTGCGACAGCGCTGGTTCTGCTCGGAGCGACAGCCCTCCCCGTGGCCGGCCCCGCCTCCTGCCGCCCGCCTCTTCCTTGTCCCCAGACGCTGACCTGCTGCCGGTCCTCGCCCGCCTGGACGCGCTTCTGCCCGATGTTCTCCCCGTGACCCGGGGCTGGCGCCCTCCCTCCCTTCCCGCCTTTGCTCAAGTGTCCCTGTGTCCTGAGGCCCTTCCTGGCCACCCCGCACCCCACACTTGGCCTCGTCCTCTCTTGCCAGTGCTGCCGGCCTGCAGATTTTTCTTGTTGTCTCTGGTTTTGTCTTGGCCGCTTCCCCCTCCAGGCGAGCTCGACAGCAAGGCGCGCTGCGGGGTAGGGAGGGGTGAGGCGGAGGGCGGAGGGACATCCCTTAGGGCCATCAGCTTTACACAGAGCTCCCCCGCTGCGGGTGGGCCCAGCCCCCTGGGGGGCCAGCTTACTCCCCCTGCCACGTTTGGCACAGGTGGTACCACAGACCTCGGAGCCTGGGATTTCTGTGTTCAAATCCCAGCTCTGCCACTTCCTAGCTGGGTGGGCTTGGGGACATTGCTTAACTTCTCTATGGCTCCGTTTCCTTATCTGTACTACAGCCTGTTCCTCATCCACACCACCCGCGCTGCCTCGCGGTGCACCCCACTTCCTGCTGGGGCTGACGCCGGGGGCTGCGCGTTGGAGCTGGCACTCAGGGCCGTCGCTGGCCCCAGTGCTGGTGACCGACACGCGAGGCTGTCTTCTGGCACCACCTCCTCGCAGGCATCGCCAGAGGAAGGCCCGGCTCGGAGGGGCTCGTG
>NW_011889012.1:681865-684658 GCF_000151845.1 Pteropus vampyrus
AGCTTACTCCCCCTGCCACGTTTGGCACAGGTGGTACCACAGACCTCGGAGCCTGGGATTTCTGTGTTCAAATCCCAGCTCTGCCACTTCCTAGCTGGGTGGGCTTGGGGACATTGCTTAACTTCTCTATGGCTCCGTTTCCTTATCTGTACTACAGCCTGTTCCTCATCCACACCACCCGCGCTGCCTCGCGGTGCACCCCACTTCCTGCTGGGGCTGACGCCGGGGGCTGCGCGTTGGAGCTGGCACTCAGGGCCGTCGCTGGCCCCAGTGCTGGTGACCGACACGCGAGGCTGTCTTCTGGCACCACCTCCTCGCAGGCATCGCCAGAGGAAGGCCCGGCTCGGAGGGGCTCGTGGGGCGGCGGCCAGCTCTGCCTCTTCCTCCGCCGTCCCTCGGTCCCTGTGCCCTCCACAACACACTCACGGCAGCCCCGGCCCCTGGACACCATTATGTTCCCGATTTGGTGGGGAAGGGGCCTAATTCCGTCTCTGAGCCACACTCAGAACTGGGAGGTGGGCCGAGAGCCTCCCACCTGGAGGGAGGTCCACCTGCTCACGTCAGAGGAAGGTCCCGTCATCACGGCAAGTCCTGTCACTTAAGTAGTCCCGGTGGCTGGGCATCTGTGTTGTCCCTGACGCACCCTCACCGAGGCTCTGGGGAGCAAGGGGACCCCCGTGGCCAGCACGGCGCCCGTCCAGGACCGTCTCCTCGGCCGAAACCCTGCGTGTGGAGGCTCTGGGTTAAAAGGAATAGAAAAATCTCGGGTTTTAAAGTACATTTTCCCAGTTTCTTTCCCCAAGGTTGTGGTGCTGTCACCCGCTCGGCTGTCACCGCACTCGGGATCATCAGTCCCCGTCCATCAGAGTCACCGTCACGCTGTCCCGCAGGCTGTGGCCAGCAAGCAGCAGACATCCCTGCTCACGGCCCTGGAGGTTGGGAGTGCAAAGTCAGGGTGCCCGCCGAGGGGGCTCTGCGGGGCGCCCCTCCCGGTGGCAGGCTGCAGGCCTCTCACTGTGACCTCGCGGGTGGAAGGGACGAGGGAGCTTGGGGGCCTCTTCTACGAGAGCACAGATCCCATCTACAGGAGCCCCACCTGCACAGCCTAGCCCTCCCAACGGCCTCACCCCTGACACCATCGCCTCTGGCGTTAGGGCTGCCTCAGATGGACTTCAGGGACATGGTCATACCATAGCATCGCCGTGACCACCGTGAGGGTGGAGAGGGGGTTCGTGCCCGTCCCGTGGACCACTCTGCCTAGCTGAGCCCCCGCCCTGCATCGCACGTCTGCAGAATGGCTGCCGGATGAAGCCGGCCCTCGGAAGGCTCCCTGGCACGTGTGGCTGCTGGGGGCCCCTCGCAGCCCCTCCGGTGCCGGGCGAGGGCAGGTCCCCAGCTCTGGCCTCAGAGGCTTGTGCTTCAGGCCGCTGGACAGGGACAGGAGGAGATGGGGACACCCCACCGTGACCGGCTGCCCCGGGAAGCTGCCATTGGTTGGCAGTCCCACCTGCCCTGAGCTCAGGGGTGCACTTAGACAAGCCTGCTAAAGCCGCAGGCGGGTCAGGTGACTCATTTCGTGCAAGTTATTTTTAAGTGACTTGAAGGCTGGTGAGGAAGCCGCCTGACAGCCGCGATAATTACCCCCGCCCCACACAGCGCAGCCCGCAGGGCTTCGGCAGGTGCCCAGCCCCCTACCCTGCAGCTCTGCACCGCGAAGGAGCGGGCCCTGTGTGCCCGGAGCCCAGCGATGCCCCTGAAGCCTCGGAACCAGGCAGGCAGCTCTCCTCACGCTCCATCACCCAGGAGAGGGTCCAAAAGCCCCCCTGATGGGTGCCGGGACCCAGGATGGATGCCCACCCTCCCTCTCAGCCCCCCGGCCGTGACTAGGAGCCCCGCGCCTGGCTGCGCACCCCCGCCCCGACTCAGCCTCACGTTCTCGCGGCCGCCCTGGTCACCCTCCCCTTCCTCGCTCTGCAGGTCCCCGCCATGTCTCCAGGCCCACCTCGAAGGCCCGTACGCCAGGAAGCTCCTTCCTTACCACACCCACCGTCCCTCCCTGTGGTCGACATCAAAGCTGGCGTCCTCGGAAGATGTCACTGTCCATGGAGAAGCTGGACGAGGAGGGGCAGGTGATCAGCTTTATTCTGTGTCATTACCCTCAACACGTGCACATGCGTGCACACACACAGGCACGCAATGCACATTCACGTCCCACACACGCGCGCATACACATGTACGCACATACACGCGCACACATGCAGGCGCGTGTATACGCACTCATGTGCCACATGCGCACACGCTTGCCCGTACGCGCCCTCAGTCACACACGTGCATGCACACACAGTTCCGCCCTGGAGCTCGCTCTCCCCCACTGACGAGCTCCCCGGCGGGTCTCGGCTGTCCCGACCCATCCCAGGTGCCGCCATCTCCGCTTGGGCCACGCAGTTGACGAGTCCAGCGGTGTCTAAGACACAAACCCGACAGCTCGGCCCTGTCTAAGTCTCCCTCGCCACAGCCCGGGCCTGACATGGCCCCAGATGCCCCGGGAGGCATCAGTGGCTCTCTCCCCGCTCCACCTGCCACTGGCTAAGCCTTGTGCTCAGGGTGGGGAGCTCGGTGCAGGGGGCGTCTGGCCAGGGCAGCGAGGTCCTGGGCTCATCCAGAGCCGGCCCCTCAGCAGCACATGTGGGTCCCTCAGCTCCCCTCGGCACCCTGTTTCCAGTGCTGCACCCTTGGCTGGCGTGGCCTTGCCCTTCCAGGTGGCCTCCTCAGAGGGGACGCTTTTAAGAGGAC
>NW_011889012.1:685028-688699 GCF_000151845.1 Pteropus vampyrus
TCTCCTCGCAGCTGGGTCCCTGAAGCCGACACCCAGGGAGCTGACGCTCAGGCTTCTCAAACTGGACGCGCCCGCGCCGGACTCCCATGTCCCCCGCACACCTGCTCCTCCGCCATTGTCCCCGTCGTAGGTGGAGGCTCCGTTCTGTGCAGGCCCAGCCCTGGTCATTGTCAGCTCTCTCTTCTCTCGCTCACGCCTGCTGGCTCGTCTTGCTGTCTGACTGTCCCGTCACAGGGCCCCCCCCTGCTGGAGCCACCACCGTCCTGCCCGGATGGTTGGAGTGGCTGTCTTGCTGCTGTCTGCCACCACCTGGGCCCCGAAGGTCACTCCAGCAGGCCCTGCAGAGAGATAGAGCAGATCCTAAGTTGGTCATGTCACCTCTCTGCCCAAAGCCCCCCGCACGCCCGCTTACTCCTTCTGTGGCCTCCGGGGCTGGGCCAGAGCTCGCCGTGCGGAGCCAGCCGCAGGCCATGTCCCTTCGAGAACTGCACAGTGGTCCCTACCTGCTGGGGAGGGCAGGTTCGCCACCCGCTGTTTCGGTCTCAGCCTTCGGTCCCCGGCCGAAATGGTGAGCGGATGGGGACGTGTCGGTTAGAGCCCAGCTCGACGGCGGTGATGACATTGAGGGCCGCCACTCGCTGCGGTTGGCTCCTGGCCAGAGACTGGCTTAAGTGCTTTACAAACACTTTCTTGTTTGACAGTTGCAGAAATAATGGCAAACGTTTATGGAGCGGTGGCCGTGAGCTCAGCACTTCACAAGCGTGGCATCTTGCAATAACCTGTTTTACAGATGAGGAGCCTGAGTCCAGCCCCTGTGTCCCCCAAAGCCAGGAGACGCCCAGCTGGGTGCAGACTCGCCTCCATCCCGCCCGCTCCGGCCCCATAGGCACGGCCTCTGCCCGGGCCTCTTGGTAGCTGTGTGCAGCCACATCCGACCTCCGGAGGTAGAGACCAGTCTACCTGCGGGCCGCGGGCCTGGGGTTCCCGTGACACGAAGGCCACGGGACTCCTGACGGCTTCTGGGATCCATCGGCTCCCTCCGTGTGTGCGTGTACACGTTGTTGGGAGAAATGCCCACAAACCGGGCACTTGAAACAGCAGAAACTTACTCTCTCACGGTTCTGGGGGCCGGAGTCTGAAATCCAGGTGTCATCCGGGCCGCTCCGTCCAGGGACCCCGGGGGAGAGTCCCGGCTCCTCCGTTCCAGCTGCCAGTGGTGGTGGCGATCCTGGGCTGTGGCTACATCACCCTGGTCCCTGCCCGTCCTCTCGTGGCCTCCCTCGCCGTGTGCCTTCCTCTCATAGAGATGGTGGTCATCCGAGATCAGGCCGTAAGTCCAGGCCGACCCCGTCTTAGCCAAGTCCACCTGCAAAGATCCTGTTTCCAGGGAGACCACATTCTGAGGTTCCCAGCAGACACGAGTTTTGGGGGACACCGTTCGCCCCCGTATGCCTTCCTGCAGCCCCCGTTCCTCACCTGTCCTGGGAGGCCAGTGTGGCCTACTTTCCCAGTCCATATGTTTGGGACGTCCGAGGGACCGCCCAGAATCCCCTCCTGGACCTGTCCTGCCCATCCACCTCCCTGTGGTCTAGCGTGAGAGCTGACCTGCACACGTTGGGGGGCCGGGGCACCCTCCCACAGTGTAGCACGACATCCCCACGTGCGACAGACTCCCTGAGGGATCCAGGGGGGCCAGGGCTGGGTGGGCTGCACCCCGTGTGGTCTGGCTTCAGCCTCATTTTGCCCCCGCTCCGGGGTGGGCAGCACCCAAGGACGTGTTCCGCGTGACTTGGGACTCACCCAGGACCAGCTGGGGGTCCAGAAGGGCTGGGGACACTGCTTGGAGCCCGGCTCAGCTGTAGGGCCAACGCTGAGCCGCCCGCACCCCTGGCCGCCCGTGGGCAGTTGGCATGTGCCCCTTCTCCATTCTCCAGCTCTGGAAAAGGCGTGGCACAACGGGCCACCGGGCAGTGTGCTGCCAAGGAAGGACACTGTGTGCGAAAGTGCTCAGGAAACTGGCCACAGGCCCGACCTCGCTCCGTGGGCGCCGTCCGCTGGCCCCAGAGGCTCTTCTGGGAGGCGGTCGGGCCCGGCGCCAGGTGCTGCCGCTGGGTATCAGACTTGCTGGTCTCACAGGGAACGCTGCTCGGCTTCTGCCGGGACTCAGTCTCGACCCCCGAGATGCCGCACCCCGCGGGGGCGATCTGCACCCTACCCCGCTGCGCTCGGTGTTGACGGGGACAGCCAGGCTGACAAGGACGCACGCAGAAGACCCCGAGGAGACCTGCTGGCTCCCAGGGCCCTGCCCCCACCCCCGCCTGCGTGCTCCGTGGACCTGCCACACTGGCGTCCCCTGAGTGTGTCTTAGAAACACAAACCCTGGGCCCCAGACCTCTACAGGGGTCGCTCGCTGCAGCTAACGTGATGCCCGGGGATTCTGTGAGGCTTCCAGTGTCGGCTGAGCTGGGAGCTGGGAGGGGCTGAGGCAGCTGCCCCCGAAGGCACAGGTGCGGCCTGAGGTGGGACGGAGGCCAGGTGAGTCAGGCCCAGGGCGAGGGAGGAGCAGGGTGCAGGTGAGGATGGGTGAGCCTATTCCGGAAGCACTGGGCGGGGCAGACGGCCAGGAGGGCCCCGGGTGGGAGCGCTGTCCCCCAGCTGCATGAGGCCACTATTCTGCCCCACTGGGGTCCCATCTCGTCTCCTTTGTTTTTTTAACCCCTGGCGGGGCTGAGAAGAGACGGCGGCTAATCAGGCCCGGGGCCCTGGGGCTTCATCAGGCCCTGGTCCCAGCACCCGCTCCTCTCCTCGGACACAGGGACAGCCTGTGCTGCCCAGTCCCCTTAGGGAGGAGACAGGCCACCTGGGGGACTGCCCCATCAGCACAGCAGCACGTGCCCACTGTCTGCAGAGCCGCTGCCTGCCGGGCCCACCTGCCTCCTCCGGGGACAAGTCGCCGTCTTCACAAGCACCGCGAGTGTCCATCCTGGCTGTGCCCAGCCCTACAGCCGCACGTCCCTCCCGCCTGGGGGGTGGGTGGCTGTACCCATCGCAGGGGTGGAGGGGCCGAGGGGAGCAGGGCCCGCACTACCCCGCCTCCCGGAGGAGCCGGCCAGCCCAGGGACTGCTGGCTCCAGACGGCAAGCACGCCTGAGGCGAGGAGCCGTGCTCGGCACCCTCCATGGAACCCCTGCGTCAGCTCGAAGTCTGCATTGAATCCGGGAGGCCGGCAGCTTGGGCGACGGAGGCAGGAGGGCCCCTGCGGGAAGCTCGCAGACCTCAGGCGAGTCACCAGTCACCGCGGAAAGGAATCGCGTCGTGGGGAAGTGCCTTCGACGCCTCAGGGAGCATCAGGCGCAAAGGCAGTCGTGAGCAGGTTTGTGTCACACAGGAGAGCACGGCAGAGCCTTATCCGTTCTGAGCCGGATCAGATTGTCCTTAAACCCATCAGAGGACTCGCAAGGCAGCTGGCGGCCCCAGAGACCCTCCTCAGCGTCCTGCAAAAGTCATCTCTTTGAATTCAGAAAGAAGACTTCAAGCAGAGGCGCAGGCCCTGGACCAGGGCGGACACTCAGGGTGCTGAGTCTCCGGCAGCCGCCGAAGTTCGACCCACAGCCTGAAGGTCGACTCGCATCCCGGCGGCCCCTCTGTGCCCCCTGCTCAGTGAGGCTTTC
>NW_011889012.1:689982-692062 GCF_000151845.1 Pteropus vampyrus
TGTACTCCCCCCAATTCAGAAAGGGATGAGGACAAAGGGACTTCGTGACATCACAATGTCACTGGATGAGTTTGCCAGATCAGAGCAGCAACGGCTCATTTGCCTAACAAGCCCGCAGGCAGCAGGCAATTAAAATCTACCCAGGTACCCAGTGCTGGGACCAGAAGCCGTCGCCCTGCCCCTCGCCGCCCCAGCTTGTTTGTGTGGCTGGTTGCTGGGAGCAGAGCGGCCGTGATAGTGGCCTGAGCGCATCTTGGAGCGAGGAGATGAGATTTGACTGCGTGCAGTTTTTCTTAATTCAGTTTCTTTGTCAGGAGCCCGCAGGCAGCCTCTGGGCTCCCAGGAGCCACTTTGCTGCAGACGGCCCTTCCGGGCCTGGGGGAGGGGGCTGGGGGCGGGGACCTTGGCCTCTGGCTCGTTCTGCTTTGTCTTCAGAAACAGAACTTCGCCACACCGTCCTGGACGCCTTGACTACGCACAGGTCATGGATGACCGGGACGAAGGACACTGAGGAGAAATGACAGCGGAGTGCGAGCCGTGATTCTCAGGTGCGTCCGAGCCCCTCAGAGTCACGCGCGACCGAGGTCCGGGCTGCTCGTTACGCAGCATCCTCATGCGGCGCCACAGCCGACCGACGCGGGGTCCCCTCTGCCACCTGAGAATGCAGACACTGTCGGGGGGCCACAGCTGTCCATCGAGGGGCAGGGACGTCATCGCACCCGTCACCCTGCCCGTGGTTCCTCCTCTGCACCTCGGTCCTCGGAGGAAGTCCCGTCAGCCCCCGTGTGACGTGAGCGAGCGAGCAGCGTCAGTGTCGCTCCACGGCGAGCCCACGTCACCCCCTCCCGACAGCGATGGTCACAGTGGGGACGGTCACCGTGTGGTGGCCCAGGCCCCTGCGATGGCGGCCGTTCTCACGCTCTGCCCTCTTCTCAGCCTCGAAGGTCCCGAGGGGACCGCAGCCACACCAGGCAGTGACCGGGGAGCGTGCTCAGAGCAGCGTCACGCTAAGGCTCGCCTGCGGGCAAGCGTGTAGCATCGGGCACGCGTGTGACGAGCGTGGGGCCGCCGCCTCTCGCCCGCCGGCTGCGGATGCTCATATCTGCGCGTAGGTCTCCTGTACGTAGGCGCTCCCAACGACCGGAGTGACAAGCTCGAAGGACAACAGAAGCCATCTCGAGGGGCGAAGGGACAGGTGATTTCCACTTTCTTCCTCGTCGTTTTGCACGTTACCGAGAGTCTCTACAAAGAACAAACGACTTTCTAAATCAGAAATTAAAAAATGGTTTCGTAGAGAGAAGGGACGGGGAGTTACACACAGGTACCCCTGCCTGTGGCTGCTGGGGACACTCCAGTGAGGTCGGCGCCCAAAGCCAGTCTGTCCTTGATTCAGGTTCACGGCCACAGCGCCCCAAGTTTAGGGAGAGCAGAAGCCCTGGGGACAAGGGGGAAGGTCGGGGTGTCGGGCCTGGCTCCGCGCCTGCTGAGAAGGGCGACCCGGGCAGGTGCCCTGGCTGAAGAGCGAGTGGCATCCGGCCTCTCGCGGGCCAGCCCGGGTCACGGGGAGCCGCACAGGTGCTGGACACGGAACGTCACTCCAGGGCAGCCCGATCTGGCCCTAACCCCGTGTGCGACCTTTATGTCCACGTGGGGCGTGGCTGTCCCGACTCGCCGCGGCCACGCAGGCTGAGGATGCAGCCAGTCCGTCCACCAGACTCGCTTGGGCCAAACAGCGAGGCCGGTGCTTACCGCACGACCGAAACGGAGCGGGCGTCCAGGGGCCCAGGCTCCCCGGCCTGCGAGGCCGGCGGGGGAGCCGCGCAGGCTGGCGAGGCCTCGGGGCTGCGCCTGCAGCTTTGCATTTTAATCACGAGTAATTCCAGGTGGCTGGCTGCACCCCCGGCACTGGGTGGGAGGAGAAACTGAGCACCCAGCTTCTATCCTCTCCCTCCCACCAACCCCGCCGCTACCTGCTCCCGCTGCCGGAGAGGAGGAGTCCCCAGAGAGCACGTGACCCAATTTCCTGCTGCACATGGGGACGCCGAGGCCCGGGCAGCCGCCGGACTTCCCCGCACAGGGG
>NW_011889012.1:693308-694444 GCF_000151845.1 Pteropus vampyrus
CGCCGGGGTTCTGTCGATTTAACGAATTAATTCCACAAATTACTGAATCGATACCTAATTACGACCGTGCACAGTTGAGACAGCCCTCGGAGCAAAGAGCCATTGTCACCGTCTTCACAGGGAGCTCCGGGTTCACGGAGTGCTCGCTGGCCACCCACAGGGCTGCAGGCTGCCTGAGGGACTCAGAATGTGTCCCCGCCTGGGGCTCAGCCAGCCAGGGTGACGGGGGCCGAGGACTGCAGGGACGGCGCTGTGGCTTGAAGCCCACGGCCTGGCAGCCCGCCCCTCGAAGCCCCCTGTGCACCCTGGACCGTCCGGTCTGCAGGCGGGGGCCCCCTCACCCCTGCTCTGTTTCAGGGAAATTTGGCCCAACTTGGACAGTGCAGTGGGGGGCTGGGGAGGGCGGAGCCGAGGTGAGGCGCAGCCGGGGTCCCACTCGGCAGCAGTGGGGGCCGAGTCGGGGCTCATGGCGGGAGGCGGGTGGGATGATGCGCGAGGCCCTGGCTGCCGTCAGCTGGGCGTGCCTGGGGTCGCGGCCACTTGTCCTCTGTCTGGCAGGACTTCCTGCCGCGTCCGCAGGCTCTCCCCATCTCCCCCTCTACGCAGCTGTACCCCGGGGCGTCCACCCCACGAGGCCTTCGCTGACCCTCCGCCTCGCACCCCCCAGTCCCCCGTTCAGAGCGCGTCTGCTCATCCAGGTCCTGTGACGCCCGTCCCTCCGAAGGTCGCCGGTCCTGCCCATACCCGCTCCACAGACGTGTCCTGGCGCCGGGGGCTTGGCGACCCACCCCGGGCCCTGGATGAGTGACGCAGCCGCCGACGCAGACTCAGGATCAGCCGGCACCCGGGCTGTGGGACTCAGGGGGCCGTAAACGACGCCACCTTCCTCCTGGGAGATGACACCCACCCAAGAAATCAGAGCAGGCGCGGGGCCCGCGGTCCTGCTCTTGACGGGCCTGACTGGAGACCGAGGCTCAGAATGGAGCAGTTGGTCCTCGCCCGGCGGCCTCCCGCCAGAGCCAGCCCCCTGCCTGAAGTGCCATCTGCGCCCTTTCAGGCAGAAATCACAGAAAAATTAGATCTGGCTCCCGCCTACTCCAGGACTTGAAGCTTTAAACTCAGACCCTCCCCTGGTC
>NW_011889012.1:696949-699550 GCF_000151845.1 Pteropus vampyrus
GGGGAAGCCTGTGGGGGTGACGACGCCTCTGTCGTGGTCAGGTGCGGGCTTCGGGGAGCACACCTGCCAAGCCCATCATGCGCACACCCCCACGACGGTGGCCCCTGTGCTGCCTCCACCTCGTGAAGCCGTTTGAAAGGCAACGGGGCTGCATCCGGCTCCGGTCAGGCCCCCACGCTGGACGGCGGTCAGCGAATGGCCCCGCAGAGGCCCGACCGGCTTCGGCTGGCGGTTCTGACCCCACGGCTGTTGTCTGGGCCTGGCTCGCCTTCACCCCTCCTGGGGCTGCTCTCTCCTGCCCGAGGCCACAGGGCCACCAGGGCAGGGTCCCAGGGGACGGGGCTCCGCAGGCCTCTGACCCGGCTCAAGGACCCACGTCCGCCCTGAAGGAGCCTTCTTAGCACCATGGTCTGAGCCTCGGCTGCCCACGGGCCCCCTGCTTTCCAGCGTCCTGCCCCGTGTCCTGCACAGATGGTCACACCTGTCACCTCCCCACTTCCCTTCCCCGGGGGCTCCCAGGGGGTCACGTCCAGTCCTGCCTTAGCGTCTGCTTCTAGAGGACAGGCGTTAACAGGCAAGGGAGCCAGGGTCTGGGGTCTGGCACACGGTCGGCACACGGTAGGCTTTGGCTGAGTGAATGAATGAATGAATGAATGAGCGAGCGCACGCGTATGTCACGTCCATCTGGGCATTCCGGCGGCGGGTACCGGATCCGTTGAGGACACGTGGGACAGAGACAATCAGAGCAGAGAGGGAGCAGGCAATGAATGAGGGGCTGCCGTGGGGTGACCGGGTCCCCTGAGGGGTGTGTCCGTACCCCAAACCCAGAACCCGGGACTGCGACCTTATTTGGAAAAGAGGTCTTTGCAGATGTCGGTCAGGATCTTGAGATGAGGTAATGGCCCTGGGTTCCTGGGGGGTGTCCTAAGCCCCGTGGCCGTGGCCTTATAAGAACACCTGGAGCCACCGGCAGCTGGGGGAGGTGGGCAGGACCCTCTCCTAGTGCGGGGGAGGGAGGTGGCCCCGCCGACACCTTGACCATGTTCTAAGCCACTGTGTCTGTGGTGATCTGTGATGTCATGTCAGCCTACTGACCCAGGGGGCCGCTCAGCGATCCCACAGACGTTTCTCCGCCAACCCGTACCTGCTGGGACTCTGTCCCTCGTGGGGGAGTCCCAGTGACATGGCCCAGGCCCCTGTCTCCCCCTCAGAGGCCCGAGTTGTCCTGAATGGTGTCACGCAGGGCCCCTGAGGGGCGGGAGAGGCAGCTGGGATGAGACAGCGTGGCCGGTGAGAGCACCCTGGGACAGAGGGTCTTGGGGACTTGCCTGGGAGGGGTCTCGGGCCACTCACACACACTCGAGATGCGGACGCCGCATCTCGGCGTCCCCAGCCCCTGGCTCAGCGCCCTGTGAACAGCATGTGTGCATTGTCCCATCCCACAGAGGGGAAGCTGGGGGGTCCGAGGGCCTGGGACAGCTGAGGCCCCACGGAGAGACCTCAGCCCACTGAGCGGGGTGCTGCTGTGGTGGTGCGGCCGGGGGAGGGAGCTGCCTGGGGCTGCCGGAGGGGAGGGCTCCCCGAAGCTCCATCTGCAGGGGCCTCTACAAGCTGTTTGGAAGGAGAAGGGGCTGTGGGGAGCCTGCCCCAGTCCAGAAACCTCGGCTGGTGGGGGAAAGGGCCAGGTGGGGCTGAGGGTCCACCGGGGCATGGAGCGGGGGCCCCTCCCACCCAGGGCCCAGTGCAGGAGACCCAGGCCCACCTGTCTCACCGCCACCCTCGCCCAGACCCCCACGCCGAGATCACCAGGCAGTGCGCCCCCCAGATCTGCAGACTCATGCTGCCCCACCAGAGCCCAGCTTCCTTCTGCTGAATTCTCAGCATTTAATAAAGCAGATCGGCTCCTGCGCAGGAAGGAGGTGTTCTGCTGCCACCTGCCGACCACTCGCCGTGCGGACGGACAGGCCTTCACCTAAGCAGGGAGGGGCGGGGCAGGGAGGACGGAGAAAGAACGGGGAGGAGAACACAGGGGGAGGGGCGGAGGCCCAGGCCTGACCGATGGACCTGGCGATGTGTCGTGGAATGGCAGTGACCACGAAGCCCAGACGGCCGCTGAGGAAGCCGAGGCCGAGAGGCTGTGCCCGGGGTGGGGAGGCAGGAGCCGCCCGCCGCCAGCCCTGTGCCCGCTCCTCACGGGGGGCTGTGGCCGTCCCCAGCAGGGTCCCCTTAGCCGCTGGAAGTCTTCTGCCAAGAACTGGCACCAAAGGCCCTTTAGGTCAAATGAAAACTCAGCCCGAGTGTCGCGCTCAGGGTCCCGGCGAGACAAAGCGGCCCCAGTGTCCGCACTAAGGGAGGGAGGAGGCCACCGACCCGCGATCCGAACCTCCCGGCGGCTCTGCCGGATCCGACTAGTTCGGGACAATGTGAGACGTGGAGCAGCGACTGCGGCGTGAGCCGGCGTCGCTCTGCCCCGCGGAAGGCCGAGAGGGTCCGCGGAAGGACCGGCGGGGAAGCCGGGAGCAGCCGTGCCGCGCGGGGCAGGGGAAGCCTGTGGGGGTGACGACGCCTCTGTCGTGGTCAGGTGCGGGCTTCGGGGAGCAC
>NW_011889012.1:699929-703701 GCF_000151845.1 Pteropus vampyrus
GGGAGCAGGCAATGAATGAGGGGCTGCCGTGGGGTGACCGGGTCCCCTGAGGGGTGTGTCCGTACCCCAAACCCAGAACCCGGGACTGCGACCTTATTTGGAAAAGAGGTCTTTGCAGATGTCGGTCAGGATCTTGAGATGAGGTAATGGCCCTGGGTTCCTGGGGGGTGTCCTAAGCCCCGTGGCCGTGGCCTTATAAGAACACCTGGAGCCACCGGCAGCTGGGGGAGGTGGGCAGGACCCTCTCCTAGTGCGGGGGAGGGAGGTGGCCCCGCCGACACCTTGACCATGTTCTAAGCCACTGTGTCTGTGGTGATCTGTGATGTCATGTCAGCCTACTGACCCAGGGGGCCGCTCAGCGATCCCACAGAAGTTTCTCCGCCAACCCGTACCTGCTGGGACTCTGTCCCTCGTGGGGGAGTCCCAGTGACATGGCCCAGGGCCCTGTCTCCCCCTCAGAGGCCCGAGTTGTCCTGAATGGTGTCACGCAGGGCCCCTGAGGGGCGGGAGAGGCAGCTGGGATGAGACAGCGTGGCCGGTGAGAGCACCCTGGGACAGAGGGTCTTGGGGACTTGCCTGGGAGGGGTCTGCCTGGGAGGAGGGGGCTGTCTGTGAGGGCAGGGGCTCCCAGGTGGCTGATAGGGCGCTGTGGGACGGGCCGCAAGGTCAGGGCCTGCCTTCCTGCCGTGGCCTGAAGTCGCTCCAGGCCCCAGAAGCCCCAAGAAAGGGGACCTTCACCCTAGGAGGAGCTGCAGCCCCAGGACTGCCCGGTCTGCCCTGGGGACCGGGTCGCACTGACCTCAGCGTAGCACCCAGTCCACTTGGGGCCAGAGACTCACTCCCCAATCGCCAGACAGCTGCTGGAAATGGCCTTTTGCCAGCCACCTTTTCTGTGGGGTTGACCAGGAAACTGCCTGGGTGGTTACTCCTACCCCGGTGGCAGCCAGTGGTTGGTCCACGTGGGACTGTGACAGCCGCCCGCTTGGCTCAACCCCGTCCTCCGGGCCTGTCAGGGTGCCCTTGCAGCTCGGCTTTCTCTCTGGTCCCGAGGAGGTGGGGCCCAGGCACAGCCCCTCATCCCCAGGCAGTCTCCACCAGGGTCCGCTGCCCAGGCCCGCCTCCCTCTGGGAGCGGGAGGCTTCCTGCCCCTTGTGTGAGACCGGGCTCCTTCTCGCTGGCGTCCATGGTCCCCGACGGGGCCGGTCCGTGTGCCAGCTCCGCTCCGGACGCCTGGGCTCTGGCTGTGCGCCCACGGGAGTCTCACGTTTACAGTACCCACGTCAGTAAGGACACCCAGGGAACACGCAAACTTTTATAACTCCAGGTTTTGACGGGTGGGGGAGGCAGGGAGGTGGGGGGAAGAGAGGTGGGGTGCTGCGGCAGGAGGCCTTTCAGAGAAGGGAGGTGCCCGCCCGGGGTAGGCTGACCGGCGTCCGGCCCACGGCGCACAGCTGCGATTTGAGGAATGGCCACGAGATGGCACCATTGTGACATGGATGCCGGCAGCCGGGCATCCTGCCGCTGAGCCCACTACCCCTACCGGCCGACACTGACTGACCCTGAAGGGAACCAGCCCCCCCCCCCACCCATTTGGGCCATGGTCCCCGCACAGCAGCCCGCAGTGGGGCGTGGGGCGTGGGGCGGTGTGCATGGGGGATGGGGGCTCCTGCAGAGCAGCCCAAGCACTCCTACTGCAGGGGGCCTCCCCTGGGCAGGTGGAGCCCTCCCCGGAGGGGCAAGACTCACCACTTCAATCCATCAGATCAGGGGGACGCTAGGCCGGAGAAGGTCAGAAGCGTAGGGCGCAGTGGGGGGACCCTGTCCACCCAGAGGCCCTGACAGCGTGGGCGTCCCCTGAGCACCGGCTGTGTCCTTGGGACCTGCGCTCACTAGGTTGATCCCCACGGCAAACGTGTAGTGGGAACTGTGCTGCCCATTCCCGGGAGCGAGAACCAGGCCGGAGGATGCGAGTCAGTGCCCCGAGCTGAGAGCAGGTGAACGAGCGTATGGATGGAAGGATGGATGGAAGGATGGATGGAAGGACGGATGGAAGGATGGATGGAAGGAAGCATGGCCGGTATTGTCTGGACATCTTAGCAGGGGCCAGAGAAATGTCCAGTTACAGGTGTGGTCCCTCTTAGCTTTGACCTTGGATGCCATGGGGAAGGACAGCTTGACCATGTGCCCTGGACAAATGACCTGTCTCAGTTCCCCGACTGTAAGGAGTCCGTTTCCCAGCTCAGTACACTGTGAAGTGCCGTGGGCAGGAGGGGCAAGCTGCGTTCCCCAGTGAGCCCTGGAGTGCGCCCCTGGGCCTTCTCTCTGAACGAGACCCCCGAGCTCTGTCCAGACCTGGACGGCAGGGGACGGGAGCCCTGCGTGTTCTCGGACCCGAGGACACCCTTGGGGACACCCCAGAGGTCACTTCCCATCACAGTGTCCCAACGAAGAGTTCTGCCCGCCTGCCGCTCTCGCAGCTCTGAGGACCTCCGGGAGGCCCCCGTGTGTCCGCAGCCTGGACGCCCTCCAGCCAGTCAGCCCCAGCCAGAGCCGCCGAGGCCAAAAGCCCCCACACAAATTAACCACACATACCCTTAACGGAGCACCAGAGCAAAGACTTCGCAAGCCTTCATGAATACTGCAGGGCTGGGCTGCCCGTTGCCAAACCAGGGATGACTTTGTCACCTTTCCCTGAAAGTTCCCATAAGGGGAGTTGGCTGGTGGGGTGGGAGACTCGCCGACTCGCGTGGGCTTCAAAAGGGCACCTCGCAGAGCCCAGAGCTCACAGATCCTTCCAGAAGCAGGGTGCTCACCGCTCCCCAGGCAGCCGCCTCCTCAGTGGGCAGAGACAAGGGCCAGGGCACCTCTAACTTCTTTGAGAGGACACCTGGCAGCCTGTGCTGTCACCCCCAGCCACCCTAGCTCTCTAGGTCCCTGGCTCAGAGAGCCCAGATCCTGCACCCCGCAGACTGGACGGTCACGGCCTGGGCAGAAGGTGGGGCGGGCGGGGGAGGCTAACAGGGCAGCACCGTGGCCAGGTGTCTGGGCTGGAGGGACAGAGCGAGCTTGGCGTGTACCTGGGAGGGGGCGGGGCCAGCCCCCCGCCTGAGAAACTCGTGGCCTTGTGGGCTCACCGTGAGCCGAATGTCTTGGGCCGTGTGACCAGCACCCACAGACCTGCACAGCTGCAGTGTCCAGGATCCAGCCACCAGGCATGTGCCCAGCTGGGACCCCGACAGGGGCCAGCTGAACCGCGGGCCACATAAAGGTTCTCTGCGCCCAACTCTGCTGTTTCCCAGGTCACCCCAGCCCACCCTGGCCCGGCCCTCTCCCCTCCCTCTGCGCCCCTCAGGGCTAAGTCCCACTCACCTTCGGGCCCACGACGCCCGCCCAACCCCCGCTTCCTTCCGCACGGACCCTCATCCTACAGATGCGGGACACGGAGGCCCAGTGTCGGGGTGGCCTGCCCCAGGGGACACAGTTGGGAAGCAGTGGAGCTGGGATTCGAACCTGGCCCGCTCTGGAAGCGGGGTGCCGATCACGGGTCGTCCTGCCTCCCGCTGCTCGGGTCTTCAGGGACCCCAAGCTGCCCGCTTCCCCGAACGGGATGGCCCTGCAGTGGACTCAGACGGGGTGAGGCCTGGTTTCTGTTAAACTCCACAGTTCGTTCTGCAGACGTAAACACAGAAGCTGTTTCGTCACGAGCAATGGCTGCTGGGGAGGCCCAGGGACCGCCTCGCCTGAGAAAATCAGAGGGTGAGAAGGGGCGGGG
>NW_011889012.1:703751-706996 GCF_000151845.1 Pteropus vampyrus
TGGCGTGTACCTGGGAGGGGGCGGGGCCAGCCCCCCGCCTGAGAAACTCGTGGCCTTGTGGGCTCACCGTGAGCCGAATGTCTTGGGCCGTGTGACCAGCACCCACAGACCTGCACAGCTGCAGTGTCCAGGATCCAGCCAC
The DNA here is from genome assembly GCF_000151845.1 of Pteropus vampyrus. NCBI lineage: Eukaryota > Metazoa > Chordata > Mammalia > Chiroptera > Pteropodidae > Pteropus > Pteropus vampyrus. The sequence goes on from NW_011889012.1 coordinate 703,894, forward strand.
CAGGCATGTGCCCAGCTGGGACCCCGACAGGGGCCAGCTGAACCGCGGGCCACATAAAGGTTCTCTGCGCCCAACTCTGCTGTTTCCCAGGTCACCCCAGCCCACCCTGGCCCGGCCCTCTCCCCTCCCTCTGCGCCCCTCAGGGCTAAGTCCCACTCACCTTCGGGCCCACGACGCCCGCCCAACCCCCGCTTCCTTCCGCACGGACCCTCATCCTACAGATGCGGGACACGGAGGCCCAGTGTCGGGGTGGCCTGCCCCAGGGGACACAGTTGGGAAGCAGCGGAGCTGGGATTCGGACCCCGCCCGCTCTGGAAGCGGGGTGCCGATCACGGGTCGTCCTTCCTCCCGCTGCTCGGGTCTTCAGGGACCCCAAGCTGCCCGCTTCCCCGAACGGGACGGCCCTGCAGTGGACTCAGACGGGGTGAGGCCTGGTTTCTGTTAAACTCCACAGTTCGTTCTGCAGACGTAAACACAGAAGCTGTTTCGTCACGAGCAATGGCTGCTGGGGAGGCCCAGGGACCGCCTCGCCTGAGAAAATCAGAGGGTGAGAAGGGGCGGGGTGGGGGGAGCCGGGCAGGACAAGATCAGGAGGCCGCCAGCCGCAGGGGCTGGGGGCTGCTGGGGTCACCGCTCGGGCCCTGGAGACGGCTCGGGCAGCTGGGAAACAGAGCCTCTCAGGCCGGGGGCGGCGGGGGGTGCAGGTGGAGGGTTCACACCCCCAGGCCCCGTCTCAGGTTTGGGTCTGAGCCAGCGGGCACCTCTCTCGGAAAGATGGAAGCCCCGCCCACTGCTGGGAAGAGGGCGGCCTCTAGAGAGTCGCCTTGCTCTGGAATGACTGTTTGCCGACTTCCCTCCCGCGGGCTAAGCGCCCTCCTCTAAGGCCCTGGAGATTGGGGCACACACGCCACCCTGATGGGCTGTCACGCCGACGGGAGGCAGAGTGCTGTGTGTGTTCGCGTGTATGCCGTGTGTGCCGAGTGCCACCCAGTGGACTCCGACCACGTCGACGGCCCCCTCGTTGCACATTCAGCCATGTCCAGTTCCTCATCACTGGATAAATGACAGGGCAGCCAGCACCTTCAGCTGCCGTGCCTGTCGGCACTGGCTCCTCGGTGACGACATGCATTCCCCAGGAGGGACCGGGCCGTGCGCCCATAGCCAGCCTACGACAGTGTCCCCACTGTATCACCCACGTAAACGGTGTCATTTTTAAGTGATGGATGAGAAGTGGCATCTCGATGTGGCTTCGGTTGGTGGCTCTGTGCCTGACTTGGCTGCTTTTCCAGACACTTAGTGACCAGCGTCTGGTCCTGTGAGGTGTATGTCTGTCTCCTGAGGCTGCGACAACCAAGTGCCACCAACTCTGCGGCTTAGACAGTAGAGGTGCGTTGTTGCCTGATTCTAGAGGCTGGCAGTCCCAGATCGAGGTGTCGGCAGGGCCGCGCCCTACAAAGGCGCCAGGGGAGGCTCTGCCCCCTTTTCCGTCTGGTGGCTCCCGGCAGCGCCTCGTGATCTCCAACCCGTGCTGTCCCCGTGTGCGTGGCTGTGTCCGGCGTCCCCTTTCATAAGGACACCGATCAGGTTGGACTGGGGCCACCCTACTCTAGTGCGACTTCGTCTCATTACATTGCATCCACAAGGGGCCTATTTACAAATAAGAAAGCGCTCTGAGGGGCTGGAGTTAGGCCTTCACACTTGGGGGTCACGATTCAGCCCCTCACAGGCAGGGCCGCACGCGCCGGACCTCGTGGAAAACGCCCCTCCCTTGGAGATGTGCAAGCAAAGGGCAGGCACGTCCTTGGCGACAGCGTCGGCAGCGGTGGAGGGGCCCCTGGGATGCCCGCGGAGTGGGTTAGGACCCGAGGTCTTGGCCAGAGCAGCAGGGAATTCTATGCAGCGGAGGACGGGGTTCTTTCGGGGGGAAAGCGAGAGAGAATCGATGCGGAGCGGGCATGTGGCTTTGTGAGTTCTGTCCTCTTCGGGTGGTGAAGTTCAGCGAACCACTTAAAACCCCCATTAAGCTGACGAGCTGCTCAGAAATAGAAAAGTGATTTTTTTTTTTTTTTTTATGGCATTTACTGCTCAGACCTACCCGCTCAGCCAGGAAGACAGTCCCCACAAAGAATGCCGCTTGCTTTGGGTCTCCCCTGGCGTTTTGTCAGGTCCGGCAGTCCGCGGGGGCTCAGAGACCACGTGCTGCAGGGGCGAGTGTGTCTGGTCGCGTGGGCGCACGCGTACATGCATGCATGCACGGACGGAGGAAGGCTTGCGAGCCAGACCCAGACTCTGGGCATGGGGACGGACGGCGCTGGTCACCCTACGCCATTCATTCCTGGGAGCCAGAATATTCTGGCCCACCAGGAAGGGCCAGGAGCATCGCCCAATCTACCCCAACACACCTTGGGAGGCATTCGATTTCACCATTCCGCGCATTTCAGCGACATTTTCTTTGGAACCAGAGCACAGCCAGAGGGAGGTGATGGTGAAGAGGGAAAGTGGCCCATCACCGGAGGAACCAAGGAAAGGCCTGGGGGGCAAGGTCACTGCTTTCACCCATCTGAGGGCTGCCGCGGGAGGAAGGGCCCCGAGCATGTCACATGGGGCTCTGTCTAGGGGACACAGCTAGAACTGGTGAATGGATGTCCTCGGGAGGCAGAGAGCAGCCAGAGCCACCGAAGTGTGAAGAGGAGTCCTCGTAAGGTGGTGAGCTCACCGTCCCCAGAGGAGTGCAAGCTGGGCCTCGCTGCTCAGCTGGGAATATTACGTGAAAAGCACTGATGGGCACAGAGTTGCACCGGGGGCCACATAAAGCTGGTCCCAAATGGCAGGAGGCTGGCGTGGGGGTTGCTGCGGGTGTCGCTCTGAGCTTCTGCGGGGACCCCGAGTCCTGCTCACGTTGTTGCTTTCCTTCTCCCCCGGGAGGGCCGTGTGGGGCCCATCAAGGAGCTGGGCCCTCCATCTCCAGACTCTGTCTCCGGGTCAGAGAGCCTGGCTGAGGGACCCATAGGCAGGGTTGCCCTGGCCCCCAGCCCGGCCCATGGGCCAGGCCAGCCCAGGCAGCAAGGGGAGCTCGACCAGGAAGTGGGGGAGGCCAGGCTGG
>NW_011889012.1:707371-710763 GCF_000151845.1 Pteropus vampyrus
GGAAGACAGTCCCCGCAAAGAATGCCGCTTGCTTTGGGTCTCCCCTGGCGTTTTGTCAGGTCCGGCAGTCCGCGGGGGCTCAGAGACCACGTGGTGCAGGGGCGAGTGTGTCTGGTCGCGTGGGCGCACGCATACATGCATGCATGCACGGACGGAGGAAGGCGTGCGAGCCAGACCCAGACTCTGGGCATGGGGAAGGACGGCGCTGGTCACCCTACGCCATTCATTCCTGGGAGCCAGAATATTCTGGCCCACCAGGAAGGGCCAGGGGCATCGCCCAATCTACCCCAACACACCTTGGGAGGCATTCGATTTCACCATTCCGCGCATTTCAGCGACATTTTCTCTGGAACCAGAGCACAGCCAGAGGGAGGTGATGGTGAAGAGGGAAAGTGGCCCATCACCGGAGGAACCAAGGAAAGGCCTGGGGGGCGGGGTCACTGCTTTCACCCATCTGAGGGCTGCCGCGGGAGGAAGGGCCCCGAGCATGTCACATGGGGCTCTGTCTAGGGGACACAGCTAGAACCGGTGAATGGATGTCCTCGGGAGGCAGAGAGCAGCCAGAGCCACCGAAGTGTGAAGAGGAGTCCTCGTAAGGTAGTGAGCTCACCGTCCCCAGAGGAGTGCAAGCTGGGCCTCGTCGCTCAGCTGGGAATATTATGTGAAAAGCACTGATGGGCACAGAGTTGCACCGGGGGCCACATAAAGCTGGTCCCAAATGGCAAGAGGCTGGCGTGGGGGTTGCTGCGGGTGTCGCTCTGAGCTTCTGCGGGGACCCTGAGTCCTGCTCACGTTGTTGCTTTCCTTCTCCCCCGGGAGGGCCGTGTGGGGCCCATCAAGGAGCTCGGCCCTCCATCTCCAGACTCTGTCTCCGGGTCAGAGAGCCTGGCTGAGGACCCACAGGCAGGGTTGCCCTGGCCCCCAGCCCGGCCCATGGGCCAGGCCAGCCCAGGCAGCAAGGGGAGCTCGACCAGGAAGTGGGGGAGGCCAGGCTGGCGGTGGAGTCTGTCCATCCAGGCAAGGTGTCATAAAAACGCCAAGAATGCTGATTGCTTCAGCCTGTCGGGTGGGGCGGCAGCGGAGGCCTAATTGTGCTCCCGCCAGCTCCCAACGCCCAGGGTGCGAGCGAGCTGGAGGGGTCTGGGCTCTTGATTAGCCGCCAGCCTCCCCCTCCAGCGGTGAGATCATGAGGCTGCGTCTCTACGTCTTGTCGGCCCCTCGTATAATGGGGAGCAGATGCTCTCAGTGGGGCCCGTGTGGGGAGGGCTTTCTGGAGCCAGCCGGTGAACCCAGCCTCCAACCAGGGCAATACTGCCACTTGCTAGAACCTTCCAGGGCTGCCCAGCGCTCTGCGGGGCCTTGGGGCGTGCGCTCTGTCCCGTACTGCGGCTGAGCCAGGGCCACGCCGCGTCTCAAGTGTTAGGGGAGGAATCGGCCCGTCGGCGTCTTGGGACACGGGCCGGGCACCGGGGCACTCGGGTCGTGACAGGCAGTTCCGAACTCGAATCCTTGGGGTCTAAGGCCAGTGCAGGTCTCCCTGGCAGCCCCTCACTGCTTCCCTCCCAGGGGACACACACGGTCAGGCCCTGATGCCCTCATCTCAGTGATGCGGCCGCTGACAGGCAGGCGTGGGGCGTTCCCCATCCTGGCGAGGGACCCGCGGAGCCAGGCCCCAGCCGGGGGTCTCGGCACAGGTGGGGACAGCTGTCCTTTTCCCATCTTTTCCCTTTCGCGGCCACGTCCCCTACAGCAGATCCCAGCGCAGAGATGGCAGCCCCAGCCGTACCGGGGGACTGCCAGGGCCCCCCCAGCAGCGGCCGGATCTACACCCCCAATTCATCCTGTCTAACCAGAATCTCCTGAGCACCTGCCTCCCACAGTGGTGATGTGGAAGGGCCGCGGCGTGGTGTGGGGACAGGCGGTGAGTGCCACCGCGCAGAATGAGGTCGGGGGCTGCAGGGGCGGGTTTAGGTACCGGGACGTGTTCACAGAGGCCTAAGGGAGGAGAGGGAGCCAGTGAGTCCCGAGCACAGGCCATAAGCCGTCGCCCAGCCCAGACGTTTAGGTGGGATCTTCGGGGGCCGCTGTCATAAATTGTCACACTCTGGGGGCTGACAGTGACGGAAGTTCATTCTCTCTCTTCCGGAGCCCTGAAGTCCAAAATCAAGGTGTCAGCTGGGCCTCGCTCCACCCGGAGCTTCCCAGCTCTCCCAGCTTCTGGTGGCTGCCAGCCCACCAATCACTTCAGTCCTGCTGCCCCCCCAGTCCTCCCCCCTCCCCCCTGTTGTCACATGGCTGTCTCCATCCCCATTCGTCCAGGATCGCCCTCCGCCTCGGCCTTCTGAGGACACTCTGATGGCATTTAGGGCCCACCAGGCTAATAATCCAGGACTCTCCTCTATCTCAAGGTCATTAACTTAATCGCATCCACGAAGACCTTTTTTCAAAATAAGGTCACATTTGCCAGGTCCAGGGATTAACCATGGGTGTCTTCGGAGGCCCATTTTTCAGACGACAACCCCAGGGGCAGGACCGTCTCCCCCGTGTGCCATGAAGAAGGTGCTGGTGAGCATTGGAGGATGATTGGTGAGCGACTGAGTGTGGCGCAGGTGCACGGGAGTGCCCAGCGGGTTGGGACTTGTCGGCACTTGTCTTCACATGGCCACTGCATTGTGCTGGGAGGCTGCCCGCTCTGCAGCCAGGGGCTGCCGTCCACCACCCGGTGACACTCTGCTGAGGGCCTGCGAGGTCATTGCTTCTCTCTGCATCTCTTTCTTCATCTCTGAAAGGCCACGTGAGGTTGGGACAAGGCCTGAGCAGGACCGACCAGAAGGCTGTAGGTCACTATCCTGGATATCGGGGTTCCCTGGTGCCCTATGATGGGGGATCATTGATACTCAAACTCAAAGTCAAGGGAGGTCACACAAGCAGCAGAACAGAATGCTGGTGGCCAGGGGACGCCCTTGATCCTCAGCCCGAGGGGGACGAAGCGGGGGTCAGATCTAGCCACCTGAAAAATAGAGTGATCGTAAGTGACAGCAGTAAGTGCCGAAGGTGAGCGCCTGTGTCTGACTTCGTGCAGATGGCCTCATTTCAAACCCACAAACACATACGTGAGGACAGATGTGGGACCAGGAATTGCGGGCCTGGCCCAGATGCCATTCGGGGCTCTATTTCAGGAAAAATCACAAAATTATGAGTGCGAAATTAGAAACGAAAGTGAATATTTAATTCCAAGTAGAAAGAATAACATGTTATCCGTTTTTTTTTTTTGAAACTGACAAATACCATGGATATTTTACAAATCCAGGAAAATAACATGATTTTTACTGCCTCCCTGACGGCGTTTACTTCTCCCCACCTTCTCTTTTTCACTGTCTGCTTTTATTGCC
>NW_011889012.1:711539-713425 GCF_000151845.1 Pteropus vampyrus
TAATGCTCACTCGCTCACTCACGAACCTCCCATGGTGAGGGCCGTCACCGTCACTGCCCCATCTGTGTGTGTCCATCCAGAGTGCCAAAGTCTGCTCGGGGATCGGGAAGGGGGCCGGGCCTCGGAGCCTCGGCTTCCTTCTCCTGCCGCCCCAGGGACTGGGGACCCCCCGGAGAGCTTGGGTACCCTCCTCCCTGGGCGGAGGGGCCCGTGCTCTAAGACTGGGCCACCCTGTGTCCTGGCAGGAACACCTGGGCCGGGGACAGCCTGAGCTGGATTTCTCTGAGGAGAAGGGAGAAGCTGCCGACAGGGTGTGGGTTCCAGTCCCAGCCTGTGACAGCCCAGCTGGGTGACCCCGGGCAGGTCACTTAACCCGTCTGTCCGCTGATGCCCTTGGTGATCAATGAAGCTGAGTGCAGGCAGCAAGGCAGAGCCCCACCAAGAACACCGGCCAAGGGCTGCCTGCAAGCTGGAGGCCACGAGCTTGTGTCCTAAATCCCCGCCCAAGGACAAAGAGCCCGTCACATTCCACAGGCCATGCAGACCCTCCTCCGGCCGCACCTGGGCCGCCTGCAGCTGCTGCCCTCCTGGCGGCCGGCGGGGCTGGGCAGCTGCCCGCCAGTCCTCGGCCGTGATTGCTCCAGGAGGCTTCAGCTCTGCTCGGCCTCTCAGGAGCAATCCCTGGGGCCCCTGCCCCAGGCCTTCACCCCTCCCCTTGGTCGTGCCTGGACACAGGGGAGGCACAGGCCAGCGGGACACGGCCCCACATGTCCAGTCATGGCCTGAAAACCAGCCTTTCCGCCCTGGCTGCAGGCGACCTGAGCTGCGGGCTCACAGCAACGGAAATCGGGAGTTGAAGTCTGCGGAGGCCACAGCTGGGGGACGCCACCTCTTCTCTGCCCCTCCTCCCCCGTGAGGAGTGAGGGTTTCCGTACCTCCCGGCACAGCCGGGCGCCCAGGGACGGGAAGGGGGAATGACAGGCCCATCATCGCCATCACCTCCGCCATTCCTGCAGTTGTGCCCAAACAGCACCTCTCTGTCCCCCGGGGGGGGGGGGCCTGGGACCCAGTTCCCAGAACTGCAGGTGTGGAGCCAGGGAGGGCTCTTAGGATGCGCGGACGCTCCCGGATTCTCTGGGAAAGCCTTTCGAATGAGCTGGGCTTGGGGGGCACAGAACCCAGAGCCGATGCTCGGGACGGGACGTGCTGAGGGCAGGCCCTCCGTGAAGGACGAAGGGCAGAGGGGTAGAAGGAGGACCCAAGGCAGAAGGAGGGAACGGGGGGGAGCCGGAGGGGGAGGCGGACGAAGAGACAAGAGCAGGTGCCCGGTGCATTTGGAAGGCAAGACGGCCTGGAGGCGGCAGTGACTGGACACACTGTGGCTGGAGCCAGGCCCGCGGGCACCCGTGGGCATCTGTCTCAAGGTGAGGAGGAGGCGCAGACCTGTTCAGCTCCAGCAGGTCCCTTTCAAACCCAGGGTGCTGGTCTTCTAGATTCCTCCATGTGGAAGAGCTATTAGCCATCAGCCCTCAGGTGTCCTGGGTGAGGCAGGCGGCCCCGCTCCGCACCCCAAGCTCCTTTCAACGTCAGACAAAGAACAAACGCGGCCAGCCCACCAGAGACACACTGCAGAGCCCATGTGCTTCAGAGAGCACCAGCCCGAGCCGTGACCCCCACCTGAGGACGGACCTCAAACACGTGGGCCGGCATTCGAGAAGCATGTGGGTGCAAGATGGGCCCCCCCGGGGGGAGCGAGGGCTGGGGCAGGGAGGCCTCACTATCCTTCGTCCCAGCCCCACCAGGCTCCCGCTTCCTGCAAGAACAGGGCCAGGCAGCTGGCGCCTGGGGAGGAAGCGGGCGGTGGAGACGAGGGCAGCTCTCAGAGC
>NW_011889012.1:714605-716268 GCF_000151845.1 Pteropus vampyrus
CCCCGGAGCAGAGCCCCGCGTCCCGCTCCCACGGCTGCTCCGGCCCTGAGCCGGCTTCTCGGATGTGACCTCGGTGCCCTCCTCTAATTCGTAAAGCAAACTCTGGGCGGGGTGGGGAGGAGGGGTGCGGATAAGGACTCTTCACGGGCCACTGGGTCCCTCCACTCCATTCAGCACGCATTACATCGCCATCCATCAGCACCCCACCCCCCACACCAAACCGGCCCACGGGAAGGCTAGCTCCCCCAGAACCCCCCGGCAGCCCCGGCTCTGCCCAAGGTGAGGTCACTGGGTGGGGCGGGGACCAGGGCTGGCTCCTCAGGCTTGGGGACTGGGCACTGCTCCCACTGATCTGATCGTAAGCCTCTGGGACAGCAGGGTGCTCACGCTGGGGCCATTGGTTTCTGAATGGCCCAGACGGGTCTCCGCAGTGAGCAAGCTCCTCGGAGCGGCCCCGGGGGTGGGGGTGGGGGTTAGTACTGAAAGGGCTGCAGCCGGGCCAGGAGCATCTACAAGACAGAAAAGAACTCCTTCAGCAGGTCACCTCTTCAGGGGGGTCTGGGAGAGAGTCATCCGTGGTCTGCAGGGCTGGGGTGTGTCCACCGTGAGGCACCTCCCAGCCTCGGGGGGCATGGACCCCTTTTTCCAGGAGCCTTGCAGGACCCACGTTCCACAAGCATGTCTTGGGAGCCTCGGGTTGCCAAGGAGGCCACTTGGAGCCGGGAAGCGATGGGCCTGTCCCTCGGGTGCTGGCCGCTGGCACCTAAGATGCTCTTCAGAACTCGTCTGAGTTCTCCATCCGCCTGTGAGGCGCCTCTGGCCTGTGAGGACGGCTGGGGCTGCACACTGGACGCATGCTGCTGTTGGCAGCATCGCAGACACCTGTTCCCTCTCTGTCCCTGGGGAGTTTGAGGCTCACCAGGAAGGCGGTGCCTCATGGACGGTGGGAGACAGAGGTGGGGACAGACCCAGGTCCCTCATGCCCAGCCCTGGGATCCTTCCGCGGCCAAGGGCCGAGGACCAGGTCCGGCTATGGTCAGACTGGCCTCTCCTCCTCACTTTTCTGGGGAGAGTGGCAGGGTGAAGATGTCCAGGAAAAAAATGCCTTCACCAAGAGACAATAGATGCTCTACCCGTCGGCGAGCCTCAGAGCAGCTGGGCTTGCAGACACCTCTCACTGTGGCTGGTTCCGCCAAGGACAAGCCTCCAGACCTGGGCCCAGCCGGCTAGTCCGCTAGCCCTAGATGCCTGGACACCTGCCGAGCAGCACCAGCAGAGCTGGTCCCCTTCCGGCCAAGACAGGAAACGCTCGACACTGGCTTGGAAAGTAAAGACAAGATGGAGATGGGACCAGAGTCCTGTTACTGGGACCCCGCTGCGGGCTGCGTGATGCTGGGTCCGTGGCCACCTGCCTCAGGCTGAGTCTTCATGGCTATGAAACGGGCCGAGTAATCCGTCCCCTGCCAGAACACAGACGAGTCAGCAGGGAGCCCCCACGCGTCAAAGACCCGCCAGGAGAAAGATGCCGACGGCCCTCAGGGGGCCGGCTCTATCCGACCCTCAAAATTCGGTGGTTCTGGGGATGGGTGAGCACATATTTTTAAAACATAAAAAATAAGATGATAAACAGTACCCAGACGTGTCCCTCTGGCTCCTTTGAGAA
>NW_011889012.1:717312-717792 GCF_000151845.1 Pteropus vampyrus
GCAGTCGCTGGCGATGCTCCCTGGGCCCCTTTAAAGACGGTGCTACCACCTGAGGCCCACCGGGGAAACTGAGGCCGGAGCCGCAGCCGGCACGCGCAGCCCTGCGGTTCTCCGCGCAGCTGTCCAGTCCCTCACCTCTGAAAAGGCTCAGCCGCGCCTTCGGGAGACAGAGACCCGGGCTCCAGGCGGAGCTGCTGGGAGACCACTGGGCGCCAGGGTACCGGGAAGGGGCGGCTGGCCGATGCCGACGCTTCGCTGGTGGCCCAGCCACGCACCCCAGAACAGGCCTAGGCACGAGTGGAGAGCCCGGAGCGGAACTCTCTCTCTGGAGGGCCTGCGAAGCCGGGTTCCCGGACCGCTGGGGCTGGGCTGCAGGCAAGGGCTTGGGCGCCGTGCATCGCTGGGGGCGCTGGGTTCTCAGGGTTGGCCTGGCGATGGGGCCACGGGGACCTCAAGACCTGCCACCCCGTGTGCAGCTGC
>NW_011889012.1:717842-719372 GCF_000151845.1 Pteropus vampyrus
CACGCTCTTGAAGTGAAATCAATCAAAGCTGGGAGGAAATGGATTTGTGTTCGGTCTTCTGGGGCGGGCTTCCTGCCCGGCCCCTCCCAGCCGGCCGGGGGGTTCTCGGACGCATGGGCGGAGGCTGGGCAGGGGCACCCTGGATTCAGATCCACTTCCCGAGCTGCTGTGCGTCTTGAGCGAGTTCCCTAACCTCTCTGCACCTCCGTTTCTCGGTCAGTAAGCGAGGGGTGACCTCTTACCTCGCCGAGTTGTTGAGAGAACTCGGTCTCCCGGTTTTCAGAAGCAGCCCCCTCAGCCCCACACGCCGTTGGACCTCCCCGTGCTGAGTGGGGGAAGGACAGCTTATCCTGGGGGCCCCCTCACCCCTTAGGTCCCAGGACTTCCCATCCCTCACAGATGCCAGGTGCCAGGTCAAGGCGCCACAGGCCCTGTGTCAGCTGCAGCCCAGCCCTCGTCCCATCAACCAGGGACTTAGCTGTTTCAGAGGCTCCAGGTGGCTGGGATGGGGTATGGGCTGGGCGGGTGGACTCCGGGACCCAGGAGGGTCCCCAGACCCAGTTGGTGATAACACACACACACAGCAGAGCTCCCTAAGCACCTCCTGCAACCCCTGTGAACCCACAGGCATCCACCACGTCAGGTGGGTGTGGGGAGCTCTGGAAGCCTGGACGTGTGTGGGTTCGGACGGTCCAGAAGGCCCACGTCGCACATGTGCCCTTTCCCTCTGGGGCCTGGGGGATGTCCCCAGGTCACAGCTCTCTCCCGTGGCTCCAGTACTGCCTGCCCCACCCAAGTAAGATAGAAACCGACAGCCTCACTCAACTGCCCCTTACAGGTAGAGAAACTGAGGCTATGGCCAGTTGCTCCCCTCAGAGCAGGGTTGGGGCCCTCCCCAGCCTGCAGCCCGATCCCCAGACTGAGGTGAGAGTGTCTCCTGAAGAGCAGTGGGACCTCTAGGGGCACAGCCGGGTCTGGGGTGCACTGGGGGCCTGCTGCTGCCCGGCTTCCGGCCACCTCAGAGGCAGGTGTGTCTGGTGAAAGGAGAAAGCGAAGCTCCCGCCCGGGTTGGTGAAGGGGCCTGGCCGCACAACCCCCGCTGTCCCGCCCACTCGCCACCTGCCCTTTTCCCACTGGGGAACCTGCCAGCTGGTGCCACCTGGGGAGACAGCGTGACCCCAACTTGGAGGGACTCACCATGCCCCAACCCTTGTGTCCAGCTCCCTGCAGAGCCCCCTCCCCCCGCAGGCTGAGAGACGTGGGAGAGGCCCGGGTGGGGCTCTCAGCGCATGTGGGGGGCGGGGCTGGCATCTCGGCCTCCGGGACCTGCACAGCCACACAGGGCCCTGCGATCAGAAAGGCCCCCTTTGCTGCCTTGAAAGTCACAAGACTCCTTAATTTTTGAACAAGGGGTCCACGTTTTCATTTTGCCCTGGGCCCCAGAATTGTGTAGCCACAGGCGCCTGGTGGTCTGGGCGGCCCAGCGGTGGAGATGGGGAGGGAGACTCAGTTCCCAGAAAGAGGTCACAG
>NW_011889012.1:720357-721770 GCF_000151845.1 Pteropus vampyrus
GGCGATGGGGCCACGGGGACCTCAAGACCTGCCACCCCGTGTGCAGCTGCCGGCAGGCCTGGAGTGCGACATCGCGGCCCACGGTGGCCAGGAAGAGGCAGCGAGAGAACCACAGAGCCGGGCGGGGCGCCCGCATGCGAGCCGGGCCGCTGCCCAGTGTGGTTTGTTCTGAAGGCTTAACACGTACGCCCGCGCCCGCGGACAGGTGTAGGCGCTCAGCCCGGCGCCCTCCCTCCCCAGCTCCACGACTGGTCGGCGGGGTGGCACTGGGGGCTTCAGACCGACCGACCCTAATTCCCGCTCTGGCGCGGGAGCTACGTCCCCAAACGCTTTCTACCCGGTGTGTCGCCCAGCAAATTCCGCGGCTTTGCCGGCTCCCGCGCTGCGGAAGAACAGAGGGAGGCGGATCGCGGGGCCAAGGACCCCCGGGGCAGGGCCAGTTTTTGGCCTGCCAGCCCCAAGCAGCATGCTGTCCCCATGGTCTGAAGCGTTGGGAGTGGGGGCACGACCATGGGTGTCCTCCAAAGCCCAAGGAGACAAAAACAAAAAAAGCCACTTTGAGGAAGGCGCCTTATCCTGCAGAAAATGTGCAGACGCTGCAGGCAGGACCGGCGAAGGGCAGGGGCGGCCATCGGGGCCTGCGTGCATCTCCTGCCAGCTCTGCGTGACCTCAGGCGCCAGAGGAAACTCAGGCCTGCTGGAGTGAGCGGGCTGGATTCAGGCCCGGGCTGGATTCAGGCCGGGGCTGGAGCACCGTGAGCCCCATCTCCGCGCCCACCTTCCTCCCCCCAGAGTGGGGCGGTGCTGGGGGGGAGCGTTTCCCTCAGGTCATCCAGGGCACAACTGCCCCCACGGGTCGGAGCCTTCCATGGGCGCCTGTCTTGTCAGGGTGACATCCGGCCTGTGCATTTGGGACATAACCCCCAATCCAAGTGTCAGCTTGACTTTGGGGAAACCGAACCCGGGGACAGGATTTGCCCAAAGAGTCATCACTTTTGAGGTGGAGCAAGCTTGAGACTGCTTGTGGGGCCTGACGCTGCCAGCCCGGTGACTCGGGAAGGGGACTGGGAGGCGGGAGGTTCCAACCTCATTCCAGCCCAGGGGGCCGGCGCTAGGGCGGGCAGGGGAAGACCAGGCTCCGGCAGCTCAACCTGGCACTTCCCGCCCCGGGGAGGGAGCACCTGGGAGGTGGACAGCGGCCTGGCCAGGACTGGGGTGGGACAGCGCTCGGATTGGCTCCTGGGAGCCGCAAGTGGTTAGCGGCGCAGAATTGGATGCTGACTCTGGGCTCAGCAAGCTACTCGGTTCAATGGAGACGGCACAGGGAGTCCAGATACCCCGCCCCGCCCCCACCCCGGGGCTCCCGGCCCTGCCTCGGCCTCCTGCGAGCTCCTGCACTGCATCCCTTGTAAA
>NW_011889012.1:723340-725096 GCF_000151845.1 Pteropus vampyrus
CCGGCCTTCTCAGCTGCCGGCTCACTTAGTGGTGCTCCCCTTACACGGGGAAAGAAGGGCGGAGTCCAGGACACTGCTGCCCCCGGGGCTGGCAAGGGGTCCTGGCCAGTTAGGCCCTGGCAGAAAAAGTTTAGTTTCCTAAGGGCTACCTTTGTTTCTCGTTTCTAGTTTAAAGAGGAGCATCCTGTCTGTGCCTAGCTCAGTGCCTCCCTCCCTCTTTCTTCCTATAGACCCTGGATTCTGGGGCCCACTTTATCCTCAGACCCACGAGGGCATCAAGAAATATTCCAGTTATAGGAAAGAGGGGAGGGTGGAGAGAGAGAGTGAAAGAAAGAGAAAGAGAACAGAACGTGAACTGATTTCCACCTAGATGGCCATGGGGGAAGGCCAGATTGGGCACTGCCCCCTGCTGGCGTTCTGCCCTAATTACAGGCTAAGCAACAAGTGAAGCCTGGCCTCCATTGGACTGCTGGACTTGAACCTGGGCCTGACCTGGCAGTAGTACCATCCTTGGTGAGTTACGAAGGTCACTTAAGGGGCTCAGATCCCCACTCCTCCCTTGCCATGCAGGACCACATGGGCCAGAAGGAGCCACTGGGACCATGCCCCTCACCCACCCACGCTTCTCCACTAGAGACTTCCTTTGGTGTAATTAGACTGAAAAGTGGACGACTGGCCACCTGTCTTCCCACGTGGACAAGGATGGGTCTGGCTGTCTGAGATCACTGGTGACCAGAACAGGGCCTCGCATCAGTAGTAGCTGAACAAATGACTGAGCGAATAAATGAAGTGCCCACCAGGCTGCCTTTGTCTTCGCCGTCTGGCTTAGGTCCCGCGCTCTGGCGGGGGCAGGCCGTGCGCGTAGAAATCCCCTGGAGACGGTGTAACAAGCATTTGTGTGAATGAGAAGAGGCATTTAAACCTCATCCAGTTCCGCCTCGCAGCGGGCCCCATGCACGCCAGAGTCTTTATCTAAAGACACCATGTTTGTCATAGAAACGGGGTGGGTGTGGGGACTCCAGGAGCTTCAAGGGGTAAAATGTGTATTTCAACATCTCTGCCCCCAAAGCGCCTTGTCACTGTAGGTCAGTTCCAGAAGTCTCCTCGTGGTGGCGCTGATGAGACAGGCCCGGGCCTCCAGGGCCCCTTTGCTTCGCTTTTTTCAGCCTTCCGAATAAATTAGCCTCAGATGAACGCCTCCCCTGTGCTCTCAGCTAAAGAAGCGAGAGGATTCCGGCAAACTCCGGCTTATTTATGGGTTCAGATCCGAGAAGCTGTGCTGTTTTAGAGCCTCGCCAGCCCCGAGAATGTAACGCAGGGTGATGTGGACACCAAATGTTTCTGGACAAATTTTATTGCGTTGTTTTCAAGCTGATACATCTGGGATCACCACTGGGGGCGCTGTGGACCGAGAACCAGGCCACCCGTTGAAACTGCTTCCAAAATCGTCAGGACACAGGACAATCCATCCTGGCCCCTGCCCTGGGACCCCAGCCCAGCGATTCCTTTTGGGGTTCTCAGAATAGGCTGGCGAGTCCAAAAAGAAACTTTACCGGTTGCTAAGACTCATAATCGCAGTGGTCCGCGTGGGCTGCAAGCAGGGGAAAGAAGTTAGAGACCCCGTCACCATGTGGGACCTGCTCCCTTAGGGGCTCCACCACGGGGCACAGGAGCGGAGGCCAGCCTGGTGGGGTACAGGGTTCTGGGCTCAATGTCAGTGCAAAGGGCTCCCCTCCCACAGAGCCACAAAGGCAGA
>NW_011889012.1:725776-729435 GCF_000151845.1 Pteropus vampyrus
GCCAGTGCATCCTCACCGCAGCCCTTGACTTAGAGTAAATGCCACTTTATAGCCAATAGTGTGGCAAATAAATAAATAAATAAATAAGTACAAGGAGCCGTGCAACCCACTGGCAGAGGTATGGGGGAGATGGCACCCCTCACGCTGCTGGTGCAAGTGTGAGTGCCACAGCCTTCGGGGAGGGCAATCTGTGTCAGTAACACAGACGCGTGTGTGCATTTACACACACACGCAGATGCTATCGAGTCCGTCGTTCACACTCCAGGAGTCTCCCCCACAGAAACACAAGAACCAGCTCCTCAGGAACCAGTTAGGCGTTTCCGTGTAAGGGGGTCACAAAACCGGAGTTGTTTGCTGGGGCCAGAAGCCAGAGACCAAGCCAGCGCCCTGGGAGGGCGAGGGCGGGAGTGTGCTGTGCGTCCCCCGCACCGGAGGGTCCCCGCGGCCCGTGCGGCTGGGAGACGCAGCGGCGGGAGATGAGGCGAGGAGACGGGGTTTGCGCAGGACCAGGAGCCCCGCCTCCTGCTCAGCGGATGTCCGGCCGGGTGCGTTCCTGTTCACGCGGGCCGGTGTGAGATTAGGTGAGTGTGGAGGGAAACACATAAACACACACCTTAGGGTGCGACGTGGGTGCTTCAGGGGGATGAGGGGGAAGTGGGTGGGGTCCCCTGGGTGTGGGCTTGTGCAGCGGGGACGTGCAGGGTGTCCTATCAGGGGGAGGATAAGTGCGTGTGGGGGGTGTGGCGTGTGATTACGTGTGCACATGTGTGTGCAGTGTGTGCGGTTATGTGTGTGCGTATGTGTGGGTGTGCAGTGAGGGGGAGGGCTGCTGTGTGTGTAAGGATGTGTGAGTGCGGGTGAGAGTGTTCGTGTGTGTGTGTGTGTGAGGATGTGTGAGTGCGGGTGAGCGTGTTCGTGTGTGTGTGTGTGTGTGAGGATGTGTGAGTGCGGGTGAGTGTGTTCGTGTGTGTGTGTGTGTGTGTGTGAGGATGTGTGGGTGCGGGTGAGCGTGTTCGTGTGTGTGTGTGTGTGAGGATGTGTGGGTGCGGGTGAGCGTGTTCGTATGTGTGTGTGTGAGAGAGGATGTATGGGTGCAGGTGAGTGTGTTTGTATGTGTGTGGGGGTGTGGGGGTGTGTGCGTGTATTTCGGGGGCTTGAACTGGAGCCTGTGTCTGTTGAGGGGGGAGATGGCCCCAGCATGATGCCGGTGGGGTGTCAGGGTGGGGGATTTGCAGCTGGCCCGTATTATCTTCTTTATATCATCCTGTATTTTCAAATTCTTTGCGTTGAGCATGCATTATTTATACAATGTAGAAAGCTATTTCGTCGTGGAATGAGAGGCCGGGGAGCGGGCGGAGCCCCGGAGAGCCAGTGCAGCAGGCGGGCGGCTGGCCCGGGCTGCGCTGCCCTCAGCGACACTGCACTGTGGCCCGTGAGCCGTGTGCTACCCACATGCCTTTTATTCCTCCATCCAGTGAGGACGGCCAGGCTGAGTGGTCAGGTAGCTGCCCGGGCCCTGCCCTCAGAGCCCAGCCCTCCTTGCCACCTCCCATAGGAAGGCAGCAGCCCCAGGACCTCGAGCTGGCCTTGGGGACCGCCATCGTGGATGCCCCCTGCTCCGTGCTGCAGTCGCTGTCAGTCAGTGGCAGGCTCTGCCCTCTCAGGGGGCTCCTGACCCTTCCAGCCCCCACACCTGCTGTCCCCCGACCCTCACTCACCTGCACTCTGGGCCTGGGAGGACCTCAGGGGTTCGGTGGCCTCGGTGTCCCCGGCCTCTGTTGGCTTCCCTGCCATCTGTCCTTAACGATGCCTTTCTCCCAGGGCATCACTTTGGAGACTTTCCACGTTTCCTATTTAATTTTTAAAGATTCGGTAGCGCGTGCATGTGACACAACACTCGAGCCATTTAAAGGCGTGAACAGCATCGTCTGGCCACCGTCCCCAGCGCCCAGCTCTTCTGGGGGGTGTGATCTCGTCCGCCCTTCCCCCGGACAAGGGAGTTGTGCTCTGTGCTGTGTCCAGGGGCTGCCCGGCCCAAGGCCACGTGCTGGCAGCTCAGAACAGCAGAAAGTGATGCCTCGTGGTCCAGAGGCCGGACGTCCAAGGTCACGGTGCAGGGGAGGATGTGTTCCAGGCCTCTCCCCTGTGTCTGGGGGGTGCTCCAGTCTCGTGGGGTCACAGGCCAATGCCTCCCAGCCCTCCACCGCAGCCTCCCGTGTGGTCATCTCTTTCCCAGGCCTTCTTTTCATAAGGACGCCGGTCATCGTAGACTGAGGCTGCCCTGCTCCAGCGTGGCCCTACCTTATCTTGTTATGTCTGCAAAGACATTATTTTTCAAACCAGGACTTCAGCATATGGATTTCGGGGAGCAGTTCAGCCCGTCGCTGATGTGTGCGTGGACAACCCCAGGTGGACGTGTCGGCACGCAGTGCTGTGTGCGTGAGTCTCTGCGCCCCCGCTGTCCCCTCACACACGTTCTGCACGGACACCTCGGCCCCTCGCACACGCGCTCGGTCCCCCAGCTGCACAGGTGGCAGCGTGAAGCTGGATCACCGTCAACACACCCGCTCCTCGCTGATTTGCAAGTGGGGGTTTCAGTTTTTCGCAGTCACAAATCCTGCCGGATAACCTCGAGGGCGTCCCCATGCCCCTGAAGTCCTTGCAGGGTTTGGGGGCACGGGTGAGATCCCACGCGTAAAGGCCCAGGCAGGGCCTGCCTATGGCTGGGGCTGCGAAGGTGCTCGCAGAATCCTAGCCAGCTACTTCTGAAGTGGGGCAGGGTGAGGCGGCGCCTTCCTGTGCCCACGGGGCCCTGCCCTCAGAGGTGGAAGGGACAACGAGCCTCGGTCCAGCGACCAAACATTCCTGCGGGCTCGGGGGAGGGGTGAGCCAGGGCCGCACTGGCGGGGTTCCCACCGGCTCTGGGGAGGGGTTCCCTGCACAGCAGTGGCCCAGCCCTTTGTTCCAACCTCATTCCTCCAACCCCAGTCACTTCCAATCAAGGTCACGGGCCGCAGCTGTCTGAAGGTCCCCCGTGGTTCGGATAACTCGAAGCACAGATCTGTGCTCTGTTGTACAAACCGAAGCTTGCTCCCACGTGGAGGTGCCGTCCCATCAGAAGCAGGCGTCCCTGCCCCCTGAGCCTCGGTGACCACACCTTTTCTGGGACAGGAAAATGGCGCCCAGCGAGGTGTGACTGTGCACTGTGCAGGGGCAGTGTGCACGCATGAGGAGGTCAAGCGTGTGACCGCGTCCTCGCCCTTTTGAAAGTCGTCGTGAGCATGTCTTCTACGGAGAGGTTCCCCGGAGCAGAAGTCTGGAGCGTGAGTTTTACATACTCTGTTTCCCGTCACAGCCACCGGCTCAGGGGGCCTGATTATGCACCTTCCAAGGGACAAAGAGGCGCTGAGTGTCACTGCTGGTCAGTGGCAGAGTTGGGACCAAAATTCACAAATTACAGTGACATGCACTAGGGGGAAAGCCCCAGACAGGTGGATAGAGGGACGGATGGTGGGCCTGTGACAAAGCCAGGAAGACAGCATGCTCAGGGAAGAATCTAGAGCTGGGTCGAGTCTTTCAACTGATGTCTATGTTTGAAAGTTTCCCCTAAAATACGTCGAGGTAAAAATCTACCTGTAGAGAAGGGAAGGGCCCCTCCA
>NW_011889012.1:730298-731034 GCF_000151845.1 Pteropus vampyrus
GGCCGCGCTGCCGTTCCCAGTCTACAGCTGAGGTCACTGAGGACCCTAGGGGGCGGTGACTTGCTCATGACCACAGTGAACTCAGCAGCTGAGCTGTGGATTGGAACCTGGTGCCTGACCGCACATCTGGGCAGCTGCAAGGGCGCTTCCCACTGGCTGTGATGCGGGGAGCAGGCCGTTTGAGAAGCCAATAGGAGAGGTGGACCAGGGCCCGCCCCCTGCCCCTCCCCCCAGGCCTGAGCCAGGAGGGGCTGCATGGGGGGGGAAGGGGGAAGGGGGGAAGGCCCTGCAAGGTGCCACAGCCGAGCAGAGCCTGCAGCACACCTCCACCTGCCCTGACTGCCCCCAGGCCTGTCCGCCACCTGACCTCACGGGGGCGTCACTGTTTGTCACCTGGACCACAGGAAACCTCCCCTGCGCTTCCTCATCTCTCATCCCCCTCACCCTTGTCCCTGCCCTTTCTTTCGGGTCACCCCTCCAAGGCCCAGGTCACTCCCCCAGGTCAACGCCCTTGACCTTCGGCGGTCCCCACCGCTTTGCAAACTGATTAGCTGCTGTCAGCAACCAGAACTCCTTGCCTAAAACAATGTGGCTTCTCCTCACACGCATCAGCGTCACGCTGAAGAAAGTCACATGAAACCGAGAGCCGGCAACGGTGTGGGGGAGGGACACGGTACGGGGGTCCTGGAGCTCTTCCCCAAGCGCTTGGTGACGCTGAGTCCGTCTGGACCCTGCG
>NW_011889012.1:731784-733107 GCF_000151845.1 Pteropus vampyrus
ACATCTGGGCAGCTGCAAGGGCGCTTCCCACTGGCTGTGACGCGGGGAGCAGGCCGTTTGAGAAACCAATAGGAGAGGTGGACCAGGGCCCGCCCCCTGCCCCTCCCCCCAGGCCTGAGCCAGGAGGGGCTGCATGGGGGGGTGGTGGGGAAAAGGCCCTGCAAGGTGCCACAGCCGAGCAGAGCCTGCAGCACACCTCCACCTGCCCTGACTGCCCCCAGGCCTGTCCGCCACCTGACCTCACGGGCCGTCACTGTTTGTCACCTGGACCACAGGAAACCTCCCCTGCGCTTCCTCATCTCTCATTCCCCTCACCCTTGTCCCTGCCCTTTCTTTCGGGTCACCCCTCCAAGGCCCAGGTCACTCCCCCAGGTCAACGCCCTTGACCTTCGGAGGTCCCCACTGCTTTGCAAACTGATTAGCTGCTGTCAGCAACCAGAACTCCTTGCCTAAAACAACGTGGCTTCTCCTCACACGCATCAGCGTCACGCTGAAGAAAGTCACATGAAACTGAGAGCCGGCAACGGTGTGGGGGAGGGACACGGTACGGGGGTCCTGGAGCTCTTCCCCAAGCGCTTGGTGACGCTGAGTCCGTCTGGACCCTGCGCTCCAGGGGTCCCCTTCTGGGGGCACGCGTGACTCCCAGGGCCATGAAGGAGACAGCTGGTCTGTTCACCTCAACATTGTTCGCAATAGGGGAGAGTCGCTGGCAGCCGGAAAGTCCCCCCCTAGGGAGTCAGCTGTCTTTTCTTGAGTCACAGGATTCCTCACCCTACAGTCCGACTACTGAGAGGTGGGTCCCAGTCCCCTCCCCTTGAACCCCACAGGAGCTGTGACAGCCCAGACAGAGGGCAGAGGGTGATGCACTGGATTCCGGGCCAGGTTTCACCTCTCCCCCGCAACCCGCCTCACCTGTTCTGGGGCCCCACGTGGTGCGAGCCAGGTCACATGGAGAGGCCCCATGGAGGGGTCCTTCAGCTGACCCCAGCGTCAGCCCCAGATAAGTGAGCCACTGTGCCTCCCCTGCCATGGATTTCTGTCTTCCAGCCGAGGCCCAGCCGTGGAGACAAACTGTCCCCAACACACAGACCCCGCGAGCGTGCTCACAAATGGTCGTCTTATGCCACAAAGTGTTGGGGAAATATGTAATGTGGCCATAGTAACTGATGTGACTTTGGGTTAATAGACAGTAGTTAAAAAATCACTGCTACATTTGTCAGTGTGGATCGATCTCAAATTTATACTTTCAGGTGAAAAAATGATACATAAAGAAGGCGGAAAGTGTAAAATTGCTTTCGTCAAGCAGTGCACCGGGACAGGGAC
>NW_011889012.1:734057-735593 GCF_000151845.1 Pteropus vampyrus
GGGTTCCAGAGACCTGCCCAGGGGAGGCGCTGCTCACAGGAGCACCCAGGACCACGTGGTAGAGTCGCTGTTACCCCGAAGGCATTCCTCCCCACAGCCAGTGTCTTTTATCCGGGTCCCTCTCTGGCCTCGGTTTCCCCATCTGTTAGAAGCCCTTGGATTCCACGGCGATGAGCCAGGAACTAGCGCTAATCTTCCAGACCGACCAAGGAGATCATTTCTCCCCGTGGTCTGTGTCCCCCCTCTAGCTGGGGTGCCCCAGGGAGCAATACTCGAGAGGCCACAGCTCTTCCCCAAGACTCCAGCTTGGTGTCCTCATCTGGGGGTGGGGGGGGGCTGTCACTGCTTTACCCTTCCTGGGGCAGGATGTGAGGGCCAGAGGAGCTGGGTCCAGCACCCCGTCTTCGGGCTCCTGAAAAGCCCTCTCCCGCCACTGGGCACCACAGGTCCTTCCTGGCAGCCCGGGAGGAACGGGCAGGCAGGTGAGGAGTGTCAGGGATGGCCGGCTCCCACAGGCATGCCAGGGACGCACCCAGGATGCTTATACCCGCCGCCCACACCCACCCCCCGCCGGGAGGCAGGGCCCCGCGAGGCCTCAGCCTGCCCGGCCTCAGGGCGGCTGCCGGCTCTCCCATCCCACCCCGCTGTCGGTTCCGGAAGGGCCCGGGCCCAGAGTGTGCGGATTCCAGGCCCGCCAGAACCACTTACCACCCGGGGCAGTCTCTCCTCGCCTCTGCTTTCCCCTCTGGAAAATGGGGTCGATGCTCCCTCCGCCGTGATCGTTCGGGAAATTAAAGCAAGTTGGAAGCCCGAGCCTGCGCCGCCCTCGGGGACGTCGGTGGCCCTCGGTGCTGAGGCTGCTGGCTGGCCCTGGGCGGCTGGGTGCATCTCTCTGAGAAACCCCGCGTCGGGTGAAGCCGGCTCCGCCCGCGCGACCGCGCTGCGACCCGGGTGACTCGGCCGTCACCCCCTCGCGCGGAGGCGGGTCAGGTTACTCCTGAGCAGCCACAGTTCCGAGGGTGGCGGCGTGGGCCGGATGCACGTTTGTCACCACACTCCCTGACGCAGACATGCGAAAAACTCCCCATGGTCCTACAGTCTTAGAAACAGAGGCGCGAAGCGCGCGGGGCCTGCACGCAGGAGTCTGCGGCGCCGCAGCGGCCCGAAGCCCCCGCTCCTTCTAAGGCCCCAGCCTCCGGGGGAGCGGGACGGGGGACCCGCTCTCACTCAGCGTGACATCGGGCTGGACCCCGGGGGCGGGGCAGCATCCCCTCGCACTCGGAGACTATTGCACTACATTCGGCATTAACACATTTCCTTAAGTATAAATATAAAAAGATGCCACAACTTTGCAGCCCTGACACCCGGGGTCTTAACAAAAAAATATGACCGTGGTCCAGCCTCTTGCAGTTTATGGAAACGGGGGTCTACACCGCCCCCCCACGCACATGCATACACACACGCCAGTGCACACATGCACATACCACACGCGCGCGTGCGCACGGACACACACTCACACACTCACACACACTTACT
>NW_011889012.1:736327-737818 GCF_000151845.1 Pteropus vampyrus
CCCCGGCCGCCCCCCGGTCCCGGGCCGCCCTACGCTCTGGGCTGCGGCGACGCGACGCGCTGGTACTCGCGGGCACACGGCGGCTACGGAGGCGGCCTCAGTCCTGATAGTGAGTGCGGGCGCGGGGCGGGTGGGCGGTGCGGTGGGGCCCGTCTTCCTGCCCGCGTATTTGCTCGGGGACTTTGGGTTCGTCGCGCCCTTTCTGGGCCACCCTCCTCTCGGTGTAGCGGGGTCGGGTCAGTCCGGGCCCTGCAGAATCCCTAGCTGGGCGGGTTTGCCGGCCGGGTCTGGGGACGGGGTACCCCCACAGGGAGGAGGTTCCGCCCGCTCCGGGCTTCACCCATCGCCAGGCTCTGCGGGTCCTAGGGAGGCTGGAGAGCGCGCAGAGGGGGACCTGAGGCCAGAGGACAGCCGGCAGCTGGCGGAAGAAAGGAAGGGAAAGTGAAATGTGGCGGGGAAAGGCAGGGAGCAGAGAGGGATGGAGGGAGAGAGGGAAGATGCAGAGAAAGAACCCCGTGAGCGAGAGAGAAGATGCGGGAGGAAAGGGAGGGAGGGAGGGAAGACAAAGTGGGGCAGACCCGGAAGACGAAGCCATTGAGCGGAGGGAGCCCCGCTGGGGGCTCGTGGGGGGGAGCGGCCTTCCACAGCCCTGCGCCCCAAAGCCCCATCTCCGAGAGCTGCAGACAGGCCTGGGGCAGGGGCTCCGGCCTCCCCCCTGGTCCTCCCGGGCCCCAGGGCTGCGGTTTGCCAGGCAGGAGGGGAGCCGGTTCTGAAGCCCCCAGTCCCACCCCTCCCTTCCTTTTCTGCCCCTCCCCCCGCCTGCCTTTGTTCCCCGCCAGGGGCTGGGAGTAGGGGTTCTCAGGCTCAGACCTGCCGGTTCCCACTCTGGAGTTCTGCTCCTCCTCCCCAGGGTCACTGCCTCCCTTGGGGACCTGCCCTTCTCAGGGAGACCCCTGGGAGGAAGACCAGAAAGCCATTCCAACCTGGCCTCCAGGCTTTGCCAGCCCCCCACCCCCAGACACACTTTAAAGCCGACCCGGATTCTCCCAGCTCTCGCCGTGGAGTCTTCTGGGGTCGGTGCTACTCTGTGGCATATCCGTGTGTGTGCTGGGGCAGGTGGGCACACCCCTCACCCCTCACCCCTCACCCCTCGTGGATAAGCCCCTTTCTGGTGTGGGACGGACCCAGGTCTCAGAGCCCACGCACAGAAATCCCGCTCCCCCTCCGGCGAATGTGAGCAGGCCGCGTTGGGTCGCTGAGATGGAGTGGTCAAGTTTAGGGCCCTTCTGGGAGTGTCTCTGAAGAGGGTCTTGCAGGGTCTCCTCCACCAGCCCCCCTCGCACCCCCGCAGCCCCTCAGGCAGCTCCCAAGAGGCTGCACTTTCTTATTTCGTGCAATGCGGGTTAGGGTCCTGTTCGCACCAGGGCCAGTGAGCCGGCTTGGCACCTAGTGGCAATTCATGGGTCCCTGTGAGTCTTGGGGTGCGGGTGT
>NW_011889012.1:740328-748013 GCF_000151845.1 Pteropus vampyrus
GGTGCCCCTCTTCCGTAGGGGGCCACATGGGTGACCCGCTCTCCTTCCCGGAGTACTTCCCAGCGCTGACAAGGGACGGGCAGAGCCCGGGGCCAGGCCGGGGCAGGGGAGCAGAGTCAGGTCCGGGGGCTGCACTCTGAGCCCCCTCCCCCTGAGTGGGAAGCCTAGCAGGACCGTAGAGGAAGCGAAGGGGAAGAGGGAGCTGGGGAGAAGGAGGGGTGCTCCGCGTGTCCGTATCCTGGAGTTCTGGGGGCTCCACAGAAACCGGCAGCCAGGAGGCAGGTGAAGGCAGAGCCCACCGGCCACTCTCGTTCGGCACGGGAGCCCTGTGTCCACTGCCCCATCCTGCACTGCAGTCGCTCCCAGCAGGGCTGGCGGGGAGGGCCACGCCGCAGCCTCCGGAGAGCTGCGATCTCTGGCGAGCTGGGAACACAGGCTGTGGGCGCAGTCTCAGCTCAGGGCCCGAGCTTACGGCCCGGCTCGCAGGGAAAGCTTGTTCCCACGGTCTGGTCACTGTGGCCGCCGCCTCCTCCCCAGCCCCAGGCTGCTGTGCCCTAGGGTGAAGACAGGGCCCCTGGCACGGAGACGCTTGCTTTATTGTGCATGCTTCTTTAGCCTAGGGAGAGAGACCATCGGGGGTCGAAGGGTCGCTTCTATGACAGAATCAAGCCCCCTTGAAAACTTCTGTCAGGCTTCAGGCAGGAACAGACGCCACAGGGCCGGGGCGAGCAGCGACCAAGTCTCGCTCCGGGCCTTGCGTCCTTCTCAGCGTTGGCGCCGGCCGGCCCAGGAGCAGGCGCCGGTCCCTCTGTCTTTCTGCCCCTATCGACCGGCTCTCTGACCTGGAATCATCCCCTGCCCCAGCCCTCTGGGCCCTGAGAGTCCCACCTTGCTCCCAGCCCTGCTGCACGACCCGGGAGCATCCTGAGTGGACTCGTGGGGTCCCTTCTCCAACCCGGCCTCCACCACCTCAGCACCGCTGTCCCCCTCAGCCCCTCCAGGGCTCAGGTCCCCTCTCCTGGGGGGCGGGCTGCCCCATGCTGCTGGAAGGGACTTTTAGGGTCTGCGTTAACACAGCGAGTTTGCTGCTAGTTGGTTTTTCAAAGGCCTTTGCTCCTGGTCAGCGTGGTGCCGAGGAGGCTCCTGCCCGCCCCCTCAAGGGCAGCGCCCATCACCCACCGGCCTGTCCACCTCCCCTCCCCAGGCCTCCGCACCGGGCTCAGCCTCTGCCCGAGACCCTCTGCTCTGGCTTCTGTGGCTTCTGTGACACGCAGTTACCAAGCAGCAGCGCACCGTGAGGCCTCTGGGCACCTGCCCTCTGCCTCCGCCCACCATGCACCAGGTGGGCAGCCGGGCGTCAGGCGCCCCCGCAGCCCCCGCTGTGCTACACGTGATGGGATCCGGGAACGGGTGTGGTCGCGGGGACTCTTGGACCTTGAACGGACCATCAGAACCCAGGTAAAAGGTGTCATCGCTGCGATGTAGCCGTTCCATGTGACTTTGTGGCCGACGCGGGGATGCGGGTGCCGTCTCTGGGCGCGGTGGCGGCTGCAGTGTGGTGCCGACGTCCCCGGGCGGGCGGGTGGCCCTCAGTGGAGGGCTGGTTCACACCAACCAGAGCTCCGTACAGGGGCCCTCGAGGGGAGCCACCTTGCACTGGGGTCACAGGCACGCAAGGGGTGGGGAGTGTGCGGGAGGCGTCCTGCCCGAAGCTTCCTTCCCACAGCCAGGAAGCAGAGAACGTGATCACCTGACCTGGGCCCGGCGCCCACCACGGGGCAAGGGAGGGAGGCTCTACGTGGCTACAGATGCGGAGCAGGTTGGGAGAAAGGTCCATCTTTTGTCTTTCGATAAAACCAGTAAAAGTCGGTAGTGGCTCTCCTGCATCGGGTGGAGGGAGCTGGGAGGTGGAGGAGGCCTGTCCCCTGCACGGATGGACCTGGCTTTGTCCCCTGAGCTAGGAGCCTCACGGTGAAGTGTAGGAAGTGGATCCAAACCCAGACCAGGCCGGCAGGGCTCAGGGAAGCTGGATCTACCCCATGGTTATCCAGCGTCCTGGGCATTACATCAGGGGGCGGCACAACCAGAGAGAGGCTGTGTTTACACGCAGCCCAGCAAGCCCTACGGGGAGTGCGGGATCAGGCTGGGGACCGCGGGGCCCCGCGCCCCAGCTCCATCGATCACTGGTGAACCTCGGCTCCGCGGCTCTGCTGGCAGGAGATGAATGGCTTCGATCGTCTGGCCACCACGCCCGCCCTCCCCAGCCCACACTGCCCACCCCACCCGCCCTTCCAGTGAGGCCCAATTCAGCCACCAAGGGCTACGCAGGGCTTCAGTTCATGGAGTCCCTGAGCCCAGGCCGATCCAGCAGGCCTCGGACTCCTGGGGCAGGCCCGCCTTGGTCCAGGCCCAGCCATACTCCCCCAGTGAGCGTGAGCAAGCCCCTTCTCTTCTCCAGGCCTCAGTGTCCTCGTTGTCCACACCTGTGCTGAGGACACGGGTCTGCGACCTGGAAGTGCTAGGCCTTCTCGAATCCGAGCGAGGCCGACAATGCACCCAGGCCGGAGCCATAGGGTCACTCCTCCCAGGCTCCAGGGCCCACCTGGTGTGGGACTGGGGAGTGACCCAACCCCTCTGGGCCTCTCAGTCCCCTGCCTGGGTACCACAAGAGCCAAGTCCCCCCCAGTACCTTCCTGAGAAGTTGGAGAATCAGCTCCCCTCAGAGCTCTGCCTCGGGACCTCTGGAGGTGCGATCTAAGGCTGTGTGAGGGTTCGGGCAGGGGACAATGTGGAGCTGCACTCTGACAGCAAATCACATCCTGGTTCTTGCTCCACACAGACCTGTCTCCTTCCCCGCAGGGGGGCTCTGCCCGCCCCGCTCACCCTGGCTACTCCAGGACGCACTCCCGCCTGCCCACCTCCCCCAAAGCCCTGGTGAGGGACAGATGGGAGCCCCAGGATCTGACTTCTCCTCGCTGGTGTTCCCCACCTCGTCCACGCTCTGCACCCAGGAGTCTGAGCCTGTACTCCTTGCCCACCCAGGGCCTCCCACTGGCCGACCCCCATTCGGCCAGACTATTGCAAGCCCCTCTCGTCAGGCGCAGGGTAGGGGCAGTCAGTGGCCTCTAACCTCTTCCCAGAAAGCCTAGCCTGGGGACGAGATGTCCCAGCGCCTGGTCTCTGAGCCTCCCCAGAAGGCCACCAGCCCGGGGTTGAGAGAGAAGGCGCTGGGAGCTGGCCGGATGGCAGGTGGGCAAGGAGAGGGAGGGAGGCGGGCATAGCCCCGTGGGCTTCCCTTTTTCTTGGGTCTGTAGGTTTCTCTCTCAAGCATCCTTCATGGCCTTGTGGCCCCATCTGGAAATTCTCAGAAAGGGAAACTGAAGCTCCGAGAGGAGCAGAGACTCTGGGACAAGGACTTTGTGAAGTCCGTCAACAACCTTTCCTGTACCTGGTGCCAGGGAGGTCAGCCGCCCCACCCGGCCCGACCAGCACTGAGTCACTCCGCCCTGCAAGTCTGCTGCTCGGGCCTCGTCCGGCTGTCCCTCCCCTCCAGTCCAGCAATCCGGACCATCTAGATAACTCCCTTCAGCGAGCGGGAGTCTGCAAGCTGCCCGCCTGAGGAGGGGTCCTGCTGGGAAGTGGGGTCCCACCTCTCAAAATGGCTTGCCAGGAACATCGCCTGGAGGCGGCTCGCCCACTGTCCTATAGGGAGGAGAGGTGGACACTCCGTGGAGGGCGGGCTGCAAAGAGGGCCATCCTGTCTCCACGGTGCCGAGCTCGGAGTCTGGAAGCGACACACCGGACAATGGCACAAGGAGAAAACGGAGAAGCCGGGGCTGTGACTCAGCCGAAGAGTTGCCTGCTTGGCCCTCACCAGCGCCCGAAGCGGCCGGCCTCCGATTTTGTTTATTTATTTATTTTTTTATAAAAGTAATAGTGCATGTTATGGATTATCTGGAAATTGCAGTCAAGTCGAAACAGAAATAAGTTGTCTGCATTTCCATCATCAAAAAGTCAACCGCTTCTGAGTGTGAGACCAGGCTGTGGATTTACTGAGAGGTGATTTAAAGCTTTATTGTTGATTTAAAAAAATAAGAATTCTTATCACTTAAAGATACCCTTCGGTTTCTACTGGTGAAATGACAGTGATGTGTGCATTTGCTTGTAAATGGCGCAACAAAAACAAACTAACTAAATACTAAAAATGAAAAGGAGCGGCAGATGACACTGGATTGGCCAGGAGTTGATGGCTGTTGAATGGGGGTGGGCGTGGGATACAAGGGGCTTGTTTCAGGCTCCCTCCATTTTGTTTTATATTAGAAAACTTCCACAATAAAAATGCTTCAAAATAAAAACAAAAAGTGACTACAGAAACGTCAGGGGCGTGTGTTCCCAGCGGCTGAGTGTCTCTGCCAGGGGCTGTTCTATTGAAGGTTTATTTTCATCCCGTCGGAGCCCGACCTTGGGTCCAGCTTCCATCCGTGCTTGCGTTTTTTTCTCCCTGCTTGCTGCGAACGTGCGAATTCAAACCCGTTAATTCGATCTCTGCGGACGTTTTTCAGTCTCGAATATTCCACTTTATCCACGGAGCTTTCACTGCCTCCACCCCTTACCCCACCGGTCGGGGCGCCCCTCTCTTCCCCACCCTGAGCGCCGGCGCCCGCATCGCCTCCAGGGAGGCCGCTGAGACCCGCTAGGATGGATCGGGGCTTCGGGATCGCTGGCGCCGCCTCCCGGCCCGAGCGCCGGAGTCGCCACGCCGTCCGCGATCTCCAGCGGCCTCTGCAGCCCGTCAGCCCCCTGTTCCGGCGCCTGAGCCCGGCGGCCGCCCCTCGGCTCCCGGGTTTGCGTCTTTAGTTTCCCGGTGCGTCGTTGACGCTCCCGGCGTCCCTGGGCCCACAGCGCGCGAGCTTCAGGCAGAAGTGGGGTTGGGTGAGCTGCGCACGGCTGGGGAAGCGACCGTGGGGGCAGACGAGGGAGGGGATCGCGTGCTTGAGGCTCATCCAGAGGGACAGACGGGCGCGCCCTGTCCCCCTCGCGAGGGGGTGAGCTCCCAGATCCTGGGGATGCGGTGGCCCAGGCTTCAGGGGAGGCCGGCGTGTGTTGGCGCGGGGAGCGGTTAGGTGCACGGAGGACCCTCTGGGATGGAGCCGCGGCTCTGAATCGTTCGTCTCCCCGGCGTCTCTCCAGCCGCCTGGAGCGGTGCTTGGCGGAAGGTGCCTCTGGGTCTCCGCCCGCCGGCTGCGCGCTTCCCGCCTCGCTCAGTCCGCTCCTTCGGTCTCGCCTCTCTCTCTCTCCATTCTTCCTCTGCTCCCTTCCCTCTCCCGGCGCCCAGGATTCCGTCCGTGCGTCCGTCCCCGCTGACCGCGGTCATCCTTGGTCCCACCTCCCTCTCCAGGATACGATTGCTCCCCGCTTCGGACTGCCCCAGGTGGGGTCGGGGAGGCCGGGGCCCCCTTTAAAGGTTTTATTTCTTTGCCGAGACGTCTCCTCGACTTAAACCGCTGGAAACGCGCGCTCCGAGGCGCGGCGGCACACGGATCCTGACTCGCTAGGCTCTGCGTAGCCCGGGTCCGGCTGGGGGACTCGGCTTCGCGGCGACGCGTCCGGCCCCCGCGCCTGGCCCGCCGGGGCCCTCGAGCCGCGCTCGTCGCCTCTCCGGGCCTGAGATTCCCGGGACGTAGGTGTGGGCAAAGACGACCGGGCCCGTGGGGCTGCCCCAGCTTGAAAGAGAGAAATTGGCAGTGGCGCCAGCCCCGCCGCCCCCGGGACTCGCGGACGCCCACCGCGCAGCGCATCCTTGCCCTCGGCCCCCGGGCTTCGGAGCTCAAGGCCAAGGCCGCGCTGGACTCTCCGGGCCCCGCAGCCCTCCGGGGTGCCCTGCCCCCTCCCCGCAGTCCTTCCGGCCCCGCCCCCACTCATCCCGCTGGCGCCCGGGCCCCCTCGCCGCCCCCCACCCGGCTCACCTGGCGTCTCGGCGGCGTCTGGGAGTCTAGCTCGGCCTCTGGCCCCGCCCCTCGGTTCTCACCTCGCCCCTTCCCGCTCCCCTCTCCCCCTCCCGTCCCTTTTCCCCTCCAGCTCCGAGCGGCGGACCCGTCAGGCTTCCGCTCCACCACCTTGAGAAGGGCTGGGGCTGGAGCCGGTGAGAAGGGAGGTGCCGGAGCCCGCCCGGGTCCCGGAAGGCTTCTGGGAGGAGGCGGTATTAAACCCGAAGGCTAGAGCAGAGTGGAGCTTGAGGCGCGCGGGTAGAGACCCGGTGGTTCGGCGGGCCTCGCGCCTCGGCCCTGGGAGGAACGGCTCGCTTGGCTCTGCTGTCTGGCCTCGCGTCGCGCAGTCTCCTCTCCTCTCTGCCCGAAGGACCCGGCGCCAAGTTAAGGCCGCGGGACCGTGTACCGCCTTCGCCATTTGCGTGGCGTAGAGGGGATCACTTCATCTTTCTGAGCTCGGCTTGCCCGTCAGTGGAGCGGGGTGGGCAGCACTGCTGAAGGCAGCGGGATCTAATGACAAGAGCGCGGGCTCGGGGCTTCCTGCGGTGCCCACAGCCTCCCGTGCGCCTGCTCGGCACCCACCCCAGCCCACAGGCCCTGAAGCGTGGGCCTGCGCCCGGGCCGCTGCCCCGGACTCCGTTCGCGCGCACAGTCACGCTCCCACTGGGGCTCCAGGACAGCCACACTCCTGACACCTGAGGGTGCCCACGCGTTCTGTCCCCGCACGCCGCGCACGCATGCGCAGCAGCCCTCCACGGTCACAGCTGCACCTCTGACCCTGCGGGCACCTTTGGCACCGTCGTTACCGCGCGAGAGTCCAAACTCCCACGGTTCCTGGCACATAAATCTTCCCTTCTTTGCCTCGGTCCCCAGCGGAGACCCAGCCTGTCCACACGTCTGTGCCCCACGCCCACTAGGGGCAACTGTGCCTCTTCGATGTCAAGCACACAGCTGGCGGGGAAATTCAGTATCCAAAAGTGAACACGGACCGGGGAGTGGTGGAAGCCCCTAGCCCCATCCGTTACATTGGCTCTTTCTTTGAGCTGGGAGCTGATCAAGCACTTTATCCGAATCATCTCACTAAATCCCCTCAATAACACGGGGATGGGGTCCTCGTGTCGTGGATGAGGACTGAGGTCCTGGTCCAGCTCCAGGTTACACGGACTCCGAGTCAGGGAAGGCGGAGCTATGTCTAACTCTCTTTTCCTAATGGGGAAATGACACCGGGGCAGCGGGGGACGAAAGCACAGTCCTGCAGCCGCCCCCTGGCTGGCGCAGGGGGACACTGGGCGGTGAGAGCAGCCCAGCAGCTCAGGCCTGGCTCCTGCAGTGTCTCCCCTCCGCCCTTCCTCAAGCCTCGTCTCCCTCTCCCGGTGGGGTTCCTTCCCTACCTGAGGCCCCCACACCGGGGCTCAGAGGCAGCACTTCCGTGCTGAGGCTTTGCCTCGGAGGCCCACACTGCGCAGCGCCTTCCTAGAGGTAGCCTGCCTAGGACCCACCTGGGCCTTAGCGGGGATCCCAGGCGGCAGGGACCTGTGTGGGCCGGGATTCCTGGAGGGTGGCCTGGCCGGCGACAAGGTCGGAGAGACTGGGACAACAGAATGATGCCAACACGTTGATTTATTGTGGTTCAAGTTGTTTATGTAGACTGGGGCCCTTAAAAATATTCCATTCTTGGGGAGAATGATGACGGCCTCC
>NW_011889012.1:750373-752320 GCF_000151845.1 Pteropus vampyrus
AGGGGTTTCTGCAGCCTGCAGGCCGGTCAGCGGTTCCTCATTCCAGCCTCCCACATTCTCCAGCTCTCACCTCCTCCACGAGGGGGTTTCAGGAGGGGCTGGACCCATCCTTCCATGGGAAACGTTCCCAAAGGCTTCGGAGCTTCTGGGACTTATTGTACTCCACTGCACACCCTGCGAGAAGCAGATGCACTGCCCAGCGGGGACTCTGAATTCCGGAATGTGGCCCCTGGCTGGGGCTGAGGGGTTCCCCAGAGTGAACCCTCTACTAGGCCTCCCGCAAAACTCGGTTTCATGAGGGTCCCAAAGCGAATGTTCTTTATCTCCACCAGGATTCCTTCAAGTGGGGGCGCACTGTGCAGCGAGCCCCTCTCCTCCTCCCCCCTCCACGAGACGACCCCTCCCCCACCCATCATCGCATTGCTCGAAGGTCTCTGCTGTTTCCAGGCTGACTGCCTTCTGAGACCCGGGCTTCTCGGGGGCGGGAATCAGGCCCTGTCACCCTGTCAAGCAGGTCAGGGGATGGCCCTGGTGGAGCTTAATCAATAGTTGTTGACTAAACAGTAGATGAGATTGTGATGACTTCACACGGCAGCCACATGGTATGGACGAGGCCAGCACGGCCTGTTACCTGGGGAGCGAACCCAAATCTGAAACGCGGGTCTGATAATATTGGTTCTTCAGGGTGCGATGAGCCAAAGGTCTTTGGCAGACACACCTGCGTTGAATAAAGGAGTGGAGGGGCTCCGGTGCCATGGGGAGGCCCGCGGTGGGCGGTGGGCCGGTGGGTCCTTCTAGCTTTGTACAGAGGGGTGGTTACCTGGCGTGCAGTAACTCACCTTCCTGCACATGTGTGTTCCGTGCATAATCAAGCTGCTGGGGATGGGAGCGGGGTGGGGGGTGGGGGAGTGGGGGGAAGGGTGGAGCCCGTGCTTCTCACCTGTCAGGGTTAGCATCGTTTGCCGAAATTGGATTTTACGCTTCTGTATCTGTAGATTTGTTTTAGGGTGTAAAATGTATTTCTTTACTGTGGCCATGTCTGCAAAAACAGTTTAAGGGTCGGTGGGTCACGTTGGGATTATTTTTATTGCTTTATACTCCATGTGTTTTAACTTGATGGGAGAAGTAATACATATTTTTCTTCGTATTGTTCTAAGGTGCTGTGCTAGTCAAAAATAGAGCAAATAGGATTGAGAGAGAGAGAGAGAGAGAGAGAGAGAGAGAGAGAGAGAGAGAGAAGGATTTGGGCCCATGTGACTGTGGGCTGGCTGGCTGGCAGAGTTTCTGTGTTGCAGCCTTGAGGAGCATTCCTTCCACTTCAGGGACCCCTAGTCTTTGCTCTTAAGGCCTTCAACTGATTGGGTGAGGCCCACCAACATGATGAAGGGCCATCTGCTTTACTCAGAGTCTACTGATTTAAGTGTTAAGCTCATCTAAAAAAAAAGAAAACCTCCTTATAGCAACATCTAGACTGGAGCCAGGTTGATGCATAACATTACTAGGTACTCAGGCCTCCCCTGGAATAAGTTCAACGTCCTCCCTCCACATAAAAACGCAAAAGGAGCCCCCTCTCCCAGCATGGGTATTTCACCGGCATTCTGTAAGGTGTGGATGAACTTGAGCAGCCTCAATGAGCTTTGCTTTTCAAACCACTCAGGGTTCCCCAGGTGAAGGCCCCGTGTGGGGCACCAGCTCGAGGGAACAGGACGAGCCCTGTGCGACTGTCACACTGCAGGGCTGGCTGCCGCACTCGTCCCGCTGGATGGCAGCAGTCCGCCCATGTCCTCTCCCCACCGGAAGGTGAGCTCCTGGAGGGCAGGGGCCCTGTCCATCACATCCAGGTCCCAGGAGCCAACCAAAGGCCCGGTCAGTACAGGGAGAGGGGTGGGGGGCT
The DNA here is from genome assembly GCF_000151845.1 of Pteropus vampyrus. Classification (NCBI taxonomy): domain Eukaryota; kingdom Metazoa; phylum Chordata; class Mammalia; order Chiroptera; family Pteropodidae; genus Pteropus; species Pteropus vampyrus. The sequence continues at coordinate 752,268 of NW_011889012.1, forward strand.
GTTTCTCCCACATCGTCCAGGTAGTGGCAGTGGAAGGGTTGGGGGGAGGTAGA
>NW_011889012.1:752370-755885 GCF_000151845.1 Pteropus vampyrus
AGCCACCGCAAATCCGATTGCCCGGAAATAGCCAGTTTTCAATAGACCCCACTCCTTCCTTCCTTCATTCATTCGGAGTAGGCAGCGTGGTGCAAAACGCCCGTGTATAGCCGGGTCGACTGTCGGAGGACGCCTTCCCTCGGCCTTAAGCACGGAAATCAATTTCCCCACGGAGCAAAGCACGATCTTTACAATTTGGTGAGTTTGGACAAACGTACACACCCGTGTTTTTGAGAAAGGAGAAATTTCACATAAACGTTTAGGAGATTTAATTGAGAGACCCACTGTGCCTTCCTCTCCCTCCTTCTTTGTGTTCAAATTTACCAAAGTTATTCGTGCACACAGTTTAAAATGTCCTCTATCTCCACAAAGAGAATAAAAACACCAACGGGGAAAATAAACCCCACCCCAGCTCCCACCAGGGGAGGCGGCTGCTCTCTTTCCAAATCGTTTGCTCATGCTTCGATTTCTTGATTTCATTTTTTTAAAAAAGGAATTTACCAAGCGCCTGAGTCCCGTCTGGAAGAAGAAAAGTTAGCCGGCTCAAGCGCTCACAGCCCTTCCACACGCTCCCCAAGTTGCTGCCACCGCAGGTTGTGCTGGGCTGGGGACCAGGTTCACAGTGCTGCCAGCCCGTGACCGCCCCTCAGGCTGGGCGTGAGCCGCGATCACATTCAGCCCCTCATACTAGTGTTTCCTCCTTCATTTTCTCTCTACCTGTCATTTATTTGTCCCCAAATTCCCTTCCAGTGTGTCGGTCTCCATGGAAGGCATAGCCCCCTAGAAACCCCATCCCTAAGGTGGGGAGGTGGGGTGGGTGGGAGGCGGACCAGACTGGGGCTTTAACCAGCCGCTCCTGTTTCCTGTCCTGCGGGGGCCACTTCCAGAGGCCACATTCATTCGTAGGGGTTTCTGCAGCCTGCAGGCCGGTCAGCGGTTCCTCATTCCAGCCTCCCACATTCTCCAGCTCTCACCTCCTCCACGAGGGGGTTTCAGGAGGGGCTGGACCCATCCTTCCATGGGAAACGTTCCCAAAGGCTTCGGAGCTTCTGGGACTTATTGTACTCCACTGCACACCCTGCGAGAAGCAGATGCACTGCCCAGCGGGGACTCTGAATTCCGGAATGAATCCCTGGCTGGGGCTGAGGGGTTCCCCAGAGTGAACCCTCTACTAGGCCTCCCGCAAAACTCGGTTTCATGAGGGTCCCAAAGCGAATGTTCTTTATCTCCACCAGGATTCCTTCAAGTGGGGGCGCACTGTGCAGCGAGCCCCCTCCTCCTCCCCCCTCCACGAGACGACCCCTCCCCCACCCATCATCTCATTGCTCGAAGGTCTCTGCTGTTTCCAGGCTGACTGCCTTCTGAGACCCGGGCTTCTCGGGGGCGGGAATCAGGCCCTGTCACCCTGTCAAGCAGGTCAGGGGATGGCCCTGGTGGAGCTTAATCAATAGTTGTTGACTAAACAGTAGATGAGATTGTGATGACTTCACACGGCAGCCACATGGTATGGACGAGGCCAGCACGGCCTGTTACCTGGGGAGCGAACCCAAATCTGAAACGCGGGTCTGATAATATTGGTTCTTCAGGGTGCGATGAGCCAAAGGTCTTTGGCAGACACACCTGCGTTGAATAAAGGAGTGGAGGGGCTCCGGTGCCATGGGGAGGCCCGCGGTGGGCGGTGGGCCGGTGGGTCCTTCTAGCTTTGTACAGAGGGGTGGTTACCTGGCGTGCAGTAACTTACCTTCCTGCACATGTGTGTTCCGTGCATAATCAAGCTGCTGGGGATGGGAGCGGGGTGGGGGGTGGGGGAGTGGGGGGAAGGGTGGAGCCCGTGCTTCTCACCTGTCAGGGTTAGCATCGTTTGCCGAAATTGGATTTTACGCTTCTGTATCTGTAGATTTGTTTTAGGGTGTAAAATGTATTTCTTTACTGTGGCCATGTCTGCAAAAACAGTTTAAGGGTCGGTGGGTCACGTTGGGATTATTTTTATTGCTTTATACTCCATGTGTTTTATCTTGATAGGAGAAGTAATACGTATTTTTTTCTTCGTATTGTTCTAAGGTGCTGTGCTAGTCAAAAATAGAGCAAATAGGATTGAGAGAGAGAGAGAGAGAGAGAAGGATTTGGGCCCATGTGACTGTGGGCTGGCCGGCTGGCAGAGTTTCTGTGTTGCAGTCTTGAGGAGCATTCCTTCCACTTCAGGGACCCCCCAGTCTTTGCTCTTAAGGCCTTCAACTGATTGGGTGAGGCCCACCAACATGATGAAGCGCCATCTGCTTTACTCAGAGTCTACTGATTTAAGTGTTAAGCTCATCTAAAAAAAAAGAAAACCTCCTTATAGCAACATCTAGACTGGAGCCAGGTTGATGCATAACATTACTAGGTACTCAGGCCTCCCCTGGAATAAGTTCAACGTCCTCCCTCCACATAAAAACGCAAAAGGAGCCCCCTCTCCCAGCATGGGTATTTCACCGGCATTCTGTAAGGTGTGGATGAACTTGAGCAGCCTCAATGAGCTTTGCTTTTCAAACCACTCAGGGTTCCCCAGGTGAAGGCCCCGTGTGGGGCACCAGCTCGAGGGAACAGGACGAGCCCTGTGCGACTGTCACACTGCAGGGCTGGCTGCCGCACTTGTCCCGCTGGATGGCAGCAGTCCGCCCATGTCCTCTCCCCACCGGAAGGTGAGCTCCTGGAGGGCAGGGGCCCTGTCCATCACATCCAGGTCCCTGGAGCCAACCAAAGGCCCGGTCAGTACAGGGAGAGGGGTGGGGGGCTGTTTCTCCCACATCGTCCAGGTAGTGGCAGTGGAAGGGTTGGGGGGAGGTAGATTGGCTCACGGCACACACCTGTGTTCATCTCAAGTTGATTCAAGATGTAAATCCAAAATAAGAAAGCATAAAAAGATAAAAAATGCCCTTACGTTTTGATCTGATTCCAGGCGAGGGGGTCTGCTGTCCCCTTTTGCCTTTCGCCAGTTGAGTCTTTTGAATTTTGCTGGCCACTCAGCTGCAGACCACATTTCCCAGCCTCCCTTGTGCCTCTCAGCCTGGTCACATGATGAGGCTCTGACCAGTGGGCGTGAAGAGCAGTGCTATGTGCAATTCCGGTCCTTTCTCTGAACAGGAAGTTGGGCGACTCTCGTGCCTTTCTCTCCCCTTCCTGGCTCTCCAGGACGGGGTCGTAATGGTCAGTGAGGACATGTCACTTAGAGCAAAGCAGACCCCTGGATAGAGTGGGGCCTGGGCAGAGCTGCCCTACCCCTCAAAATGGTTACCAGTTTGCATTTTTATGTGAGAGATAAAACCTGTTTTGAATAAGCCAATATCCTAACTGATACAGGAGGCCTTTCTAAGCGGGGCCTGCTGGCAGCTGCCTCGGACTGCCGATGACAGAGCTCTGAGCGCAGCAGCCTACAACAAGCCCGTAGGCGGGCAGCCCAGGGCTTGTGTCGTGTTCCACAAAGGCACCAAGGACTCAGGGACCCCTTTTGCCTTTCTTTTCTGCCATCCCAATAC
>NW_011889012.1:756880-758356 GCF_000151845.1 Pteropus vampyrus
TGAGGGCACCCACGGCTGCAGCGCGGGACTCCTGGGGCGGTGGCTGCGGGCTGGACGGAGCCCTGCCCTTCACGGGTCTTTGGTTCTGCCATCACGACCCAAACCCTCTTCCAGTCCTGCCTGTTCTCCACATCGTAATGGGGGACACGGTCTTGCTAACCACCTCCCCTTGGGTGGACGGCTGGGCAGCTCCAACCCTCAGTGTCCGCATTTACAAGTGGAGATGTAATTCAGACTTCTGGAGGTCCACACACAGCCTGCCACGCGCGGGGCCCTGTGCCGGACACAGGGGACCCAGAGACAGAGTCGAGGAGCCCCTGTGTTGCTGAGCAGGTGGACAAGCCTAGGGGCTGCAGCCCCCTGACTAAGGCGATGCGCCCTCCTGGGGCGCCACTATGCGCAGGCGCCGTGCGGGGCACCCGGGTTCCGGAGGCCCGTACGGCCTGCCCTGCCTCCAGACAGCCTCGACCCGCAGGGGCCTTGGGGGGAAGAGGGGGCGCAGACCCCGCAGCGTGGCTGGCGTGGGCGGTGGGCGTGGACACTGCGTGCAGGTGTGGGGAGCCCATGAGGTGACGCTGAGTCTTGGAGTGAGCGGGTATCACCCGGCTGGAGGTGGCAGTGGGGGCTAGTGGCCGGCGGAATGTTCCAGACTGAGAGAACGGCTTGAACGGAGGCGCGGAGGTGACGGGGATGTGGGGGAGGTGAGTGACGATGAGTCGTGGGTGCTGCCCGGACGCCCCGATGGACGAAGAACCTAGGACGCCCCTGGCCGGGTGCCCGGACTTCGTCTCGGGGGAGGGGTCGGGGTCGGGGAGGAGGGAGGGCAGCGCCGGGTTTTGCTCACTTCGCCCGCAGAGGGACCGTGAGAGGCAACAGCAGGGCCAGCTGGATAGAGAAAGGCCCGGCCCAGGACGCGAGGGCACTTCCGGAGCTGGGAAGGTGTCAGAGGCAGACTGAGCTCGGAGGAGCTGGTCCGGACCCCTCGTGGCACGTAGGGGCCCCGCGGGCGGCGGGCAGGTGTGGGCTCAGACGTGAGCTCCCGAGCGCTCGGGCTTGAGGGTTCAGCTGAGCTTAGGGCTTCTTCTGAACCCCGCCCGCCTCCCGGCGGCGGTGGCAGGTGCTCTGGGTGGCGCGGGTGCTCTGGGTGGCGCGTCCCCTGTGCAGACTGGGTATGCCACCCTTCCAGCCCTCACCCAGCCAGCGCGGTCTGCACTCATTCACTCACTCAGTCACTCGACAAACTCTCGCTACCCGCCCACTTGGTGCCAGGCCCACGGAGAGCGCATCTTCCCAGTGCCGTCTCTGGAATGTGGGTGGGCGGGGCCAAGGAGGCCCAGAGACACCTGGACCCCAGGGATTGGGCCCTGCCCAAGGGTCACACGCTTTATCACCCACCCATGTGTGTCCCCGCATTGGGCCTTCATGGCAGGAAGCCAGGGCTGAGGACCTTCATCTGACGCATGAAGCTGGGAGCAG
>NW_011889012.1:760161-762598 GCF_000151845.1 Pteropus vampyrus
GGGTCGAGCATCGGGTTTTAGATTTAAAATTCAGTTCCTGGGTCACACTAGTCACATCTGCTCTGTCACCGTGGCTCTGGCTGCCCTACTGGACCCTGCAGCTGTGCCTGCTCCAGTTACCGTAAAGCCTGGAGTATAGGGGCCGCTCGGCCTGCTCTCTAGCGCAAGTCCTCTCGGTGGCCGCCCCGCCCTCCCCTGAAGGCTCCGCTCCTGTTTCTGAATCCTGGTTCATCGTCTTGGTGTCCAGGGAGCATGTATGGAGCGCTGGCTGTATACAGGATGCAGCGACAAGCAGGTGGAGGCAGAGCCGGCCGCAGTCCTGAGGACAAGTCGGGCGCTGCCAGCTTTCGAGGAGTCCGTTGCCACATCTGTGTGTCCCAGGAGCTCTCATCGCTGGCTGTCGTGCCTGCCCCACATTCAGCACCTGTGGCTGGGGCGCCTTCTGTCCCGCCCCGGCTCCGAAAACAGAGGCCATGCAGGGAATGGGGCGCCAGACTGCTGGCGACATCCTGTTACGGAGGCAACTTCACCTCGGACGTTCCGGGGGGACTTGCTCCTCACGGTGCGAGCGGGCGATGTGCAAGTCGCCCGTGCTGTGGTCGGGTGTCCTCAGGGGACATCGAATGAAAATCAAGGCCTTTTCTCTCCTTTTTATTTTAATGGCAGAACATCTCAGAGCCTTTGACGTGACAATGTGAGCCGTGACTAGGTAAGGTGGAGAATCCCCATTTTGCCAGAATACAGAAAGCCCTGGGCCTGGCCCTTTGAGGTAGGAGCCGAGTCACAGTCATCCCTGTGTCCCCAAGTCATTTTCACACACAGCGGAACCCTAGCTGGACCCTGCTCACGGCGATGCCTGACAGTGACCATTGATGAAAAAATGAGCTAAAGAAAAGGGCTAAAATAATGACATGTTAGAGCTTAGAGGCGATCAGGGGAGACTGCCTGTAAGAGGCAACATCGGAACTGAATCTGAAGGGAGGACGTACACAGAACAGGGTAAGGGGTGGGAAGGGATTTCAAGCACACGAAAGGGGCCGTCCAAGGCCGGGAGAGAGCTCTGGCCGGCCTGATACTCAGTGTGGGTCGGGGGTCGGCAGGGGAGGGTGAAAGGCCGGCTTAGGATGCACAGACCCTCAGGTCCCATTGCCCACTAGGTGGCCAGTGCTGCCCAGGAGAGTCCCTAGTGGGACACCATGCAAACTTGTTAAACCTGGACTCCCCAGCCAGGCCCTACTGCATCGGTCTCGGGAGGGGGAGGGGGTGCTGCATGTGACAAGCTCCCGGGGGACTCCTAGGTCCCCGCCATTTGAGAACCACTCCTGTGAGTTTGGGTCAGGTTTTGACTTCTGTGACAGGTCAACGGGGCCTCAGATCGGCTAACACCTGTGTAGACCCATACCCCACATGTCTAGTTTTTCTCCTCAATAGGCACATAGAAGATTGTCCCTCTCAGCCGTGCAGTAGAGACGGGCAGGCGACTAGTCCTGGACAACACGAGTGAATGGCGTGAGCCGTGAAAAGCCCTGGACTGTGCTCCAAGCTCCCTCCCTGGCATGGGTGGCCGAGGAGGATGAGGGTCCCAGATGGCCATGCCTCAGTGTGGTGGGGCTTCCGTCAGCCCGGGTGCCCAGGTGCCAGCAAGAAATGAGCCTTAGCTGTTAACTCACCCGAGCTTTTGTTCGTTGTCACTGTGTAATTTAGCCTGGGGGAGTTGGGCTGCGTCGCATGGCACCTCAGTTCCACCGCGAGGCACCATTTTTCTTCCAGCGATGGGCGAGGGTCCTGATTCCTCCTCCTCCTCACCGGCACGCTCCTGTCCGTCTCCACTTCTAGTGGGTGTGAAGTGGTATCTCGATGTGGTTTTGATTTGCATCGCATTCCCCTAATGACCAAAGATATTGAACCTCTTTTCACGTATTTGTCAGCCACTTTTGGAGAAATGTCTGCTTGCATCCTTTGACGATGTTTTAATTGAGTTATTTGAATTTTTTTATTCCTGAGTTGTAAGAGTTCCTTATTTATTTTGGATGCAAGTCTCTTGCATATATATACTTTGCGAAACTTTTCTTCCGTTCTTTATGCTGTCTTTTTACTTTCTTGATGGAGTCCTTTCAAGCAAGAAGCTTCAAACTTTGAAGTTATTGGGGAAGAGTCTTAAATCTAAGACGATAAAAAAAAAAATGGCAATTAACACATGCCATAGTAGTGTGTACATTGATTCACTTAAGCCTCACACCAACCCATGAGGTCAGGTGGCCATCGCCCCCAGGTTATAGCTGGGGAAATAGAGGAACAAACAGATCAAGGAAGAGGCTCAAAATCATGAGGCTAGAACACGCCAGATGCAGGATTTGCACTTGGCAGCTGGGTCCAGGGCCCAGGCTCTAACTACTGCACAGTGGGAGCTCTGTACTATGGCCTTTACCTTGGGGGC
>NW_011889012.1:763678-765484 GCF_000151845.1 Pteropus vampyrus
ATGGCCTTTACCTTGGGGGCAAGAGGTCACTACTATCCTCCTCGCCATCAGCATCTTCATCTCCAGCATCATCACCACCAGCATCATCACCACTATCACCACCACCATCACCATCACCATCATCGTCACCCCATCATCATCATCACCACCACCATCACCATCACCACCATCACCATCACCACCACCACCACCATCACCACCATCACCACCACTATCATCACCACCATCACCACCATCATCACCACCACCATCACCACTATCACCACCATCACCATCATCATCACCACCATCACCACCATCACCATCATCATCACCACCATCACCATCACCACCATCACCACCACTATCATCACCACCATCACCACCATCATCACCACCATCATTATCGCCATCTACTCTCATCACTATTATCACTGCCATCATCATCATCATTATTATTATCATTGTGATGGCACCTGGATAGCATACCAAGCTCCTCACCTGGGCCCAGTCCTGGAGCTTCGTGCATCACATCTCTCACCTAATTCAGCCGTCTCAGCTGCCCTGCAAGCATCCTGAGGCTGGGAGAGGGGCTCACTTCCCCCCTACTCCGGCCCCCCAGCACGCATAGCACCTTCACTCCGGTCTGCTGAATTCTGACCTTTGCTCTTGGCTGGGCCCGTGTGCCCAAAGGTGTGCACGGAGGACCAGGTGTCAGGGCTGAGGAGAGGGGAGGGCCAACTGGGGTCGAGTCCTGGCCAGAGACGAGGGCTGGCCGAGTGGTCCCCAGGCTGTGGGCTTCAGGCCGAGATGCTCCAGAGAGCCCCGGGAGAGGCAGGGCGGAGCCGGGCTCCCAGGCGTGAAGCCGTCCTAGAGGAGGGCGAGGGTTGGGGTGAATGGTGGCTGACCCTATCAATTAGTGCAATTAGCCGTCAGGATGGAGGCCCGAGCACTAATTGCCTGGTGGCCAGCTGAGGTGTTCAGTAATGGATTAGTGGAGTGCTGCAGCCACTGCAGGGTGGCCTTCGCCTCCTGGGGTCAAGGCCAAGTACTCAGGGATGCCTTCTCTCCCCAGGGCAGCCCTGCCCTCTGCAGCTGTGGGCCGCCCCTCCCCCCTGCCCTTCCCACTGCTCAGGCTGGAGAAAACTGGCTCTGGGCCCACCTGGCCACAGCCCAGGCCAGGCAAAGGTCACGGTCACAAGAGGCCTGAGGTCCCTCAGCCAGGTCCTGGGAAGTCCTTTCTCCCTGCCAAGTGGGCTGAGCCCTAGGGGCTTAAGCTTCTTCTCTTTGGCAGGCACTGGGTCGGTCAGGTGGGGCCCGCGATAAAGACATCCTCTCCTCACACCTGGGCCCCTCTCCATAGATGGGGTGTCATCCCCACACCTTGCACCTCTGCCAGGCCTGAGGGGGGTCCACGTCCCGGAATCTCCTTGATCAGAACCTGCAGCCTGGGACAGCTCAGCCCTTTAAGTGGAATGTGACCTGTAGTTCCCAGGCCACCCGGAAAGGTTCCTGTGTCACTCACCTGGCTGGGTCCCAGGGGGACAGGTGGCGGACAGGGGCAGGGCCGGGCACTGGACTTTCTCCCGAGGGCAGTGGGAGGAAGTAGTCAGGTTCACGCTGTACGGCAGTCCAAGGTGGGTGCTGTGAGCAGGGGCTTGGGAGGGGCGGGAGTCGGGGTGGGGGGCCCGTCCTGAGCCTGGCCTGGGGGAGGGGGCGGCACGGGCGTGCCAGACTTCAGGTGGGAGTGAGGTCAGCTCCCGGCACGGGCCTGAGGGAAGTGAGTCGCTTCATTGATTCTCAAGTTTCAGCCACAGGACCCAGGAA
>NW_011889012.1:766874-771680 GCF_000151845.1 Pteropus vampyrus
ATGAGCCAGCACTTCCCAAGCTCTCATATGCCCAGAACCAGGTGGGCCACAGACTGCTTTTATGACAAGCTCCCAGGGGATGCCCAGGCTCCTGGTCCAGGCATCGCACTTTGAGAAGCCAGCTGACAGGCTTCAGTCGTGGGCAGGCTCCAGGTAGCCGCACACATACCCCGAAACCTCACCTTCTAGAGGCAGCCTTGAGGAACGCTTTTGTCTCTCGTCCCGGCTCCACGACGAACTGGCCGTGTGACTCTGGGAAAGCATCGACCATCTCTGGTCTGTGGTTTCTGGATGTGAGAAACGAGAGGCTGGGAAGAAGCCGTAAGAGTTTTGCAATTCGAGGGACAGCAAAAGACAGCATCTGGTGAGGGACGCGTCTTCCTGTCAGGCAGTGTTCGTTTATGACCCTGAATCTAGAAAACACCGTTCCACTTTCCTCGTGGGGAAACTGAGGTTCAGAGAGGGGCGATCCCCTGCAAGAAACATCACCCAGCTTTTCCGTGGCAAAAGCTGGCTTCGAACCGGAGTCTGCTGGCTGCCAAGCCCTTGCTTTGTTTTGTTGTGTTTTTGGTACATCAAGCTGACTCCTGGGTTACCTCGGGGATCAAATAAAACTTTCTCACAATGAGAGATGAAATGTGAAAGGGGCTTGAATTTCTCCGTCCAGAGAACAATCGTAGCTCGGGCAAAGGCATGTATGGTCTTTGACGGGTTCCTCCAAAGTACGTTTTGTAAGTTGATGAGAAAGACTCCTTCTCTGTAGTGTAAGGAGGTGAGTCTGGAAACAATGAAATCAGCGTTCTCATAATTAGCCCTTAAATTGTTCCTCCGTAGAAAAGTGTCCCCCAGTCCCAGCCCCCTGTCCTGCTCCTTGTACATGCTTACTTACACAAATCTGAACAATTTTTGACAAGATTTTTGAGTTTTGTCAGATGTGAATTGTTAAGATTTAATTGAAAAAATGAACAGAACGCAGCCACTATTTCAAAGGGAGTGACCCAGAACCAATTAGAATTCAGTAACAATTGACCATTCAGCACTGACATCCATGTTGGGAGAATCAGATTAAAGCCACTTTAATTCCTCCCCGCCTCCCTCGTTTCTGAACTCAAAATATCATTAGTGGGAGGTTTCCCTGAATTTTTTTCCAATCCATTTTCCTGGTTTTAGAGGTGAAGTTCAACTGGTGGGACTGTGCTGGAGAAGATGCTGGCTGATTATCTCCTGGACTGAGATGATACACAATATAGGTTACCGGCTTGCAAAAACAGGTCAGGCTGAGCGACATTCCTCGTCAAATCGCTGTTGACAGCCCAAACAGGAGACGGGGAAGGACCACAAAAAGGGCCTTTCATCTGAAGACAGCACAGCGAATAATTGGTCATTCTTCCCTTCTGCCCCCTCTCCTTCTCAGCTGGAGGAAAATTCCCGAACAAAGCCAGGGCTCCCTACGAGCAACTTCTTAATCCTTCATGGCAGATGCTCTCGGGGAAGTGTCAGCTGAGAGAACATGGCTGGGCACAGTGGGCACCGTGCCCAGCGCGTAGTAGGTGCTTCTGAAAGGCGCGGGGAGCGCTGGCCGCCAAACGAGCGAGCGGCCGGTCGGCTCTGCTTGCCGCATAGTGGCGGTGGTGGAGCCGGTCTGTATGGAATCGCTTCTGCTGGCCGCAGCCCTTCTCTGCAGCCAGCAAGCTCCCCGCTTGGGGTACAGTCTTCCAGCCGTCTCTTGGGCTCTCCGGGTTCCTCCCAAAAGCCCTGCTCGTTCGGCTCCAGGTCCCGGTCACCTTCTCTGCTCAGCTTCTTGCCGCCCCCACTGCGTGCTGAGTGCGCACCTGCCGCCAGGTGCTGTAGGCCTTTCGGCCGTGACCCTCCTAATGGCCTTAGAAGGAGACTGAGGCTTCGAAAGGCCGAGTGGGGTGGCCGAGTGGGGACTGGAATCAGTTCGACCCCACGGGAATGTCTGTCACACCTGGGTTCCGCCTGGCGACCCACTGCTGCCCATTCTCCAGCGTCGGTCCCCAGGCCCTCCCCCGTCCGGTCTCAGCGGGACTGAAGAGCCAGAGCTCAGAACCGGCCACAGTCTGGACTGGCGTGTGCAGGGCAGGATGAGCCAGCGATGCTGACACCGGGGACTCCCTGTTGCTGCTGTGGTCGTTTCGTTATTGTGCTGAATGCCACCTTGAGGAGACGTCCTGGAATCAGTGACCTCTGTGAGATCTCCTCACTGCTTTGTGACACACGTCGAAGTATAATACATAAAATTAGAAGTGCCCTGCCAAGGTTTAGATTGCAAAGATGCCCTTCGGGATGTCTTAGAGGGGTCCGTCTTGGGCTTTCGGCATCACGGTTTGAGTCCCCAGAGCAGACACTGAGACAAGGGTTGGTGAACAAGAGCTTACCCGGGAGGTGGTCCTAGGACACGCGGGGTGTGGGACAGGGAGGTGAAGGGAACAGGAAGTGGCCTGCACACAGCGGGCCTCTGTGGATAGCTGTGGGAGGCGGCGTGGGACCCTGGCTGGGAGGTCGGGGGGCTGGCTGTGTACCCACCAAGTCCCGCCAGCACAGCTTGAGGGCTGCTCCCGGGTGTCGGGGGGGCGGGTCCCTGGCACTTCTGGCTGGCTGCCCTGCGTATGGGCAGAAAAAATGTCAGCAGCCAGAGCATGTCCCCAGGCAGAGGGACGTGGCAGTCAGGGGCATCGAGGCAGCTGCTACAGGTGGGGATGTTGGGTCTACTGAGCATGGGAACACGAGCCAATGTAGCCTTCGGTTCAGAGGAGCTGGTACATGTGGTTTGGTCCCCCTCAGCTGTGTGGCCTTGAACCAATCGCTGCACCTCTCTGAGCCTTGGTCTCCTCACCTGTGCAAGAGGAAAATGAGCGCTCACTCTCGGGATCCTTGGAGGCCTGAACGAGCTCCTGCGAGTAGGTGCCTGGTCCCAGAAGGGCCCTCACCGAGGGCACACGCAGTGTGCTGTAGCTGGATCAGGAACTGGGCTTCGTTACGGGGGCGGGGGGCTTCAGAACCTGGGGGCACTGTGGTAGGGAAGAGGGCACATACACATCCGTGTGACCGTGAGGGCAGTGCTGAGGACTGCAAGGGCAGATACCCGCTTCACCTGCCTTTCAGGAAGGACAGAGTAGATGGTGGAAGAAACAGGGAATTCTATAGGGTAGTGAGCTCTCCGTCCCTGGAGGTATGTAAAAGGTTGAGTGTTGGGGTTAATTTTTCTCAGTTGCGTGGAGAGCTCCAAGTCCTGGATGGTGGTGGTAGTGGTTGGGGGGTGGCTGGATAAGATGTCTTTCAAGATCCTTTCCACCCCAGAGAGTCTAGAATTCCGCTTGTCTGCTAAGGGCCGAGCACTGAGAACGTGCTCCTTGTTTGATGCACTGCATCGTGACTCCCCAAGACTCCCCAGACAGAGCTCAGCAGCTTGCGCCTGGTCTGAATTAGTGGGATGTCTAGTGGGGGGATTCTGGCTTCAGCCTGAACGGTCTGCGGAGTGTGACCTGGAGCCTTGATGGGAGAGAAGCCGCTAGCCAGAGAGATCTCCTGGGCCTCAGACGGTGTGAAAAGCAGAGGGGAGTCCGCCCTGGCTGGGGGGGGGGGCGGGGTTAGAAGACCCTGGGGGGCCAGGGAGAGTCTAGCCAAGCAGCAGCTCACGCTCGTGGGGGTGCCCCGGGCGTGAATCCTATAGGAAGTGTCCCCAGGGTGAAGGGGCCATGTGAAAACCCAGCCATGGGCCATCTGCACACCTGATGTTGGCTTTGACCTTGGCCGGCCTGAGCTCCTGGGTTGGCCCGGAGTTCAAGTCCTGCCTCCACCCCTTGTGTGGTCCTGGAAACTCCCAGAGCCTCTGCCGCCTTCTCTGTCCAGGGCGATGCTCACAGTCGCTCCCCTTTCCAGGACAAGTGTGGGGAGGGGGAGTGGGGGGGTGGTTAGAACCTGGTCCCTTCCAAGTGAGATGTGGACCAGGCTGCCAAGGTTCTCTTGCAGCTTCTTGGGCTCAGCGGAGTAACCTCAGGACGACTGGCCGGAGGGGGTCCCATGGTGCTGTCATGTCCTGTCCAGCCTCGGATTGGCCGTTAGTATATCAACGCTGTCTTGTGCACGGGACAAACATGGGGCACGGGCCACCCACGCGAGCCATGGAGGTGGCCCAGCTGACCCCCATGGAGCCCGAGGGTTTCCAGTGCTGAGCAAATGACGTCATTCATTCGTTTGTTCGCTCAGTGGACACTGGGCTGGGTGCAGAATTAGGCCCAGGGACGGACACTGCTAGGGTCGAAAACCGTTAGGCACCTGGTAGTTGACAGGCTGTGGTCATCAGGGAGCTCCCTGGGTCCTGACCCGGTTCCGGCATCGTCTGCACGCGGTGCTGGGGCGGGGCCGCACAGGTAGAGGTGAGCTCACTCCGCATGTCCTGGAGAGGCCCAGGGGTGGGCCCCGAAGACCCAGCGCCGGCCCGAGAGGCCCCCTGCTGGTTGCCCATCTCTCCTTTGCAGAGCTCAGAGGAAGAAGCCCTGACACACTGATCTACCGCGGGCAGCGCGTCCCGGCCGGAGGGGCCGCAGAGAGGTGGCGGGGAGTTGGGGGCGGGGGACCCTGACACCTGCAGGCATCTGGTCACGCAGCCGGAGCTGGGCTTCCGCCACTCGGCCGCTGAGGGGCCTGAACAAGTAATTAAGCCCCGGGGACTCAGTTTACCCATCCGTAAAGTGGGAACACCAGCTTTGACCTCATGCGGTTTCGAGAGAATTAAATGAATGACTTGTGCTTCTAGAAGCGTATTCAGCACAGTTATGCACC
>NW_011889012.1:772517-773722 GCF_000151845.1 Pteropus vampyrus
AGGCCGACGGGCTCCTCCTGGGGCCACGGTGTCGGCGCCCACGGGAGGAGCAGAAACGGGCACAGGGAGGGACCCTAAGGTGGCGGGTCAGGGGGAGGGGGAGGCCTTTCACACATGACCTCGAATTTACACGAGGAAAGACCACTGGGCTGGGGGCCGTGGGGCCAGCTCTGGCTGGGACGGCGGCCCAGGGCCTTACTTGCAATGAAGGGAGTTGGCGGAGGTGAGCCCTGCAGCACTGCAGCCTGCCCGCCTTCCCACGCCCGGGGTCCGGGCAAGAGCAGCTTCGGCCCTTGGCAGGGGCTCCCGTCCCCAGCTGAAGCTGTGGCGCCCGCAGCAGTGCCCGGCCCCCGCGCAGGTGTCAGAGCCAGGCCAGGCTGCTGCGACCCCTTCACGTCACCAGCATTCGGTGCCGGGTTTAATGCAGCGGCAGGAGCCAGCCTGATCCTGGCTGGGGGGCACTCTGGTAGCCAGTGGAGGGGGGCCTGGGGGCTGAACCTGGGACAGGTGACCAGCCAGGAGGTTCTTCAGGATCCAGGGGACTGGGCGGCAGTCTGGGCAGGCGGCTGCATAGGCATGGGGAGGGGCTGGCTGGACAGGAAAGGTGGCCCTGGCGGACTCTGTGCCTGGTGGGCCGGCAGCAAGGGTGACTTCCGCGTTCCCGGTTTGGGTGAGCAGACAGATTCGGTGTGGAAGCTTCAGGGACAAGCCCGTCAATGCCCCTGTCCCCTCGTGATGCCCGAGGCCCTCATGAGGTGTTATGAATGTGAGACTGCACTTAGCTCCTGCCCGCCGGGGTGCACAAGCCCTTGGCTGCTTCTGGAAAGCTCTGCAGATCTTTGTAGCCAGAGACTCTGCACCCCAAGGTCTCCTGACACTCCTGCCCACCTGTGGCATCCTTCACTAGTCCCGAGAGGGCTCTGCCCGACGGAGGGCCCTAGCCACACCTGGGCCAGCCGTGCCCATCCCTAGCATGCTGCTGAGGGAAACGATTCATGACTAACTCCGTCCTCAGAGCTCTTGGAGGCAAATTCAAAGCCGCTCACCTCTGCAGACCACCGCTGGGAAGATGGCAGGTGGCTCCGCGAGGCGTCCTTCTGGCCTGGGCTGCTGTGGCGATTTCCACAGCACCCCCCAGGTGCTCCCAGCCAGCCCCGTGCCGGCTGGCATTGCCGTTCTC
The DNA here is from genome assembly GCF_000151845.1 of Pteropus vampyrus. Taxonomy (NCBI): domain Eukaryota; kingdom Metazoa; phylum Chordata; class Mammalia; order Chiroptera; family Pteropodidae; genus Pteropus; species Pteropus vampyrus. The sequence goes on from NW_011889012.1 coordinate 773,698, forward strand.
ACGCGCGCTCCCTGGCACCAGGTGC
>NW_011889012.1:775444-783373 GCF_000151845.1 Pteropus vampyrus
GGCTAGTGTGAAAACACTCTTGTCCCGTCTGGGCGTGGCCACTACGTTCTCACTGATGGGCGAGGGAGAAGGGACGTGTGCGGCTCCGATGGCGATCTCCTGCTCTCCCTTCCGTGGACGTGGTGAGCGTGAGCCCACGCGGACCAGCCGCGTGAGGACGGCAGCCCGGGGCACGTGGACATGGCTGGGCGGGGCCCGTGTCCCCGGGCGAGCTCGGGAGCAGAGCCACCGGCCCGACAGGTCGCCCGGGTTCCCCTGCGTTGTGACACGCCACAGAAACAAACTCCGTCTTGTCTTTTCCTTTAGAGGCGTATCTTGCACCTGGTCTAAATTCGCCCACCTAAGAAAGTTGTATTCCGTCAGTAGTTTGTTAAGAATTTTAAAAATAAAATCATCGGCGAATGCTGGATTTTGCCGAATGCTTGTTCGACGTCTCTTGGGATGACCGCGCTGGGCGTGTCCGCCCCTCCTCTCGACTCGACGTCCTGTCGTTCTGAATCGTGAACTCTCCTCCCGTGAACGGGCTCAACGGAAACGAGCTGCGGCTATTTTAACGCACGACTAGATTTGACGTGTTTTGTTTGGCTTTGTTTTCGCACCTATGTTTTTAATCGAGATTGCTGTCCCTTTGCTTCTCGCGAGCTGTCATTCGGCTTTAGGCATGACTTATACTAGCCTCAGAACATGAATTCGTTTTCCCTTTTACCCCTATTCTACGAAGCAGAGTGCATATAATGGAGATCATTTGTTCTTTACGGTTTCAGCAAATTTTGCTATGATGCTACCTGAGCTTGGTAGTTTTTATTTGTTAATTGGAGGGACCAATTTTTGCTAATCGGCTCAGTTTCGGTCTTGGTTATTAGGTGGCTCACGTCTTCTATTTCATCTTGAATTAACTTCGGTAATTAATTTTTCTTTAAGGAAACTGTCCGTGTGCCCAAGCTCGAGCGTCGGGTGCTGGGACCTGATGCGGGCAGGAAGTCCCGGGGGCTTATCACCTGCTGCCTGGTCTCACATTCGTAAACCTCGGCCCTGCGTCAGGCTGAGCGGGCCCGGGTTACGCCTCCTGCAGCCCAGGTCACCGAGTCGGGCCCCGCTGCCCCTCCTGGCCTGGGCCCTCCGACTTTGTGACTCCTGCAGTCCAGAGAACAGGCTGCCGTTGTCCACCCCCCAGGTTCCCTGCTCTCCTGCCCTGGTCTTCCCTTGAGTCGGGATGGCCCTGGTCTCCAAATTCTGCAAGGCCAGCCTTGCTTTGTTCAAGTGCCCGGTGGGGCGCTGCATCCTCCCGGCCGCCCCACTGCTGGACAACCTCAAGGCCCATGTCCTTGCCCCTGTCCTGGCTTTGTGTCTGTCCCATCCTCCCCGCCCCACCGCGCCCCACTGTCCCGCTCCTGGACTGTCCCTTGCTAGTTTCCCGGCTTCACTCCCTGTGCCAGCCCAGAGGAGGTGTTTCCAACACATCGGACCCTCCGGCCGGGCTCAGGCCTCCTGCCCTGACCCACCCACGGCTTCTCGCCTGGGCTGGCGCTGTAGTCCTGCAAATGACTGGTCATCCCGCTGCCCTGTGTCCATGCTGCTACATATCTGGATCTGCTTCTCCTTCTATGATTTCTGGCCAGTCCTGCCCATCCTAGAGACCTGGCTCCAGCACCTCCTCCAGGCAGCCCTCTTTGGTCCCCAGACTGGGTTAAGGCCACTCTGCCCTCCCACAGCACCTGGAGACGCCCTTGGTTCAGGCTCTGATGATGCTGTTTAAACCTCTGACCGTGTCTCTCCGTCCCAGCTCTCGCCCCCAGGCCTGACGTCCCTGTCTGCTGACCCTGGATGTGTCCCACGTTGCTTGCCCAGCCCTCCAGGTGGGGGCAGGAAGTGGCATCACCTTTTCCTCTCTCTCCTGGCCGTGGCCCCTGGATGGAGGCTCCTGCCTGCTGACCAAGGTCAACGCCCTTTCCAACGGCCCTTCATTAGCAGTGGGCATCTTGCTGAGTCAGCAGGGACCTCTTCACAGCCCCTGTTCAGGGTCACTAGGTCCCTGGAGAATGTGGCCGAGGGCAGCTGGCCGACAACAGGGGCCATTGTCCTCGCCTGCTGCAGACAGGGTCCACCCAGCCCATCTGGAGAGGGCAGGGGGCGTGACCTCGGCCGAGAGTTCCTGCCAAGGCCCCGGGCCCAGGCAGGACGCCGAGAGGGGAGCGCAGATGGCGTCGTGAGGAGCCAGGCCCTCTGGGGACCTGTTTCAAGGTCCACCTCCTCCGACCGTCCTCACCAGCCCTCGTCCCCACTAAGGGAAGTGAGGCCCGGCACGGCCCGGCGCTGGGTGGCGGGGGCTCGCCCCTGCCGTGCAGCCCCTCGCGTCTGCATCGAGACGTTCTCACCACCCCTGTGCACGCTCAGCCCCCCGACGTCTCCCTCTGAGACGCGGCACCCCGCCCTACCTCTCGGCACCTGCCCGCCTCCCCTCCGTCCCCACTCCCCATCTGCTCCTCACTCCTGCCACGAAAACTGCCAATAATAATAACGGCGCTAGCTTGGGAGCTCTGGCACTGAATGAGTTTCGGGGCTGCACATGTCCTTAGGCCTTGAAGCGAAGGAGCCGATCCCAAGGCCCCTGGGAGGCGGGTGCCGGCACTGCGGTGGGGACGGCCCTGCGGGACACCGCTCCTGAGGGCTCGCCCTGCTGGCAGCCGCGCGTGTCCCCACGGCCCCTGTGGGGCTGATGCTGCGGCGCTGGCTTCACATGCCTCGTGCATTTCAAGAAATAAAACTCCAGGCTGAGCCGGAGGCGCCCCCCCCCCCGCCCCCCGGCCTCCCTGCCGGGGTCACCCCCGCTCTGTGGACGTAGGTGCCGACGCGTCAGCGACGGGGCACGCGCACGGACGGCAGGCGCTGCTGGCCTGGGCGTTTGTGACGCTGACGAGACGCGGGACCCTGTTTAGCCCTTTTCCGTAGCTCTCGCTCCCTAGACCGGGCCGTTCTTGCGGCTGGGCCGTCCCGCTGCCTCATGTCCAGATGTCCAGAGTCGGGTCCAGTTGTAGGAACGCGGAGACAGGGCAGCCGAGGAGGAAACGGGCTCAGCGAGGTGAGCGCCCCGGACACACTCACCTGCCGTGTGCGCCCGGGCCGGGCCTCGGGGCCGGCCTCGCTGCAGAAGGCCACGCTCTGTCTACGGGCGGCAGCGGTGTCCCCTGGAAGGGCAGCAGTTCCTGGTCATCAGCACCATGGCCCCACTGACCCCCGAGCTGAGCCGAGCTCGTGCCCAGATGTCTGGCCTGGGCCGCCCACTGGCCTGATCTGCTCCCGTCACCCTGCGCCCTGCCGGCCTCGCTGCAGAAGGCCACGCTCTGTCTACGGGCGGCAGCGGGGTCCCCTGGAAGGGCAGCAGTTCCTGGTCATCAGCACCATGGCCCCACTGACCCCTGAGCTGAGCCGAGCTCGTGCCCAGATGTCTGGCCTGGGCCGCCCACTGGCCTGATCTGCTCCCGTCACCCTGCGCCCTGCCTGCCATGCTGGCGCCGGCCGCTCCCTGAGCTAGGCCCACGAGCGACCGCGGCCAGGCCTTTGCCCAGGCTGCCCCTTCCCCGCCGTGTGCTCTTCCTCGCCCTGGTCGCTCGTCTTTAAGACCCAGCTGGCACACTCCCGCCAGGTGCATCGGCTCTGGGTTCCAAAGGGCTGCATGGGTCACCTTGCCGGGTCGTCACCTGCTGAGGACTAGCTGCTCTCTAGAGATCCAGCGCAGAGCCCGAGAGGCAGTCCCCCTAGGTCCCATTCTCTGCCAGAAGGTTCCATGTGATGCTCCAGGCTGCCCAACCCTCCCTGACAGGCATTGTCCTCCGTGTGTGACCGCCTCTGGGGACCGGAGCTCAATGCCAGGTCCAGGGAAGGGAAACAGGGTCACAGACCGCGCCCACACCCCTCATGCACATGCAGAGCTACCCGGGCAAGCCCCCCGCGTCCCGCCGGCCACATGGGAAGACCGGATTTCCGGCTCAGACAAATTAAGAGATGTCTGGGGCTCCGGCTGCTCGGGGAAAGCCACTAATTAAGATGTCTCTTGTCTTGGTGCCCCAGGTCCTTGTCCTGTCTCTGATTGGGTTACAGCCAGTGACAGCTAGAAGGTGCTGCCTGCCTCTGGGGTGAGAGGGGACAGATTGCTGCGTGACCTGGGGCTGCCTGCTGTGCCTCTGGGGACAGGCCTGGGGCGGGTTACAGCCATGGACTCCAGCAGTGAGGGCGTCAGCTGGAAGGGAGCTCCAGTGGCCAGCCCAGCCCCCGGGCAGGGTGCCACGCACAGCGGGTCCTCCCTTGCCCCGCCGCTGGGGTGACCGCCAGCCAGGGGTCATCATGCGGCACGTGATTATTGTCCAGTGACTCTGGGCAGGCATCCCTGGAGGTCAGCGCTGGGTTTGATCTTCTCCCCAAAGTCATTTAAAAAATTGAGACATCTTAAATTTGAAGGTGTTTTAAAATCTGGAAGGCTGGGAATAAAAAAACACTTCCAAATTCAGACCCAGCGGGTCCTGGCTCCTTAGAATTTTCTCTAAATATTTCTTGGAACTTCCACCGTTAACTCTTTAGCTCACCCTCTCCTTACATTTTATCACGGGCGGCAGAGATCTGCTGTGCGCGCGCCCAGGCCGCCGCCATGCACCGGCTTTGAGAGGGGAAAGGCTTGTGTTTGCGCGTGCACTGGCAAGGACACGGGGGCGCGGCTCAGAGCTGTCCCCGGCCATCGGGTCCGGGGCTCAGGGCGGGGCTTCAAGGCCGAGCGGTTAAGGGTTCGCAGGCGGTGCTGTGCGCCGCGTGTCCTGGGATTCGACGTTGGTTCCGGCCTTGTTAGAACCAGGACAGGACCAGGCTGAGCTGGTGCTGCGGTCACAGCATTTGAGTGAGAAACCAGTGTTTCTCAATTACTGTAATGTGCAACCAGGGGTGGCTGTCACTATGGCGGGGCCGACTGACACAGCCCTGGTTGAGGGTCCTGGGTGTCCCAGGGCAGATACATGGCTGATGGTGACCGAGGTTGGTCTAGAACCAGAACAGGACACTGATAGTTCACGCGGTCAAAGGTCAAATGGCCAGTCAGCCGTCACGACCAGAAGCCGTCACCAGATCCCAGCCTGCTCTGCTTACTATTTATTTTATCTCCACGCTTTCGACAAAGGATATGAAGTGGCTTACAGCATGAAGCACATTCAACAAAGGTCATAAAATCTAAATAGAAGCCACTTCAAATCATAGAAGACAATGGACATATAGTATTAGTAAGGACAGTTAAGTTTTTCTTGGCCTCGGAGCTTCCTGGCGGCCACGGGGAAGCTAAATCACGGTCAAGTCTACAGTCTTTGCTATGGGAATGGAGGAAGGGTATTACTTCCTGTAGCAAGAGCTCTACCGAGCACGCTGTTTTAAAATGGAATTGGGGCGCGGGGGGGGGGGTGTCACCCAAGGGAGGCGAAGGATGGAATGCAGACGTGATGAGCCACATTCTTCAGCACTGCTGTGACGATTTGTTCTCCGTCCAAGGCCGATGGGAGGCTCCTCTCCAGAGCCAGCTGTTTACAACATCTCCGGGCTCAAGTGCAAACAAGCCCGGGGATTATCTCTCCATTTGGGGTCAAAAGGCATGAATTTCAGCGGCAAAATGGTCCACGCTGCAATCTTTGTTTTCTGCATGAGCTGACAAACTCTGAGGCCAGGCCCGCGGGGCCTCCCGCCACACTGCCCATGAGCTCCGCGAAATCTTTTGACAGGAGTCATTGTCTGGGGCAGCGCCCCGAACGACTTCTCTAAACGGAGTTATTCATTTGGCGGTAATGGGAGGCCGGGCTGCCGGGCCCTGCTGATGGCGACGGTTTCACAGGGAGGACCCATCTTGTCAGGGTATTTGCAGGCTGAATGCCGGCTGGCAGGGGAGGGGACTCTCCCCAGGTCTGGGGTCTGGGCGTGACTTTGGGGTTCCCGAGGAGGAAGGCAGGCATCGGAACCCCTTTTCCTCCAACTGCTGCAGGAAGGAAGAGAAAGTGCCCGTAAGTCGGGCGGTGGGGGCTTCGTCCTGCTGCCCAGAGACCCTGGGGACGCCGACTCTGCTCTCTGGCTTCAGTTTTCTCGTCTGTGCAACGGGCTCAGGAAACCCATCCCTTGGAGGGCTCTGCCGGGGTTGAAGGACCGGACACAGGAAGGGGTCTTTTGTCCCAGCCCGAGCACTAGGCCAGGCGCATGGGGGCACTAAGTGAAGCGGTCAGCACGGCCGGCACAGACAGGGCCAGCGCCTGACCACGGCGAGTGCTTGGCCGAGGGGAGCCTGGTGGGAGCATGAGGCACTGCAGAGGGTGCACCCACCCTTCCCCTCCCCAGGCTGAGCAACCTGAGTCACTCCCAGGCCAGGTCAGGACCCGAGGGAGCAGCAGCCGGAGGCCCCACGACCTCCCAGCCCTGTGTACCTCAACAGTCCCATGTCCCCCAACCCCATGCCCTCCCAGCCCTGCCACCTCCCAGGCCTGCCACCTCCCAGGCCCATAGCCCCCTAGCCTGTACCCCGTCAGGCCCACAGTCCCCCAGCCCGCACCCCCTCAGGCCCACGGCCCTCTACCCTGCACCCCTCAGGCCCACAGCCCCCCCAGCCTGTACCCCTCAGGCCCACAGCTCCCCCAGCCTGCACCCCTCAGGCGCGCCCCCACAGTAACCCGCGAATCAGTCTGGCTTCTTTTGTGCGTGACCAGCCTGTGCCCTTCGTGCCACTCTGGGTCTGGGGGTTCCTCCTGGTTGCCGCGTGGGGTGCGGCTTGCTCACGGTCACCGCCGTGTATTCGTGGGATGTGTAAACTGCAGTCGGGTCACTGAGTGCCTGCCGTGCATGTGTGCACGTGGTGTGTGTGCACACAGTAGTCATTCCCGGTCTGGGGAGCAGGGTTCTCTCACGAAGGAACTTATGTGCTAAGCTGAGGAATTTTAAGAATTCTGGGGAAAAAATGGACAAAGCGGTAACAGTTTGGTTACCTGCTCTGCGTCTCAGGGCAAACCTTCTACTCCGCCCCCGCCCCCCAGGCCTCGGGTTTCCCATCCGGAAATGGGACCCAGGCCACGTCCCACAGTTCAGACGCCCTAAGTCTCTGGACCCCAGCCTCCAGGAGACGGAAGGGGACCCCGGGCAGCCCATGAGAGGCCCTGCGGAGGGGCGGGCTGTCTGTCAGCTCCCTGTAACCTGAGGCCGGCAACATGCCCGTTACAACACCAACAACGACCTCGCCTTTTAATTCTGCAGCTGGAGAGGGGCCGGCGGGGACTCAGGCCTCCCCAGGGGGCCTCGGATGACTTATCAATCCATCCACGGCAAATGTCGGTGATCCAGGGTGGGGGGATTCTCAGCTGCCAGGCGATCTGTCGGAAGAACACGCCAACTGCTGCGCCGGGGGGCAGGGCGGGGGCAGCAGCCCGGGGTTCGCTGTGTAGAGGAGGCGGCAGCGGCCGCTTCGGTGCAAACAGAAAGTGCTGCCAGGCCCACGCGTCCCGCTGCGCAACGCCCCGAGGCCGCGAAGCTTCGCTGTGCTTCTCGGCAGGAAGGACAGGGCTCAAACGGGAAGTCTGGGCCAGGTGGCAGGTGGAGCCGAGCTGGCCGCAGCCCCCAGGCTCCTCCTCCCCGCCCTCCGCGGACCCACTGCCCCGCCAGTTTGATCCTCTCCCCTCCATCCCTCCGGCTTCCTGCCTGTGCTCCCTCCGCCTCCCTGTCCTCTGTCCGCCAGTCACGGGGCACCTTCTTCCTGGTGACTCCAGCCCCAGTCCAGATCCAGACACCCCAGACCCTTCCCACAGCCCACTCTTGGGGTGCTGGGCACCTTCCCCAATCAAGCAATCTGGGGTTTAAATACATATATAATATAAAATTTGCCTTTTTAACCACTTTTAAGTGTACAATTCAGTGACATTAACTACA
>NW_011889012.1:784347-785708 GCF_000151845.1 Pteropus vampyrus
CAGAGCGGTCAGGGAGGTGACGTGATTTCCAGACCGGGCGATGGGATGGGAATGCGACCCTCTGGGCACCGGCACAGGACCTCGGTGTCTTTGGGAGAGAGACGCAGTTCCCACGCTGGCCTTTGAGAGGGCGGGGAGGGGGGGCAGAGGTCGCAGGCGAAGGTGCCGGGGGTGGTGCCAGCTCCCGCCACGCCCTGGCTGTCTGCCAGCTCAGAGAGCTGAGTTCACGTGCCCAAGGCCGCGTCCACATGGGGGTGAGGCAGGGCCCTGTCCCACCCAGGGCCTAGCCGCCTCCCTCACCCCCAACCGCAACCAACAAAAGGGCCCCCCCCACCGCCCCGGGGCAAAAACTGGCCCCCCGCCGTTTGGGGGTCTGTGCCATCAAGGGTCGGGCCCAGCAGGGGACGAGCCTGGGCAGGACCGCCCGACGGCTCCTCGTCAGTTCTGCCCGCTCGGCTGTTATCGCTCAGGTTTCTGCCTCTCTCTGTCCATCCACCTGCTCGTCCACCTTTGCTAGCCCAAGGCCTGCGGTCCAGGCTCTGCCATCTGGACCACGCTGGCTGATCCCACAGGTCTGCTGCTCGCGTCCAGGTCACGGCTGGCCTCACATCCTGTGCAGAAAGCCCTGGGGACACACTACACACCCCCGTTCCCTCCCAGAGTGCGTCTGGCTCCTTCACAAGCACCTTCTGTGCGGGGCGCCACCATGGGCTGGTGCTTGTCCCCGCCACCTGGCTGACACGGGGCAGGAGAAGGTACCGGGGCAATGGAGACCCCTCTGCATCCTGAGTGACAGAGGGGGGCCCGCATCGCACCCGTCTGGGCTCCTGGGCTGGTGTTGGAGGTGCCAGATTCTGTGCGGAAGGATGGGCTCCGGGAAATGTGCTGGCCTCAACCCTCGGGCCGTGAGAGCTGTCCCATGTCCCCCGCCGACCTCGCTGGCTGCGGGCCCTCCGAGCCTGAGCAGCCGTCCTCGGGATCGATAGCCGAGCCGATCAGCTGGCAACGCGATACTAATGGACGCAGAATTAAAAGGCCGAGGCCCATATTAATCTGGACAGCCACGGAGGCCTGGACGGGGCGGGCGCGGTGCGGCCAGCGGCCCTAATGGAGCCATATTGACCAGGCCGTGGCGACCGCAGCCGGCTTGAATGTCACTCTGCAGCCCAGGAACTCGGGGTTTATGGATTTCAGTGTTTTATAGGTTTGGGTTTTTTGTTTTTTTTTTTTTTTTTACAAGTGACCTCTGTGTTCCCCCCAGATCAATATGCTCTCTGCAGTCGAGCGTGATCGCCGACATTCCGTCAGCGCGGCCTCTGGGGAGGTTTGTGAATCTCGGTGTTGGAAATGTTACTATCCGA
>NW_011889012.1:787363-787788 GCF_000151845.1 Pteropus vampyrus
CCCATCTAGGGCCTGCCACGGCCACCGTGGGCAGCCTGCCCTGGATGGCACCTCCCCACACGCCCACCCAGCCTGGCTGTGAGCCCCGAGTCAGCTCCGCTGCCCGGCTGCTCTGTGAATTTTGGCCAAATGCGTAAATGAACTAATGAAGCGATGTGACCCCCCCGCCCCCCCCCCGTCTCTCGATGGGACACGCCGCTTCTCAGAGGCCAGGTGTCCTGGCCTTTGCCGAGGGCCGTGGGGACAGTGGGGAGAAGGGCTGAGAGGTGACCAGGAGCAGGCGCAGTGTCCGCCCCGCCCGGCCCGGCCCGGCCACCTCTGCTCCCCGGCTTCTGCTGCACTCGCCACGTGTGTCCATCCCAGAAGCGGGGGGTCCTGGCCTCCAGCGCAGACGGAGGGGGCTGGGCATCGTCTTGAGTGGCAGC
>NW_011889012.1:788822-789323 GCF_000151845.1 Pteropus vampyrus
CCCGACACCGTTGTGACAAGCAGGGCCCTTCCATAGCTCTGAGAGGGCTGCTGATGGGGAGCCTGAAGTCCCCAAAACAGGAGCAGGTGACCGGCCACAGCCAGGGACTCCAAGCACCACCCGCCACAGCCAGGGGCAGCCACGAGTGAATTCGGGGCATCTCAGGTGAGCCCCCGCCCCCACCTGCCCGCACCAGGTGCAAGGAGCAGCCCCTACGCAGGGTGGGTGACAGCTGGGCCGTGGGGCACGAGCCAGGGCCAGGGAGACCCCTTCCTAGCTGGAGACTGGGTGTGTGGCGCCCTGTGGGTGGGGCAGACGCTGCCATTTCCCGTGTCAGCTGAAACCGATGGTGACCGCTGATACCTGCAGAGTGCTCCCCTCGGCCAGCGGCACCCCTGCTGCTTCCGGTCACCTATCATTTGGGACCATTCCACCAGGAAGGGGCTGCCATCCCCTAGAGAGATGAATTGACCTGCCCGAGGTCACTTAGCTATGGGGTGG
>NW_011889012.1:789992-790382 GCF_000151845.1 Pteropus vampyrus
AAGCACCACCCGCCACAGCCAGGGGCAGCCACGAGTGAATTCGGGGCATCTCAGGTGAGCCCCCGCCCCCACCTGCCCGCAACAGGTGCAAGGAGCAGCCCCTACGCAGGGTGAGTGGGAGCTGGGCCGTGGGGCACGAGCCAGGGCCAGGGAGACCCCTCCCTAGCTGGAGACTGGGTGTGTGGCGCCCTGTGGGTGGGGCAGACGCTGCCATTTCCCGTGTCAGCTGAAACCGATGGTGACCACTGATACCTGCAGAGTGCTCCCCTCGGCCAGCGGCACCCCTACTGCTTCTGGTCACCTATCATTTGGGACCATTCCACCAGGAAGGGGCTGCCATCCCCTAGAGAGATGAATTGACCTGCCCGAGGTCACTTAGCTATGGGGTGG
>NW_011889012.1:791667-793487 GCF_000151845.1 Pteropus vampyrus
GGTCACCTATCATTTGGGACCATTCCACCAGGAAGGGGCTGCCATCCCCTAGAGAGATGAATTGACCTGCCCGAGGTCACTTAGCTATGGGGTGGCAGGGCTGGGACCCAACCCCAGACCAGCACATAGTAGACACTCAGTAAATGGCGCCCACTGTCCACCGTGGGCCAGCAGGGAGGGCACCAGGGCATAAATTCTCCAGTCTCTCTCTTGTCCCGCCCGCCCACCTCCTGGGACCCCCACCATGGGCTGCCCCCATGGGCAGCCAGAGGAAGGTGCTCCCCCGTGCTGCTCAGATCAGCCTCCAGGGGCCCAGAGCCGCCCCAGGACGGGCTCGGAGGGGCTCCAAGGGCCCGTGGGTGCCATCGCGTGGTGACACTAGCAAGGCTCTTGGGGATGGAAGAGATCATCTGTGAGAGGCTCCAGGCCATCAGCCCTGGACTGGGGGAGACGTTCCACGTGGTGGAGGCTGTGACAAGGGGGGCCAGGACCCGGGGGGAGAGGCCCGAGAATCGTGAGTCTGGAGTAGCACTGAGCTGGGAAGGTGCTTCCTCCAGGCGGGGCCCAGCTCGGGCCAAATCCCGGAGGTACGAACAGCCCCCAAGGGCCTAGAGACAAAACAAAGGTGCCCAGGCCAGCCCTGCTGGTTGTCCTCAGTGACCGAGGGGTCCACACGGGCTGAGGCCGCAGCATGGGCGGGCGCCCAGCCTCCTGTCCTCTGTCACCAGGCGAATCAGAGAACACAGGGCAGGGTCCTCGAAAGGGAAACTGAGGCTCGAGAGGCCGAGGGAGGGAGGCCATAGGAGCCCACTGGCCATTCCCTGTGGCCCTGGGTGACCTCCCTGGAAGGACCCGCGGGACCCCACAGCTGCTTTGGCCATGAGGACTCCTGTCCCCGTGTCACAGATGAGCGAAGTGAGGGAGTGATGTGTCACGCCGAGGTCCCAGGGCTGGGACATGGGGAGCCGGGGTTGGCCCGTGGTCTGGTCTGCATGTGCTTCTCAGGCTGCTCCCGGTCCCGTTGTGGGCACTGCCACCCCGTGAGACACACTGGCTGGCTGGGGCTGCGGTCAGGTGCTGGGGGGGATCCGGGTAGAATCCCGGGGCACCACGGTGGTCCAGGCATCTTCCCCTGGTCCTGCACGGGCCTGAAATCAGTGGCAGTCACTCACAGCAGGGACGCTGCACCCAGGGGCTGTGTGGTCACAGCCTCTGCGGGCGGCTGTGGCTGGTGGAGGCCTCTGGCACCTTCTCCTTCGAGGGAGTGGGAGGGCTTCCGAGGGCCCTGCAGGAGTGGAGGGAAGGCGGGTGGGGTCTCCTCGAAGATCCCACGGAAGAGCCACCGCTCTGGGGCTGCAAGGGACGAGGAAGACAGGCACCTCCAGAGGCCACACCTGAAGAATGGTCGCAAAGTGCCTGTGTCCCCCGAGGACCGGGACACTGGGGTGGCGGGCCGGGCGGGGGGCCAGGGTCAGGCTCGCTCCCGTCTGGGTCTGGCGCTGGGCTTGGCGGCTGGGGCCCCGCTCGTCGGGAGAGACGGTGGTCGTGGGTCGTGCCCGGCTCCTCGGGCCTGGTCTCTCCTCACCCATCGGTGTCCCGGGTCTGCTCCAGGACCGTCCCCTCCCAATGTGCACTCCTTAGCCCCTCCCCCTTTCCCGCCCACCCTCCAACGCCCCCATCTGTCAGTCCCCAGTTTGCTCTCTGTATCTGTGAGTCTGTTTCCATTTTGTTTGCCTGTTTATTTTGTCCTTTAGATCCAGTAAGCGTAGGGAACACAGTCAGTAACATCGTGATCACTATTCGTGGTGCCAGGCGAGCAC
>NW_011889012.1:797713-798284 GCF_000151845.1 Pteropus vampyrus
GCACCTCCCGAAGCTCCCGCCCCTCCCCCACCGCAGGCCCGGTCCTGCTCTCTCGAGGTGCCGCGAGCATAGTCATGTGTGTCCTGCGTGTCCCCCGTGCCTACCTCTCTTCCTAATGGCCACTTTGGCAAACAACGGGGAATTACAGAGCTTTGGGGACAATCGGTCACTGGAGACCTGCCTCCCTGTGCAGCAAGAGCACTTTGTGCAATGATTTGCCACGTGGGCAGAGCGACAGCACAGCCAGCCTTCGGAGGCCAGTCAGTTTGTCACTGCTGGGCCGTGTCACGTGTCCCGCTGGATCTGAGAGCAGCTTTGGGGACAGACAGGCCCGGCCTGCCTTCGGTCCGCCTGTGCCACCTGGGCGAGCACTTCCCCTCCCCCATCAGCAGGACAGAGGTGCCAGGTGGGAGGGGGGGACGGAGGGGGTATTGTGGGTGATGCTCCGCACAGGGGTCGGACGCGCCGACGGCGGCAGGTGACGCTCGCTGCCGCAAGGCAGGTGACGCATCGTTTCCTCGGGGGACACACAGCAAACTGTGTCTCATCCAGCGCAGGATGCACCGCCTCA
>NW_011889012.1:799720-800785 GCF_000151845.1 Pteropus vampyrus
CCAGTCTGCCCAGACCCCCGCCCTCCCAGAAACGCGAGCCAGCCCAGCACAGCGCTGGAGGCTGCAGGCCCAGACCTGCTCCCTGGGGCGCCTCGATGCACCCAGCTGCCCCCTGCGCTGTCCCGTCGGCCGCCACACCCAGCAGGGTCCCACGGAGGACGCTGAGCCGGCCGCCCCGCATCCGCCCGTCTCTAAGCTGCAGGCACCAGCGCAGGTGTCTCTCTCCTCACCTGGAAGGCCCTTCACCTTCACAGATTATCAGGTGACGTCCGCTGAGCTCATCATCTGCAGGAAAACTGGTGGCCGCATCTTCGCTTCCGCTTCCTCGAGGTCGTAGGACGTGATGCAGTGGGCACGTCCCTGTGCTACATCCCCAAGTTGCAATGTCTGTGACCTTGCCTTTCTCCCACAGGGCCGTGGGCGTCTCCGGGGGGCATCAACGGGGGCTGGCAGGGGGTCTGCACTCGGGACCCTGGGTGAGGAGCTGGCGTGGAGGGGAGTGGTCTCTCCCAGCCCGACTGGGGTTCTGGAATGTGCCGAGGAGGGCGTGGAGGGGCGCGGGCGGGATGACTTCCCGCACAGGTGAGCGGGGTGTCTGGACGGGCTGGGTGAGCCGTTCCGCGGGCTTCTGTGGACGGGTCCCTGGCGAGCAGCTTCAGTGGCAGGAGCACCGTGGGGCGGAGAGCCATTTGGCTGCGAGACGCACGGCCCTGAGTGGCTCCAGCCCCGGAAGGCAGAGGCGGCTCTGAGCAAGCTGGATGGCCCTCGCCAGATGCGGCCGATGAACGGGGCCGTGGGGGGGCGGGTAGCGGGGGGCCGTGGCGAGGCGGCAGCTGAGGCCGAGCCGTGGGGTCCTCTCTGCACGCCGGCCCTGGCCCCGGCCCCGGCCCCGGCAGACCTGTGCACAGAGGTCTGCTGGGGGCTCCTGGGCCTTGGTTCGAGGAATCTCCTGCCTTGTCACGTGGCTCCCTCACCTTCGGTCTGCTCACCCGGGTTCCCACCCACTCGGGGAGACACTGTGGCGGGAGTCCAAGGAGGCCGTGAACCTGGGGATGCTGCCAGGAG
>NW_011889012.1:800835-813804 GCF_000151845.1 Pteropus vampyrus
GGTCTGCTCACCCGGGTTCCCACCCACTCGGGGAGACACTGTGGCGGGAGTCCAAGGAGGCCGTGAACCTGGGGATGCTGCCAGGAGCGAGCCATACAATTAGGGAGCGTTGAGCGGCTTCGGGGAGCAGAGCCCGCGGCAGGGGATCAGGAGGCTGAGTCCTCTTCCTAGCTGGAGACTCAGGCTTGTCCTGGACCAGATGGGACGCTGTTGGCTTCCTCAGGGGGAGCAGGAAGGAGCAGGCCCGGCTGGCCTGAGCCAGGGCCTTCCCCATCGAAGGACTTGGGGCCATTTTCTCCTGGGCTCTTCCAAATGGCAGAGGATGTGGCCACGGACCGCTTTTGTTACATCCTGGCAGCTCAAATCCATGGAAAAGAGAGACCTCCTCCCTCCCCAGCGCCTGCACAGAAAATGCCAGGGCAGGCTTCTGACTGGCCCATCCAGGTCACATGTCCTCTCTGGCCAGGGGCGTGGGAGGCATGGTTGGCCGGACTGCCCACCAGGGACATTCCCACTAAGAATTGGAGGGAGGGGTCTGGGCTCGGCCTCAGGGAGTCAAAACTGAGCAGGCAGCAGCCAGAGGCGAGTGTTCTGTCACCGCCTTGACACTTCAGGTGGGGCCCAGCTCCGGACCCCCCCCGCCCCGGTCTCCCCGCGGCCCTAGGTCCGTCCCACACTGTCCTCTCCTCCCCAGATCCGGGCTGAGGAAGCACCCCCATTTGGAACATGCTGTTTCTGTGTTGGAGACAGATCCAAACCATGAAATCATGTTTACAATTTTTGAAAAATTTGCTTACAGCAAAATTAGCTGGGTTTTTTTTTTTTTTTTTTTAAATCATGTTTACAATTTTTGAAAAATTTGCTTACAGCAAAATTAGCTGGGTTTTTTTTTTTTTTTTTTGCATGCAGTTTAACCAGTTTCCACAAATGCACTGAGTCGTGTAACCACGACCACAATCAACACGCAGAACTTTCATCCGTCCGCCAAATTCCCTTTTTAGTGAAGGCCCCCGAGAGCATTCACGGTCTGTTCTCCGCGCCCACGGAGTCACCTTTTCCACGTTGTCACATCAATGGGACCGCACAGTAGGCAGTTTCTGAACTGGCTTCCTTCCCTCTGGCACAATTACTCCCTTTGCAACTTAGGCATGCTGTTCGTGAATTAATCACTCCTCCGTCATCCCGCTGGGCAGATGGGCAGATGTACCGCGAGCCGTTAACCCATCTCCACTCGAGGGCCATGTGGCTGCTGCTCCGGTTTGCCGCGGTCGTGAGTGAAACGGCTCCAAACATTCTCGTGCGGATGCTGCTGGAGCGGAGGTTTCTGCTCGGCTCGGGTAAGGAGGTGCCTAGGGCCGTGGCTTCCACACCCTACGGTGAGTGTAGGTTTAAGTGCTAAGAAACCGTCAAACCCCCCTCCACATTCTCACCTGCAACGCATGGCGGTCCTCGCTCCTTTTCGTCCTCGTCAGCGCTTGTTATTAGCAGGTTTTTAAAAAGATTTTAATTAATCAGCGAGAAGTTACCACTCGTTGTGGGCGTAATGCGTGTTTTCCTGATGCGTGATACTGAGCATCTTTCCATGTACTTATTTGCCATTCATATGTCTTCGCCGGTGAGGTGTCTGTTCCAACCTTTGCCCGTAGTTTTTACTGGGTCGTTAGTATGCTTATTATTGAATTTTGAGAGTTCTGTATACGAGTCTCTTATCGGTGATGTGACTTGCAAATAATTTCCCCCAGTCTATGGTTTGTCTTTTCACTCTCTAAGTAATATCTTTCGCAAAGCAAATTTTTAAAAACGTCGATGCAGTCCAACGTATCATTTTTTCGTTTTATGGATCCTGCTTTTATTGACGTATCTAAGAGAACTTTATTAAGCCAAAGGTCACGAATATTTTTTTTCTGAAAGTTTTATAGTTTTACATTTACGCGTATAATGCATTCCGAGTTAATTTTTTATAAGGTGTGAGGAAGGGGTGGGGTCCGACTGTCCAACTGTTCCAGGATCACACGTTGAAAGGTCTGATCTTATTCAATCACCTTTGCGTCTCTGTCAAAAATCAATTGGCCTTGCACGCGGACGGCTCTATTTCTGCACGTTCTATTCTGTTCTATCGATCTATGTGTCCATCCATCCTTTTGCCAATAATACACTGGTTTGATTGCCGTAGCTTCAAAGCGTGTCCTGAGTTAGGTTTCGTGGCTACGCCAACTTCTTTCCACTCGATCGCTTTCTCCATTTAACTTTTTACTCGGAGATAATTTCAGATTTACAGAAGACCTGCAAGGAGGGCACAGAAACCTTCACCCAGTTTCCCCTAAAATGAACACCTCGCGTAACCACGCTACAGTGACCCAGATGAAGAAATTAACTTTGATACGTTTTTACTAAACTTCAGATTTCATTCAGATTTCACCAGTTTTTCCACTAAGGCTCTTTTTTACTTCTGGAATCGAATCCACGGTTCCACACCGCCTTTAGCTCTCATATTGCCTTAGCCTCCTCCCTGCCGTGACTCGGTGTCCCATCACGGGTGGCCCCGACCTTGATCAATCGGCTCAGGCGCCACCTGCCAGCTTCCTCCTTTGTAAAGTTACTGTTTTTCCTTTGTAATAATTAGCGACACTTTGGAAGAGCTCCCGTTTCTCCCGAAACGCCGCCCACTAATTGCAGCGTCCAGCGTGGACTTCGCCAGCAGCGGTGACTACGGCCGTGTTCTGACAGAGATGGTCTTTTCTTCCTTCTTTCTATGTTATTTAGAGTTCTCTGAAAGAGAGTCGTCACTTCTCTATTTGTGAGTCTGTTTTATTCTTCGGGTTCCGATCCAGTATTATCTTGATCTATTTTGTTGCTTAGCTTGTTCTAGCTGTGGCCGCTAGATGCTCTCCAGAATGGGCTCCCGTGGTCATGTGCCCATCTCTTTTTAAAAAGCGATCTCCCAATTTCTAGAACTTCAAGATGGCCTAGGTCTTTTTCCTCTGCATTTTCTAATATGCTTGTTTGTCCTCTGTATATCCTCTTTAATGAATTGTTAGTCTAAATCTTTCCCTCTTTTTTTTTTTTTAAAAAAAATTGATTTGTTTTCTCGTTGTTGACCTTTGAAGGCTTTTGATTAGGTATACGCCGAATACAGCGCTTTGTCAGAAATGTGATTTGCGAGTATCATCTCCCAGTCTATGGCTCGTCTTTTCATTCTCGATGGTTTTGTTTCGTTTTATTTCACAGAGCAGAAGTTTTAAATTTTGATCAAGTTCAACTTTTGGACTCATTTCTTTGTGGATCACGTTATTGGTGTCTCATCTAGAAACAGCGCCTAATTCAAAGTCACACCGATTTTCTCCTGTTCTTTTCCTAGAAGTTTTACAGTTTTATACATTTTACGAATGCTCCATTCTGAGTCGATTTTGTTATAAGGTATGAGGTTGACAGGTAATTAACTGCATGTGGTTGCACAATTTTTCTAGCACCATTTGTCATAAAGACTGTCCTTTCTCTAATTGCTTTGGTACCTTTGTCAAAAAATCGTTTGACTGTATATCCGTGAGTCTATTTCTAGGCCCGGATTCTGTTTCAATGACGCGTGTGTCTGCTCCTTCACGATCACCACACTGTCTTGATTCCTGTGGCTGCGTAGCGAATCTCGAAATCAGGTAGCGTGAGTGGTCCAGCTTTGTTCTTCTTTTTCAGACTTGTACTGGCGATGCGACTTGGCCTTTCCGCCTTTGATTCAACGTGTGTATGTGTTTTTTTTTAAAGAAAGCTGTTGGGATTTCTACGGGGATCGCATTAAATCTGTAGATGAAATCGGGCAGAAGCGACACCTTACTATTCAGTCTCCCAAGCCATAAGCGCTCTCGTCATTTAGGTCTTGTTTGATTTCTTTCATTAATGTTTTTAGTTCTCAGCGTGTAGACGTGGCACATTTTGAAATTTTACATCTAGACATTTCATTCGGGGGCGCTTGGTTTGCGTATGTGTTTTTAATTTCAAAGTCCAATTCTTCATTGCCGGTGATAGAGACATGCAACTGAATTTCGTTTGTTGGTCATAAACCTCATGACCTTGCTCCATTCCTTTATTAGTCCTCAAGCTTTTTTTGTAGAGTCCTTGGGATGTCCCACATTGAAGTCAGGCTATCTGTGAATGGAGAGAGGTTTATTTCTTCTCTTTTTACTTTTTCTTGCCTTATTGCGCTGGCGGGACTTTTAGTAGTGCTGAGTGGGAGCAATGATCGAGGAGAGGACATCCTTGCCTCGTTTCCGACCTTGGGGGACACGTGCGTTCTCCCGCTTAAGGATATGTGAGCTCTCAGCGCTCTTTCTCAAGTTACGAAGTTCTCTGCTATTTCTAGTTTGCTGAGAATTTTTTTTTCATCGTGAATAGGTTTTGATTTCTGTCAAATGAATCCGTTCCATTCGTTGAGATAATCATACGGCTTTTCTTCCTTAGTGTGTAAATATGGTGCATTACGCGAATTAATTTAATAATTTTAAACCACCTTTGTATTTCTAGAATAAAGCTTGGTCAAGAGATTTTTTAATTTCTGTATTGCTGGACTCAATTTGCTAAGATTTTATTGAGGGCTTACACCCCTATATTCATGAGAAATATTGGTCCGTGGTTTTCTTCTCTTGTAATGTCTTTGCTTGATGTTAGGATACGGCTGACCTCATAAAATTCTTCCTGTTTTACTCACTAGGAGAGACTGTGTTAAATTGGCCTTTTTTCTTCCCTAGCCCTAAACATTTGGTAGACTTCTCCAGTGAAAATGACTGGGGCTGGAGTTTTTTTAAAGTTTTTAAACCACAAAGTTGTTTTCTTTAACAGACACAGTACTCTTCAGATTATCTGCTTCTTCCTGGGTGAGTTCCGAGAGTTTGTTACTTCATCTAATTCATGGAATTTCTGGTCATAGAGGTTTAGGTAGTAGTCTCTGGTCGTTTTTAAAAAATGGCTGTGGGGTCTGTAGTAATGGCCACTCTCTTCTCAATGATATTGGTGATTTCTGTCTCCTCTTGTCATTTCTTGGGCATTTGCGCTAGAGGTTTATTATGTTATCAATCTTTAAAAATAACTTGGCTTTAACAGGTTGCTCTTTCTGTCAGCAGCTTTTAAAATCTTTTTAAAGATTCATTCCATTACCTTCTCTGTTGCATAGTTTCGGATGAGAGCTCTGCTGTGAATCGTACCTTTATTTTTCTGTATATAATGATTCTTTTTGACTTTGGTTTTCCGCAGTTGGAGTATAAGATGCCTGGGCATCGGTTTATGTTTCGTTTTGGTTTCGATGTTTATGCTGGTTAGTATTCTCTGAGCTTCTTTTTTTCTTTCTTTTTTTTAGAGAAGTTTTGGGTTCACCACAAACTTGAGAGGGAGGTGCAGAGAGTTCCCCCATCCCTGACCCCCACACATGCACGGCCGCCCCTGTTACCAACACTGCTCGCCAGAGCAGCACATATCTTACCGAGGATGAACCCCCAGCGACACGTCGTCACCACCCAAAGTCCGCAGTTTACGTGAGGGCTCACTCTTGGTGGTGCGGAGTCTGTGGGTCTGGACAAACCTATGATGACAGGTCACCATCGTTGTCATGCTCTATAGGGTTTTTTCACCGCCCTAAAAATCCTCTGCTCGGCCCCCCACCTTCTCTAAGTTTCCGGGTGTGCGTTTTGGTGTCCCTCACTCATTTTAATAAATTCTTGGCCATTATTTCTTTAAATATTTCTTCTGCTCATTCTCTCTCGGTTTTCCTTCTGGGATTCCAATTACACATCTGTCAGAATGCTCCAAGTCATCCCAGAGCTCACGCTATTCAGTTTTCTGTTTGGTCTCTCTCTTTTGTTCAGTTTGGGTAATTTTTTGAGCTGTCTTCAAGCTTGGTGATGCTTTCCTCAGCTGCGTGGTGCCTCTGGTCAGCCCATCAGAAACATTCTTCCTCTCTTTCTGTGTTGTGAACATTTCCATCTGATTCCTTCTTGGCGTCTTCCTCTCTCTGCTGAAATAACTCTCCGAGAAGGCGTGTTGCCTGCTGTCCCGGCAGAGGCCCTTCAGCACGTCCACCACCGTCATGCTGCATCCCCGGTGAGCTGGTGCCGATGCGTGTACCGTATCGGCGTCCGGTTCTCAGCTTTGCTTTGTCCCTTTAGAATGTGTCTTTTCCCCCACGTCTTTTTACACCCTCGGCATTTGTTAAAAGCCGTACATCCTGTGCAGGCGCTTCCCCGGGCGGGGGTTGACCCCAGTTTGGGTCCATTGCGGGTGGTGCTCCCGTGGGCATTTCGATGCCTGTCTCCTGACGCCCTCCGGAAGATTCTCCCGGAATTGCTGGGTTGAGGACTTGCTGGCGCTGGGTTGTGTCAGTTCCCGTCCACACGGCCATGTCCTGGGGTCCCCACTGCCCGTATCCTCACCAGCACAGTCCTGTGTGAAGTCACCACGAACCGCAGCACCAAGAAAAAGGAAAAAAAAAAAAGGATTCTCCGGTCCCGCTTCACAGCGCCCCCTGCTGCCGGCGCCCCGTGCACCTTCTGTTTGTGATGGAGAAGCCCTGGGTGCACCCAGCACCCCACCCCCGCCCCCGCATGTGTGTGAGATGGCTTGGGACAGATGTGTGGCAATGCTGCTGTGCACGAAGGGGCTGAGGTCCCTCTGTCCTCAGCGGGGAGCAGAAGGGCAGCGTGTCACAGGTCTGGGGCGATCAGAATGCCTACGCTGCTCTGAGCAGGTGCGGGCGTGGCTCAGGGCCGCTGGGGGTCTTTGCTGCCTGCAGGGGACCTGAGTGTTGGCAGTGCCTGGGCTGGTGCTGCAGCCCCCGCTCACAGCAGAGGGGTGGCCCTCCTGAGCGCCCTGTCCCACTCAGGTCCCAGGAGGCCGTGTCATTATCATGCTCATTTTCAGGGCACGGAAATCAAGCTCTAGCGAGGACTAGGGTCCACCCCAAGGGGCTCCCGGGACGAGCCTGATGGAAGCCCGGCCCCATATTTTCCCTTTGTCCACGGCGGTGTGGGGGCAGCGGCCGGGGACAGCACCGGGTGCCCCGCCCCCGCCGGGCACAGGAGCACCGCGGCGCTTAATCTCTCTGGGGAGATGACCCGTGCTCGGAATCCGCCGGCGGCCCGGGCTCCCAGCCTACGGATGCACGATTTCACTCCAGGTCAATCATCCCCCAGGCTGCCCGAGGCTTTGGGGCCCGGCGAACAAACGCCTGCTCTCTTCCCACGGGCTGACTCATCTGGAAACTTCCATCTGGGCGGTGGGCGGGGCTGGCTCCAGGAGGCCACGTGGCAGCACCTCACTGGGTTCCCCACACCCCCGAGGTCTGTGCCATCACAGACACCCCGAACCGCCCGCCTGCCCCGAACACGGGCGCCCGGTTACGCGGGGGCGGGCCGGGCCGGCCGGACTCGGAGGCGCTGACCGGCGTCCGCCGTTTGGTCCGCGAGCGCCCGGCACGGGACCTTCTCCTGCATTTTACATGACCGCGGGGCCTGTTCCTTGCGCCTGTCTGGTCGCGTCACGTCATGGAGGGTTCTCGGGCGGCCGGCGGCTCCGGGCACAGCCGGGGTGGCGTTCGCAGCGCAGCTGCTGCCCCGGCCGCCCAGGGGAGGTGCCGGCCCTGTGGGGGCCGCACGGCGGGGCCTTCGCCCGAGTCGGGCCCACGGAGAGGGGCAGCGAGGCCAAACGGGGCTCGGGGGCGGATGGAGATGCGGGGAGCGGCTGGGAGGACGCGTGACTGCGTGAGCCGTACGAGGCCGACACTGTGCACGGGTGTGCGTGCGTGTGTGCGTGCAGAACGTGAGTGTGCGCCCGCGTGAGTGCGCAGATGCGTGTGTGTGCGGTGCCCGTGTGCGTGCGCGTGCGTGTTTGGGACCGAGAGCTGCTCACGGGCGTCCCGCCAGGCCTAGCAGGACCCTGACCTGTGAGCCACTGAGGAGGAGGCACCTGCCGCTCATGGCCCGTCCCCTGCTCCGTGCGGCATGAAACGCACGTACAGGGTTGGCCTGTGTGGCTCCCGCCCCAAAGCTTTGCGGTGGTCCCCGCGACGCTGAGTCCCAACTCCTTAACCCTGTGTCCCCGGCCCCAGCTCGTCCTCGCGGAGTTTTCACCCGAGACCTTTCCCCTCCCGCCCTCGCGCACCACCACACCTCACCCCGACTGCGGCGCCACCTCTCCGAGCCTCGATTTCCCTGTTTGCAGAGGCTTCGTGGCTGGGCAGTGGGGGCGAGGGCTGCGACGCGCTCCGCACGGGCCCGGCGCGTGCAGATAGGCGTTTTCCTCCCGCACACCTGCGTTCTGGGCGGGGGGCGGCAGGAGGAGGCCACGCCCCCTGCATGTCTGCGTCCCCTGCATGTCTGCGTCCCCTGTGCCATCAGACCCTGCGCCTGGCAGACGGACGCGCACGGTGTGCCGGGGGAAGGACGGCAGCCTCCATTTCCCAGGAGGGGCGAGACGTCGCAGCGGCCCAGGGGGGCGGGGGGCGGAGGGCGGAGGGCGAGGGTCTCCCGAGGCTGAGAACCGCTGCGCGGGAGGCATCCGGCCAGTGAGTGAGCCCGGACCCGCGCCGGGCTGGGCTGTGGCGGGAGCCTCATCTCCCGCGACGCTTTTTGCTCCGATGGTCGGGTTCACAGGCTGTACGGTAACCTGAGGCATTCGGTAGCGATCTAATTAAATGTTAACACATAATTAAAGTGATTTGCGATAAGCACAGTTAACAGTTTGATAAATCCATTCCTGGCCGACTCCATGCTGAACACGGTCGCTCCCTATCAGCAGTGGGCTGTTGACATCCACTGAGCATTAGGGGGGCACACGTCCGGCTGGCACAGTGCGACTGCCACCCAAGACCCTCCGAGCGCCAAGCCACGACGCCGCCACCCCCGGGTGCGTGGGGAGGTGTGTGTGGACACGGGGTGCTGCCGTGGGGTGCGGGGAACAGTTAGTTTCGGGGGCGTTTTTGAAGTTGCTGCGTCTGAGTGTCTGGGCAGCTGCCGGCCAACACGCAGAGAATTAAGGACAAGCTGGTTTCACCCTGGTTCAAGGCGGCCTCCTGGCTGAAGGCTGTAAACCACTGCTTGCTAATGGAATTAATTGCTCAGGAATTAACTCCGCATTTCTGCATACCTGGTGATGGGGAGTGGGGGGGTGACAGCCACTTTTGCTTGAATATCCATCCTGTGACTTGGGGGCAGCAGAGAGAGGGCACCCGGAAGTGAAGCATGTTTGCTCAGGGGAAATGCAGCCTCAGAAAATACAAAACAGTCTTGGGGCTCCCACTTCGCTGGTCCCCGAAGACCAACAGGGCCCGGGGAACGCGAGGGACTGTTAGAACTGGACAGTGCCAAGAGATCACCTTAGCCCAGCCTCAGCTGGGGAGGTCGAGGCCCAGAGGGAAAGCCGCGTGGCCGGGTGGGCAGGCCCAGGCCGTGCGTCCGTGGGGCTGGGCTGGGCTCTCAGCTGGACTGTCTCCGAGTCCCAGCGCCCTCACCTGCGATAACTCAGCCTCAGGTGGTGGAGAGAAAGTTGCGGGAAGCGGTGGGTGTCGGGTGCCTGCGGAGGGCCTGGCCCGTGGCCCCTTCCCCGGCCCTCCCCGTGTGACCGGCCGCTGCAAAACCCCGGATGCCTGCAAATGAGGTTGAGGGTCGGCATCTGACCCGGGTTTATCGTTCAATGGCTGGATCACTGGTGAGTTCAGTTCGGTCCCAAGATAATTCACCGAGCACCAGCCGTGTGCCGGGCACTCGAATGACGAGGACCTAAGTGACACCTTCCTCACTGGACCCCACTGCCATCTCCCCCTCCGACTCACACACAAGTCCTTTGGCCGCTGGTCAGGGCTGTAAGAGTCACTGCCACTGCTCTCCGCCACCACCCCTGCAATCCTGCTCACCTACCCTCCCAGTCCGGGCTTCGACGCTGCCTCCGAGAAGCCCTCCAGGACTCCACGATTAGGCTAGGCACTCCTGTGCTGTGCTCCGTCAGCTCGCATGTCCTCTTATGCCTGCTCCTCTGCCCTCGTTAAATATGTGTCTTTCTCGCTAGACTGGAAGCCGCCGCAGAGGGCTTCCTAGCCTTCGGTCCGGGGCAGGGGACTTCTGCAAGCCCCTACCTCACGGACCTCTCATGAGGATTAAACAGCACGATGCAGGACCCCGTAGCACGGGGCCGGCGCCTGTCAAAAGCCTGCCGATGTTAGCTCATGCGACTACTGGTCTCGGCGGGGGTGCCGTCACCAGGGTGTGGCATGGTGCGTGTCTTGGCGCCCAGCTACAATAGTGGCTGACGGCGCAAGTGTCTCAGGCAGGGTGCTGGGCACACAGAGGACGGCAGGAAGGCTTTATGGAGTGTGCCCTCACCTGAGCTGGGCCTCAGACCTGGAGGCAGACAGAGACTGTGCGAGTGTGTGTGCGAGTGTGTGTGAGTGTGTGTACAAGTGTGCGAGTGTGTGTGCGTGTGTGCGTGCAAGTGTGTGTGCGAGTGTGAGTGAGTGTGTGCGTGCAAGTGTGTGTGCGAGTGTGAGTGTGTGTGAGTGCCTGTGTGCGTGCAAGTGTGTGAGTGTGTACAAGTGTGCGAGTGTGTGCGAGTCTGTGCGTGTGAGTGTGCGAGTGTATGCGTGTGTGTGCGAGCGTGTGCGCGAGTGTGTGTGCATGTGAATGTGCAAGTGTGTGCGTGTGAGTGTGTTTAGGTGTGTGTGCGAGCGTGTGCGAGCGTGAGTGTGAGTGTGTGCGTGTGAGTGTGTGAGAGTGTGTGCGTGTGAGTGTGTTTGAGTGTGTGTGTGCGAGCGTGTGCGAGTGTGAGTGTGTGCGTGTGAGTGTGAGATTGTGCAAGCGTGAGTGTGAGTGTGTGAGTGTGTGCAAGTATGAATGTGTGCATGTGTGCGTGTGAGTGCGTGTGCAAGTGTGAGTGTGTGCGTGTGAGTGTGTGCACGAGTGTGAGTGTATGTGAGTGTGCGTGTGAGAGTGCGAGTGTGAGTGTTTGTGAGTGTGTGGTGTGAGCAAGTGTGAGTGTGTTAGAGTGTGAGTGTGTGTGTGAGTGTGTGTGCGAGTGAGAGTGTGAGTATGTGTGAGTGTGTGTGAGTGTGTGTGTGTGTGTCTGGGGTGGGGAAGGGGAACAATCTGGGTTAGGTGTTCCAGACAAGGAGAAAGGGGTGAGCAAAGGCACAGAGCCTGAGCTGTGAACCGCCGCACGTGCGCCGGTGCTTCTGCCGCCCTGTCTCAGACCAGATGACAGGAGCCCACGGACACGGCGGGCAGGGGATCGACTGACTCACAGGAGACCCGCCCCTCTGCCGGGGCGATGCGACGTGACCCGTGCAGGCCGTGTGGCTCGCGAAGGGTGTGATCCAGCCTGACGGCGATGCCGGACTGTTCAGCGCGTTCACGTTTAACGTCGTCACTGACGCCATCACATTGCACCCACCGTCTTACTGTTTCTTTGCTGTGTGTCTTTTTCCTGCCTTCTTTTTTTTACTGTTACCCCATTTCCCTCTGTTCATTTGTTGGTGTTCGTGGAAACCTGGAGATGAAAACACATGTCATTCACTTATTACAATGCAGCAGAAATGATCTCCTTAGCTGCTCTAACGATGTTAGAAGCTTAGGACACTCGAATTCCATTTGTTCTTCCCACGTTTTACGTTACCATTTTTCTGCCCTTTATTCACACACGTGTTTGAAACCCCATAATAAAAGCAGATTCGCTCCATAATTTGCCCTTTTAAAACATTTTAATTACGCTTGTTTAGACACCCTCGCCAGCGAAATCCAGCGTGAGGAGAAACGCCGGGTCTGTTTCTATTGTCTGTTTTGCCCCCTTGGTTTTCGTCCATGTGGTTCTGCCTCTTGGCATCTTCGTGACTTTGCTTTTATTGGCGGATATTGTGCACACAGGTTATAGCGGCTCCAGGTGACTTTACTTTCTACCCAGGAAAGCTACTCACTTCCTCTGACAGGTGGACTAAGTGTGGGGCCGGTGACCTTCGGGGCTGGCGATGTCAGTCTGGGTTCGGACTTGGTGGGGTTCGGCCTATCCTGGTCCCCCCGTCCTCCTAGTGTGGCCCTAAAGATCTTCCACAGAGAGCTTGCCGTGTTCCCCGATTCTCGTCCTGCCGGGTCTCTTCCTCTTCAGCCCCACAAGACTGGGGAAGTTGCTTCTGCTTGTCCGAGCCCTGACCTAGCTTTTGAACCCCTCCGGAGGCCCGTTCCCTTAGGCAGCTTCAGCATCTGGCAAAAGGCTTCGCAGGGAAAGGGTCCATGTTTTTGAAGCCCCTAAAGCCTCAACTGTGTCGCTGTAGCTCTGCAAGCCACCCCAAGCTCCAGGGGCCCCTGTAGCGGTCCCCTCCCGGCAGAGCCTTCCTCCCGGGACAAGCCCGCGCTCTCTGTCCTTGCCTCTGCCTGGGTCAGTAGATGCCCCCTGCACTGACCCCGGCCTTCTGGGTCTCGTTGCCTCTGCAGCATCGTCATGAGGAGACGATTTTGTCCTCGGAGAGCGCCCTGGCCTGCCACAGACCCCCGTCCCATGGAGAAACCGGCGATGAGTTTAAACCAGGGACCCGCCTCCACTTTTGGGGGCATTTTGTTCATTTACGTGATTTTCCTAGCCCTGCACAGCGCTTGCCTCGTTTCGTCTTCGCGACAAATCGGAGACGCAATTTTCCGTGAGGCTTGCGTCCCGACGGCCCCCAGGGCTGCTCTCGAAGCGTCCATCTTCTCAGGAAGTTTCCTCGATGCTCCCAGTTGAGCTTTCGCCGCCCTCCGTCCCTCCTCACCCCCCTTTCCTGCCCGTTCTTCTTCATGGCTTGTCCCCCTCTGCTACGGTACTTATGTTACTGATTCATCTGTGTTGTCTCTGCCTCCTCCAGCAGGCAGAAGTTCCACAGGGCAGGAATTTTTACTTGTTCTGTTTACTGCTGACGCCGTGCCCAGACCCTGTAACAGGTGCTCGATAAACATTTGCTGAATGAGTGAGGAC
>NW_011889012.1:816079-819919 GCF_000151845.1 Pteropus vampyrus
GACGTGTCTGCCGCTGAGTTTTACTGAGTGACACACCAAACGCGACCGAACTCAAATACGATTTGTGCTGTCTCGACGGAACGGCAAACACATGAGGACACGCGATGTATATCTCTCAGCGGAGCGTCCCAAAGACATTTAAAAACGCGGCTGCCGTTTATGCAAACCCGTAAGGGGACCAGGACAGTGGCTGGGAGGCCAGCTACGGCTACCTAGCAAGAGAGCGGGCACAG
Organism: Pteropus vampyrus; assembly: GCF_000151845.1. Classification (NCBI taxonomy): domain Eukaryota; kingdom Metazoa; phylum Chordata; class Mammalia; order Chiroptera; family Pteropodidae; genus Pteropus; species Pteropus vampyrus. Next base: position 816,313 of record NW_011889012.1, read on the forward strand.
CGGTGACCTCTGGGTCTGTGCTGGAAACCGTGCGTTTGGGGTTGACGTCGGGGGGGAGGCGCCTGTTGCCGCGTCGTCCCCAGGACCAGTGGTGCGGTGTCAGTGGACGCGGCCCTGCTGCGTCTCATCCGGTTTCCCCCTTGACGCGCCCTCAGCTCCTGCCCCGACAGAGCCCCAAGTGCCTCGGCAACGTCAACGGCTGTCTGGCCCTGAGGTGAGGTGAGGACGCGTTCTGAGCTCTGACCGTCAGGTACAAGCGGGGATCAGAACCCGGGCCTCTGGACAAGGCTCCTGGGGCCACAGCCGGCACCTGCCCGTCTCCACGCTCTGGGGACGTAGGGCTGTCTTTGGGCCCAGGTGAGAATCCCAAGCAGGCATAGGAGGCTGGGAGGTGGGGAGCAGGCCCACCATGTCTGAGTGCAGTTCCCCCTCGCTTAATGCCTCCCTAAGCTCCTGCCCCAGTGGGCGGACACAGGCCTGGCTGGCACTAGGGCCCCTAAGGGCTGTCTACTCGCCATGCCTGCCTCGCTGGAGGCATTGCGGCTTGGAGCACCGGCTCTGGACCCAGCCAGGTGCCTGGGTTTGCGTCTGGCACCTCTGCCCATGTGCTGGGAGACCTTGGACACGACGTGACCTTTCTATGACCTGATTCTCATCAGCTGTAAAGAGGGTCCTAATCCCTACGCCCAGGGCTCTCGGAAAGAGTGAGCCAATGTACGTAGCGTTCTCTACACAGCAGCCCCAGCCAGTGTCAGTTGACTGACTGACTGACTGAATGAATGAATGAATGAACAAGTGAGTGGATGAGGCCCCTTGGCCCCGGTGAGGGAGTGGAGAGGCCGGGAGTCCACAGTCTGCCTGGCAGCCCAGACCACTGTCTCGCTGGGGAGCCTGCTGCCCGCTCAGGGTCCCCCACACAGACCCCTGGGCTGACGCCCGGCCAGCCAGGCCCGACGCCCTTCCCGAGCACCCGACACCCTCCCCGTGCTGCGCAGGGCAGGCGCTGTGGGCTGTCTCGCCAGCCCGGAGCCCCCAGCCCATCTGGGCCCGAGGGCGGCGTGAATCCAGGAGGGGCCTCTGGGGTTTGGACGGCAGCCAGTGCGGTGAGCCGGAGGGTGGCGGGACAGGCTGGTGGGCCATCGGGCCGGTCCAAGCGCCTCCGGACACCACCACATGCGTCCACCTCTTGCCTGATGTGGCAGGCAGCTCTGTGAGGCCACAGGCTGAGCTTCAAACGCCCACCGTGCTAGCTCGGCCGCCGTAACAAAGGACCACAGGCTGGGGCTTCAGCAACGGAAGTCCAAGGTCTGAGGCCTCTCTCCCTGGTGTGTAGACGCCGCCTCCTCCCCTCCCCGTGTCCTCATGCGGTCATCCCTCCGTGCGTGTCCGTGTCAACCCCTCTTCCTATAAGCACACCGGTCATGAGGGATCAGGGCCCAGCCCAGCGACCTCGTTTGACCTAAATCACCTCCGGAAAGACCCGATCCCCAAGTACACTCGCATTCTGAGGCTGAGGGTTAGGGCTTCAGCGTGTGAATTTTGTGGAGGGACGCGACTCAGCCCACAACGCCCATCCTACTGGGCCCTACGGGCGTGGGGCTGGCCTTGGGCCTGCGGGCTGGGCGTCCGGGACTCTTTCCAGGCCAGGCCGCAGAGGTGAGGCTGAGAACGGCCCTGCGTGGGGGTCTCGACGTCTCCATCTGCTCTGGGAGACCTCCGGGTGTCGCGAGGATGCTGGTCTCCCGGGGGCCGGGGGCCGCGGTCTCCTGCGGTGGTGCTGGGCTCGCGCCTGTGCTCAGCTGCCATCGGCGCTCCCAGCATCCCGCCCGTTCCTGCTCGGCAGCCACCGGCTGTGGCGCTATGATGAGGACCCCGAGGACAGGCCAGGTCCCCCGGAGCTGGGAGGAGCCTGGGCCCCTGCCGGCGTGGTGAGGCCTCGCGTCTGTGGGCGCCATCGGGCCCACGACCCGCAGCGTCTCTGCGGTCCTGCGGGTGACTCGCCCCAGGGAGCACCGTGAACCCGCTCTGAGTTTCTTAGAGTCACACTCAGGCGGCTTCAGGCAGAGCAGCTGCGTGTCCTCGCCCCGGCGAGAACTGCCTGGCGGTCCCTGCAGCCCCAGCCAGGAAGCGGCCTCCGCAGGAAGCGTGTGACCACGTGCGGCTGTTTTCAGCTGCGGGGTCTACTCCGCTGTTAACTTCGCAAAGTGAGTCCAGACGGTGCGTCAGCGTGCGGGACGAGACAGATCCGTTAGCGGCCTGAATAATTCAGAGAGACCTGGGCAGCGAGCGGGCGGCAGGGTGTTCCCTGGGTCTCTGGGCGCATAGATTTTCCTTTAAGAGACGGAAGATCAGTGGACGACGAGCCGATGATCCTTGACGACACGGCAGACCGGGCCCGTGGCGTCAGACAGCCCTTCGTTAAGGAGGGCGCTCATTTTCGTGCCCTAGATGAATTTGTTGGTTAAGCTCTTAGAAGCAGCCCCTGGAGCTGGTCAGCGATGCGCACCCCGACTCAAAGTCCACGCCCGGGTCTTGGGTGGGAAGTTGCCCCCACAGGACTCTTGGTGCTTCAGGAGCTGTGTTTGGGCAGAAGTTGCAAAGTCCGCCCTCCCCGCCCCCATGCCCAGCCCTCGCCCCCGCCGACCAGCAGACCCTGAATGAGCGAAGACGGAGGGGTGCCCCTTCCGTGCCCACCGGCCTTTACGTGAACACGTTTAACCCTCCGTGTTAGCTCTTTCTTGTGGCCCTAACAGGTTGTCACAAGACCTGTGGCTCCAATAACAGACATTTACTGTCTTGTGGTTCTGGAGGCCGGTGGGCCAACAGTCCCGCTGGGATAAAACTGGGGTGTCGGGGGGGCCTGTTCAGTCTGGGGCTCTGGGAGGACATGCTTCTTGGCTTTGCCCGGCTCTAGAGGACTCCCCCGCCCCTTTCCTTGGCTCATGGCCCCTTCCTCTGCCCTCAAGCCAGCTGCAGTGGGTCGAGTGCGTCTCACGGGGGCTTCATCCGGGGCCTTCGTCCGGGGGCAGGGAAGGCTCAGAGGCCAAGCGCAGGTACAGCTCAACCGCCGGCAGGCCTGCACGGCCCCCTCACCCAGGCCAGGGCCCCCCACCTTCCCACACTGCTTCACCCCACTGCTTCCCCCTACTTCGTGGCAGAGAAAGTTGACTTTTAAGCTCCATTTTTTAAGTTGAGAAAAGTAACCAAACAAAAGGGAAAGGAAGAAGAGAGGGGAGCAGTGACGGGGTGGAGGGATGTTTGGGGGTGCCGTCTGAGCCCCAGGATCCCCGGCGTCTCCGACAAGGCCCACGAGAGGCCCGTGTCCCGGAAGGCTGGCGGGCGGCCCCGTGAGGTCGGTGGCGACGGGAGCCCAGGGCTGTGAGGAGAGGGGCTCCCCGTCCGGTGTGCGTCGTGAGTGGGGGGTGTGGGTACCTGCCTGCTCGGGGCGTGTGGGGTTCTGCGGCACCGTTGGGGGGTGAAGCACAGAGAGCCGGGCCTGCCCGTGCCCCTGGCCTCGCCCCCGTCTGCCCTGGGGCTAGTGCTGAGAGCGGCTTTGAAGGGCAGGGGTGGCCGGGCTGGCTGCGGGCAGGGCAGAGGGCAGAGGTCC
>NW_011889012.1:820178-820990 GCF_000151845.1 Pteropus vampyrus
CTCCTGCCCAGCCCGGCCGCCCGCCCGCCTTGCGGGTGCCGTCCTCCCCTGGGAGACCCCTCTCTCCCTTGGCCGCCACCTTCGTGTCACCCTTGGGGGCTCCCCTGGCCTGGTCGCCGCCTGCGGGAGTCAGCCTGTGCTGTGGGCCTGAGCCGAGGTTCCTCGCTACGCACACCTTGCTGCCTGCTGACGCCGGGCCTCACGCAGGTCCCCCCAGCCCGCTATGCTGCTCCCACAGATAAGACCCTTGGGGGACAGCCCTCCTTATCGTGGGGACCAGGTCCGTACAGGCTTCGGCCCTCCCCCCACCGAGGACCGACTCGGAGGGCGTCACAGCCTCCTGGGAGCCAGAGTCGCCCCCCGGGTCCCCCCCATACACACACACAGCCCTGGCTGGCCCCTCGCTCCTGTGTGGGTGCAGGGTCCACCCCCGGCCTGCGAGCTTATGCGGCTAGTGAAATGCCATCTGCGTCACCTGTCCGGTGCCGAGCGCGGCTGTCCACCTAGCAAGCGGACCCCTCCCTCACCAACAGAGGGAAGACGGGGCGTTGAAATCCTGCCCTGAGCACGCTGTCCCCTGCAGGCCGAGCTTCCCAGTCATTCTGTAGGACCCAAGTGGGCGGTGGTGCCTCCCGCAGCAGGCGGCAGGGATGCCGTGAGCCGGAGCCGTGAGCCGTGACTCCAGCTGCCTGCACCCACTCCCTGGCCCCCTCCCGACCCCGCCTGGAGCGACCCGCTGGCTGTGCGCTTGCCTGACCCTCGGAGCTTGGACGGACACAGCAGACCTCGAAGGCACAGAGACGAGTGTTGCA
>NW_011889012.1:821531-823823 GCF_000151845.1 Pteropus vampyrus
AGCCTTCCCAACCCCCGCTCCTGCCCAGCCTGGCCGCCCGCCCGCCTTGCGGGTGCCGTCCTCCCCTGGGAGACCCCTCTCTCCCTTGGCCGCCACCCTCGTGTCACCCTTGGGGGCTCCCCCGGCCTGGTCGCCGCCTACAGGAGTCAGCCTGTGCTGTGGGCCTGAGCCGAGGTTCCTTGCTAGGCACTCCTTGCTGCCTGCTGACGCCGGGCCTCACGCAGGTCCCCCCAGCTCGCTATGCTGCTCCCACAGATAAGACCCTTGGGGGACAGCCCTCCTTGTCGTGGGGACCAGGTCCGTACAGGCTTCGGCCCTCCCCCCACCGAGGACCGACTCGGAGGGCGTCACAGCCTCCTGGGAGCCAGAGTCCCCCCCGGGTCCCCCCCATACACACACACAGCCCTGGCTGGCCCCTCGCTCCTGTGCGGGTGCAGGGTCCACCCCCGGCCTGCGAGCTTATGTGGCTAGTGAAATGCCATCTGCGTCACCTGTCCGGTGCCGAGCGCGGCTGTCCACCTAGCAAGGGGACCCCTCCCTCACCAACAGAGGGAAGACGGGGCGTTGAAATCCTGCCCTGAGCACTCTGTCCCCTGCGGGCCGAGCTTCCCAGTCATTCTGTAGGACCCAATCAGGTGGCGGTGCCTCCCGCAGCAGGTGGCAGGGGTGCCGTGAGCCGTGAGCCGTGAGCCGCGAGCCGGGACTCCAGCTGCCTGCACCCGCTCCCTGGCCCCCTCCCGACCCCGCCTGGAGCGACCCGCTGGCTGTGCGCCTGCCTGACCCTCGGAGCTTGGACGGACACAGCAGACCTCGAAGGCACAGAGACGAGTGTTGCACCAGCCCCTCCCCGCCCCGCTGCCCCCGCCCGTGCTCCAGCGGCACCCAGGGGCTTGCCGCTCCCTGTCACAGCACTTCGGGAACCTGGGGCTGGGTCCTCACGTCCGCTGCACGCTCTCCCGAATGTCCCCTCGGAGTGCTTCCGCGAGGTGGGCGGCTGGACGTGCCCAGGGTTTGAGCCCCAGCTGGACCTGCTGTGTGGCCTTGGGCAAGTGGCTTAGCCTCTCTGGGCTTAAATCATCTGTGCGTTCGATGGGAATCGCGGTGTGGAGGGAGCCCGTGGGCTGCACAGCCCTGCAGTGGATGTGAATCCTCTTCGCAGGAGAGGCTGAGTCTGGGCACCAGGCGCACGCCAAAGCGACCCCGTCTGGGAGGGGGAAGCGGCTGCGCTGGCTTACGGGGCGCCCCTCAGCGCAGAGGCCCCCTCCAACGCCCCTCATCAGAGTCCTCCAGGTGCAGGCTCATCCTGGGTGCGACTTTTTAACTTGCTTTTGGAGGTCCCCAGATTCCTGGGTACAGCTGGCGAAAAAGCATGAGCTTCAAAGTCGACTCTGGCCCCACCACTTATAAAAGGAGGGACAGTGGGCGGGCACGGCCGAGGAGGAGGTGCCAGGTGCCACGCGGCTGGCATACGGCAGGGGCCACGGAGCTGCTGGTTCACGGGGCCTGGCTGCTGCTTCTAGCAAAGGATAAAAAGCGACATCTCAGCTCCATCTGGCCTGTGGAGGACTCAGCCTGTCCCCTGGCACTCACCGCCCTCACGAAGCCCGGCTAATTGTCATCCCCTAGTGACAGCCGAGGAGGTGCAAACACAGTCTTTTTCTCAACACATTTACTGTGTGTCAGCTGTTGTGGTGTGGGGACACTCAGATGGGTCCAAGAGAAGTCAGGGGCCACCCAAGGTCGCACATCCCAAAACAATAACCACCCGTAACATTTCTACGAAGCATGTACTGCCATATTCCCTGTATGTAACTTTTCTACACATAATTTTTTCTAATGACATGATAATATGTTCACAGTTTGTAACCTGATTAGCTATTTTTCCTGTTATTTCCAGTGCCTTGCGATGTAATTTGAAATAGCCGAATGGTGTTCTGTCAGAGGATGCTTTGGAGAGGAAAAAAAAAAAGCCATTTCTCATTGTTTTCACTATTGTGACGAATATGAAGTAGCTTGTTTTCCATATTTTTGATTAGATTCTTAAGCTGGATTCCGCCAGGAAATCGATGGGTCAGTTTTGTGACCTCAAGAAAATGAGACGCGAACAAACAAATACAAAGCAACGAGCAAAAATGAACAAACGAAAAACCATGCAGACGATGCCCGAGCCATTCTGTTTTCTTTACAAAAATCAGGAAGAAGCCCCAACGTGATGGTCACGTGCCGTAAAGCACCAAATCGATGCTCTCCGATCACGTGTCACCCAAGATCCTCCGGCTCTGAGACGCCACA
>NW_011889012.1:823928-826774 GCF_000151845.1 Pteropus vampyrus
TCCCCAGATTCCTGGGTACAGCTGGCGAAAAAGCATGAGCTTCAAAGTCGACTCTGGCCCCACCACTTATAAAAGGAGGGACAGTGGGCGGGCACGGCCGAGGAGGAGGTGCCAGGTGCCACGCGGCTGGCATACGGCAGGGGCCACGGAGCTGCTGGTTCACGGGGCCTGGCTGCTGCTTCTAGCAAAGGATAAAAAGCGACATCTCAGCTCCATTTGGCCTGCGGAGGACTCAGCCTGTCCCCTGGCACTCGCCGCCCTCACGAAGCCCGGCTAATTGTCATCCCCTAGTGACAGCCGAGGAGGTGCAAACACAGTCTTTTTCTCAACACATTTACTGTGTGTCAGCTGTTGTGGTGTGGGGACACTCAGATGGGTCCAAGAGAAGTCAGGGGCCACCCAAGGTCGCACATCCCAAAACAATAACCACCCGTAACATTTCTACGAAGCATGTACTGCCATATTCCCTGTATGTAACTTTTCTACACATAATTTTTTCTAATGACATGATAATATGTTCACAGTTTGTAACCTGATTAGCTATTTTTCCTGTTATTTCCAGTGCCTTGCGATGTAATTTGAAATAGCCGAATGGTGTGTTGTCAGAGGATGCTTTGGAGAGGAAAAAAAAAAAGCCATTTCTCATTGTTTTCACTATTGTGACGAATATGAAGTAGCTTGTTTTCCATATTTTTGATTAGATTCTTAAGCTGGATTCCGCCAGGAAATCGATGGGTCAGTTTTGTGACCTCAAGAAAATGAGACGCGAACAAACAAATACAAAGCAACGAGCAAAAATGAACAAACGAAAAACCATGCAGATGATGCCCGAGCCATTCTGTTTTCTTTACAAAAATCAGGAAGAAGCCCCAACGTGATGGTCACGTGCCGTAAAGCACCAAATCGATGCTCTCCGATCACGTGTCACCCAAGATCCTCCGGCTCTGAGACGCCACACGGCAGTACGGACACTGCATCGAGCGCCCGGATCCGCACGGGCGCGGCTGCGAGGCCCCTCACACACGCAGAGCGGAGCGCATGTTTGGTGTTAAGGGAGTCGGAGTTACAGGAGGATCTCATATGTTATGATTTATGCACCCGTCATTCCAGTCATCTTAAATAAGAAAAATGCTGGTTTCCAGTTGCCACCGAGAAATATCTGGTCTCTTTTAGACGGAGATTAACCGCACGGAGTGACGGCCCAGTCCGCAGGGAGAGCTAACACTTTTCTTATTATGTAACTGGAAATTCAGACAAGATTTAATCAAGCAGTCCATTTCTAATACCCGTTTGGTATTAGCTTTCTGTTTTGAATTTGCTTCTATTCGTGTAATATCCAGAAAGGCTATCTGTCTTCTGTTAAATGTTTTTAAGTCCCACATCTTCAATGTATATGTAAGAGATAATCCAATAAGTCAAGTTAAACCAGTGGAAACTGGTAGAATTATCAGGATTTTTCCCAGGGGGCGAGGAGAAATGCATATACACACACGCACATGCACACACACGCACACACATACATACACACACATACAATACAAATTTGTTATAAACAATGAGTTTATTACATATACCAAATTTATTTAACATATGGTACAATTATTTACGTGTTCATTAATATTATTTTATTATCATATTTTGAGTGGTGGTAGATTGGGGTCAAAAAAGGGATTTTTTGAACCTTCACTCATTTCTCTAAATTTTGCAAAACAGAACATATCCACTCAGATGTGTAATCACTCTTGCGGTCTAAATGGAACCGTATTTAATTTTTAAATGTATTGGATGATTATTTACTTAAACCTCACTTTGGGCCAGATCCTGGTTGAACCCCAGTTCTCAGATACGAATGTGTCGGGTCTGTATCTGCAGACCGGGCCGGCTCGCTTCCATCTGGGCTGGGGTGTGGTGGGCCCAGTGGTCGTGCCGGGGTGGGGCGGGGGCTGGGTCAGCGCAGACCTTCATGGTCCGGGACCGTCTGGGCTGGTTCCTTAGGAGGTGGGACCTGGTGGGTGAGATCAACACAGCTTCCATGCCCATTTCAGAATGGCATCTGAACCCTTGCTCAAGGCTCCGTCGCCAAATCTTCAGTTTGAATGGTTCCATATCCGGTCATCTATTTATTCCACTAATGTGCATTGAGCGTCTACTACGCACCTGGCGCGGGACCACTGCTGGCTTGAGAGCTCTTTATTTTCCTGGTGCGCAGGTTCGGAAGTGGCACAAAGGGCACCGTGGGGCAGCGTACGGGACTGAAGAGAAGGCTGTTTGTTTGTCTCAAATGCCGTAGGCGTCCACCTGCTTTTTTAGTCATTTTGAGTCAGTTGAGTTATGGATGCATTCCGTCATCGAGTCCTTCCCGTTTTTATTCATTTATTCAAAAATATCTGGGGATGATAGTCATGAAAGCACAGAGCTGCTTCAAAAATCATACCCGTTTCCTGGCAGGCCTGTGGGTCCTGATGCAGCCTCGGGACCAAGCCGAGCCTCGGGGCGGGTCCCGACAGGAAACCCGCCGAGGACAGAGACAGATGAGCCGTCGACTCTCACGGGCAGCGAGGCCTCAGCACGGAACGCCCGGCCCACCTGCTGCCTATCTCGCTACCCCGAGAGACGCGGGAACTCCTTTGAACGTTTCAAAGTGGAGGTTTTTTTTTGAAAGTTTTATAAAACCTGAAGCCGCTGAAATGGAATAATATCTTGGTCCAGCTGAACGCTGAGCCCACGTACGAGACATTCCTGTGGCGTTTCTGACGGCTTGCAACCCAGTAAACTCTGGCCGCGCTTTCTCAGAGTGGAGGGGGGCCGTGTTTTTCAGGGGATCTGCGTGTTCGGGGGGCGTGAGG
>NW_011889012.1:826850-828491 GCF_000151845.1 Pteropus vampyrus
TCGAAGACCAAGGTGCCGGTGCAGGTGGGGTCTGGCGAGGCCTCTCCCCGCCGTGTGTCCCCCCGTAGCGCAGACAGTCCCACTGAGTCGGGTCCCACCCTCGTGACCCCATTTAACCTCGATGACCTCCTAGCGGCCCCACCCCCAATACCATCACATCGGAACTTAAGGCTTCGCCTGATTTATGTGGGGGACACAGTCCAGTCCGCAGCAGGGGTAGAATTCCGAGTTCCAAGATCGCCCTTTGCAGGAGCTGGGGCGTCGGCGAGACCGTCATGACAAACGTCCTGCCTCGCGTGGGGCTGGGGTGCCGGGGGCCCCTCGCATCGGCCACCTGAACCTGTTCCTTCCCGTGTCACGTTGCACAGCGTCACTCGGGGTCCCAGCCAACCTCAGCGACAGCGGGCGGGTCCCTGTCCCACCCCCGCGTGACTTCTCAGGGAAGGGACCGGCCTCCTTGGGCTGGCTGCCCCTCCTCACGCGGGGACACCAAGAGCAGGTCGTCACAGCTTCCACCGAGGGGCACATGTCCATCTCGGTCTCATCGAATGCTCCTGGCCACCCGGCAGGGGAAGCGTGACTGTCCCCACTTAACGAAGGGCAAACGGAGGCTCAGAGGAGTGAGTGACGGTGCTGTCACACCAGGGCGGGGCCAAGCCCGGCTGCCTTCTCGAAGCTTTGTCCCTGTTCCCCTGCCCAAGTGCCTTCCGTGACGACACGCTGTCCCCCCCACACCTCCTTCGTGGGAAGGCTGGACCCCTCGGCGGGGCTCGGCTCCAAAAGCCCCTTGCGGGTGGTCAGTGTCCAATTCTTAGCAGCCAGGGGGACAGAACAGTGGTCACAGCCCGGGGAGGGGCGCTCAGCTCCCACCCCTTCTGGCGCTGGATTCCACTTGGCACTCGGCGAAGTGGCTTGCTTGCTCTCTGGTGGCCCTCCGGACCCGTGGCAGCCAGGAGGTGGCCCCTGGCCCCACAGGCACCGCTGGGGCTAATTGCTTGGTGGGGCTTTGAAGGACACAGGCCTGGGCTGCACAAAGCCTCCCTCGGCCTGTCACCAGTAATTGAGAGTAAATTAATATTTACTAAGCAGAGTCCCAAGGAGCGGGGTGGGCATGGGAAACCAGGGGGCCGAGGACCGGAGGCCGCTCTCCCGGCTTTCAACTCTGCCCGGCGGGCGGGGGCCCTGAGTGGAAACCGGATCCACAGCTACGAGGGAGGGGGGCTTTCTACGAGCTCTCCTGCCAGCCTCAAAGTGTTGTGCCTGAACATCAAAGGGAGTGGAGGGAGCCTCTTAACACCCTGCTTCCCTCCCGGGCCCCCAGCCCAGGCTGCAGCACCCCGGGGCCCCGCCCTGGCGGAGAGGGGGCCACAACCCAAAGCTTTCCACCCCCACTGCGAGCGAAAGGTTAGTTCCCTTTTTTCTAACCAGGAGCCTGGAGCTCAAAGAGGCAAGGTGAGCTGTCCGAGGTCACACAGCTGGTCTCGGCCCGAGCTCTGATTCAAAACGAGGCCGTGCGAGCTTCCTGAGGCTGCCCAGATAGGGCGCCACACGCCGGGGCCTAACACCACAGAACCCCATTCCCTCAGCCTCGCTGGGACGGGGCTCCCAGCAGGCACTGCCGTCCCCGCCTCCGTGGTCCAG
>NW_011889012.1:828541-830183 GCF_000151845.1 Pteropus vampyrus
ACACGCCGGGGCCTAACACCACAGAACCCCATTCCCTCAGCCTCGCTGGGACGGGGCTCCCAGCAGGCACTGCCGTCCCCGCCTCCGTGGTCCAGAGGGCTCCCCCTGTGTGTCCGCCTCCGAATCTCCCTCTTCTCGCCAGGACACCTGTCGCCGGATGGGGCCCACCCCCTCCAGCGTGACCTGCCCGTGACGACATCGCAGAGTCACGGCTGCCGAGTAAGGCCACCTCCACGGCAACCACAGTTAGAACGGGAACGGGCCTCGGACCCCAGCGAGCTGGGGAGGTCACCTTAACCTTCTGCCTTACTCTCTTCTGACGGGGGACAGTGAGGGTGGCTGACATGACAAAGTGTAGGCCCCCCGCCGCCCTCGAAGCAGCCTGGGGGCTCCGCACCCCTGGGGGAGGATGGGCTGAGGTGGAAACAGCGGTGACATCTGGCCCCCCCGCTCGGACACCCCCTCCAGGGTCTGCTCCTCCAGTTGTATGCGAGGTGGGTGGCACCGGACCCTTTGAGCCACAGCATCACAGGCCAGGGGTTAAGTGGCCGCCCCCAGGGCACGCAAGTCCTCGGTGGTGGTACGCAGGACAGCAGTCAGCTGACCCCGAGCCCAGAGCTCTTTCCCAAAGCAAATTTGTCAGGAAGCTGCCAACTGGGCATTTATTTCAGAAGTTGCTAGAAGCCTCTGCGTGGGCCCAAGGCCTGTTAGGTGAGTTTTGCCTACGTAAATCAGTACCCTGACTTACGTAGCCCTGGCCACCCCTCGTCCTGCCCCCTCTGGACCGTGACCCCCGGAGGGGCCCCTGTGTTGGCCTCTACCCCCTCTGCACTGCCTGGTCCCGGGCTGGGCCCTGAGTAGGTGGGTTCCAGGTCCAGGCTCGGCTGAGCATGCGGGGGGACGGCCCGGGGTCTCATGTCCACGCACCCAGGGTGGACCGGCTGCTGGAGCTTCTGCAGTCTGTCCGTCTGTCCCTGCCATTGTCTGTCTCTGTGTGCATCTGTCAACAAGCATCCGTCCGTGCCTCGTTCCAGAAAGAACTAGCGAGTGGACAAACAAAGCCGTACGAGGCAGAAGGGCGAGGTGAAGAACAGTGGCCGGGACGGCGAGAAACAACCCCCACGACGCTCCTGCTGGCCCCAGACCCCCAAGACGGGACCGGGGCCTCATGTCCGTGCACCCAGGGCAGCTCCCTTCCTCGGTCATGTTCCCAGGAGGAAGGAGGGCCCGGTCAGGGCGGGTCCGCGCGGGACCGCACGGCGCTAGCCCGCGAAGGTCTTACTCCGTGGCCTGTCCCTCAGCTCACCCAGAAGATGACCACAAACGACCAAGACAGGTGAGAATGAGCGGAAAACTCAGATTCAGAGGCTCCTCCTGGGAGACGGCCGCTGCGCCCCCACCCACGCCTGGGACTGCGACCCCCACATGCTCCAGGGTCACGCTGCTTGGCAGCGTCCCCGGCTGCCGCCGAGCCTGGCCACGGTGACCTCCGGCCGGCATCACTGTCCCTGAGCCCGGTCTCCCCCGGGAGAGTCGCTCTGTCGTTCTCTCCAGCGTTTCGGGGTAAAGTCGGGCACAAAAACCACACGCAACCGATGCGCGCATTTCCGTGAGTCGGACACACGTCTACACTCATGTCACC
>NW_011889012.1:830233-831636 GCF_000151845.1 Pteropus vampyrus
CGGGAGAGTCGCTCTGTCGTTCTCTCCAGCGTTTCGGGGTAAAGTCGGGCACAAAAACCACACGCAACCGATGCGCGCATTTCCGTGAGTCGGACACACGTCTACACTCATGTCACCATCACAGCCGAGGTCTCGAACACAGCCGTCACCTCTAAACGTTTCTTTGTGCCCCCTGGTTGCTGCTTTGGGGTTTGCTTTTTGGGGCAAGAATACTCAACGTGAGACCTACCCTCCCGACAAATATTTAAGGGCACGATACGGTGCCGTGAACCAGGACGCTGGAGCTCACAGGCCCTGTGGAGCTGACGCTTTACGGCCCCTGGTCACGACTCCAGTCACCTCCCCCGGAACCCACAAACCACCCCCGCCGCGTTGTCTGCCTCCCCGAGTTTGAGCTCCCCAGACAGTATCCGTCCTCCTCCGACGGGCTCACCCCACGAGCACACTGTCCTCCAAATCCATCCACGTTGCCACAAAGAATAGGATTTCCCCCCTTTTTAGGGGGACTAATACTCCCTCATCTGCACACAGCGCACTTTACGCTTCCTCGTGTCCGTAGACATTTGAGGTATCTCCACGGCCTGGCTGCTGTGAGCCTGGCTGCACAAACACCCCTTCCAGAACCAGCTGTCCGTTCTTCTGGGTGCGCACCTGGAAGTGGGGTTGCTGTGTTTGTAATTTTAGGGGAACCCCCAGACTGAGTCCCGCAGCGGCGGCAGCATTTTGCGTTTCCACCAACGGGGCCCGGGATCCCACCTTCTGGAAGAGCTATTCCGCCTCCAGGTGAGAGCCAAGCGCATCCGGAGCGTGCCGGGGTGTCCTGCCCGGACCCCCGCTCTGAAGCCCGTGTGCGCGGACCTGGGCTGCAGCCCGGGCCCAGGTGCGCTGTGGCGCGGGGCGGAGGTTCAGGGACTAACAGCAACGAGCACCAGCTCTTGTCACTCTCTCTCTCTCTCTCTCTCTCTCTCTCTCTCTCTCCCTCCTCTTCCAGGGGTAAAGAAGAAATGTTCTTCAAAGCTGTGTCTGACCTAGAGTCAAGCACAGGGGGCCCTAAAATGGAATTCCCTGCCTCCCCGCCCCCCATGGCATCCCCACCTTATGTCCCCGACGTAGGAGAAAGTGGTTCTCGGGTCCAAGTGCGACAAGCTAACTTCTTTGGCCAAAGCTCAGAGCATGCTGGACAGAACTCCCCATTCTTGAGGTTCTAGAATGGAGGACAGAAGCCTGAGAATGCACACACACACGCACGCATACACAAGCACACACGCACACACACGAGCCTCCCCCCCACATGCACGCACACACGCGCACACATGCACACGTGCACACACGAGCCTCCCCCACGCACACACATGCACGCACACAAAGCACACACACACATACATGCTCGCACACGTGTGCAC
>NW_011889012.1:832596-834289 GCF_000151845.1 Pteropus vampyrus
CCCCACCTTACGTCCCCGACGTAGGAGAAAGTGGTTCACGGGTCCAAGTGCGACAAGCTAACTTCTTTGGCCAAAGCTCAGAGCATGCTGGACAGAACTCCCCATTCTTGAGGTTCTAGAATGGGGGACAGAAGCCTGAGAATGCACACACACACGCACGCATACACAAGCACACATGCACACACACGAGCCTCCCCCCCACATGCACGCACACACGCTCACACATGCACACATGCACACACGAGCCTCCCCCACGCACACACATGCACGCACACAAAGCACACACGCATACATGCTCGCACACGTGTGCACACACATGCTCGCACGCGCACACACATGCACACTTGCTCACACATACACGCACGCGCACACACACACGAGCACACAAATGCGCTCACACATGTGCACGTCGTCACTTCTTTAAGACAGTTATTTTAAGGGAACTTCTGTGCATGAGAAGCGACGCCGCCATGTGATTGGACAAAGTCGGACAAGATAGTGTCCCTCCTTCCCCCCCACACCCGAGTCAGTCGGGGTCAGTCCAGGTCCGGGCGCGGGGGACCCCCGGTGGCAGTCCCCACCCCCACCCCCACCCCCACCCAGAGGGCGCCCTGGGGACCGGCCGCTGTCCGCTCTGCACTCGCCTCCCCCACCCCCGTGCGGCCGGGCCAGCCTCCCCTCCGAAGGAGGGGTCCGAGCCCATGTTAATCCTCTCCACATGGAGAATGTTCCAGATAGCCCCGAGCTCAGAATGCCTTTTGAACTTGTGAACAGAAATTGATTCAAGGTGACGAATTTGTAATCAGGTTGTGATTGATGGGCTGCGCTTCCAGCGAGGCAGCCCCGTGTCCCGTCCTCCGGCCCGGGCGGCAAATGTGTTTCGCTTTATCTCCCCATCTCGGGACCCAGAGGGAGGAGCGGCAGAAAGAAAATAAAGTCAACTGCAATATTTAACTTGTGTTAGAACAGATGCCACTTCATTAAGGGATCAGTGGGAAGGAAGTGCCACGGCGGAGCTTCTGGCTCCTCACCCGCTCCGTCTGGACAGGGGTGGATCGGATGTTAAACTATTAGTGTGATTAGGTGAATAATGACTTTGGCACTAATTTCGGAGGATTGGAAAGAGAGCAGGACAGGATGAAAACAGAAACATCTGCCCGAAAATTCTAATTTCAAAGGGTAATTGCGAAATGCCCGCTCGGCCGCCCCCTCTCCACTCCTCCCTTTCTTCTCTCATGTTCTCTCTCTTTTCCTTTTTTTTTTTTAAATCGAAAGTGCCTTGACGTGCCTGAGTTCAGCCCCGGCAAAGCGCAGCGGCACGGTGCTCGGGGCGGGAACGCGCCGGCCTGAGCAGGGCAGGGCCGCGCTGGGCTCAGGAAGGGGCCTTTCGCCGCTGGGTGCTGGGCGGCCGCCGGGGAGACGGGCCAGGGGCTGGGCTGCCGGGGGCCTCGAGGGCAGCGGGCGGCAGCCTCACCTCGCCCGGGTCGGAATGCCTTTGAGAACCTGATGAAAACCATAGACCGCCCCCATCCCGAATGATAAAGGAGCAGGCGCCCAGCACGGAGGCCTGGCGGGCAGGTCCGCAGACCCTCAGCTGGCGTCATCCAGCCCAGCGCCGCGGTCAGCTCGCTCCTTCCCTCCCCAGGCGGCCGCTCAGCCGGAGGGACAAACTCGCTCTGTAGCCTCTGCCCAT
>NW_011889012.1:836779-841895 GCF_000151845.1 Pteropus vampyrus
CAAATCTTTAATCTGCTCAAAGGGAAAGAAAACGAGAAGACAGTTGCTGGAGGTCAGAGGTGGGTTCGAGCATCACGGTCCCAACGAGAGAAAACTTGATGCTCGAGGTTCACCAAGAGTAGGAGTCCCAGAAAACACCCTAAGTTCTCCGCTGACACCCCTGGAAGGGTGCAGTCTGAAAGTGGGGGTGAACCCCAGGGAAAAGCGAGGTTTGCGGGGTCCGCAACCCAGCCTCGAGTGCGCTTGCTCCGCGACTGAGCGAAAGTCGTTTGCCTCCCAGTCTGCTCGCTTATCAGGGGACGAAGCAAACCCTTCCTGCACCACCATCCAGAGCCTCTGCGATGTGATGTCCACATGCCTCACACTCAATTAAAAGTCACCAAGCGAAAGGAGAGGCCGGGTCAAGAGAAAAAACAGACAAAGGAACAGACTCACAGATGACCTGGATGTCGCAGTTACAGACTCGTAATTCAAAATAACCGCGAGTAATGTGTTCGAGGAAATCAAAGACACGATGGAGAATTTTAGCGGAGAAAAAGAAGCTAGAAAGAGTCTTCACTGGCGTTTGAAGACTTGAAAGTCTAAACACTAAGATTAAGAGCTCAGGTGATGCCCTCACCACCACAGAAGCTGGGGAAGCATAAAATACCCGGGCTGAGAGGAGGAGAGAGAAAGGGTGAGAATCACAGATGAGACCAGCGGGGGAAAATGAAGAACCATAGGAGGCAGGATGGAAGGTGCTTGGCGTCCAAGACAGGGAAGGAGGGGGAAGGAGCGAAACTGGAAGACGTAAGGGCTGAGAACTCTCCAGAATGAGAGAAAACCTCAACGACCGATTCCAAAATGCTGAGGACCCCACGGAGGACAAACACAGAGGGCGCCCCAGGTAAACAGCGGTGCTGCTGGGACACGGCGGAGAGAGAACAGTACACGCAGCAGAGGGGCGCAGCGCCTGCGGGGGACAGTGGCCGCGCGGCCGACTTCGCCCCAAGACCGCGCCGCCTCGGAAATGACGAAGCAGAAACCGCTGCACACTCGGACGTCTGCTCAGCAACGCGGCCTTCGGGGGGCGCTGGGGGTCGGGGGGGGGCATTCCCCAGCCAACCGGATGTGAGGTGCGGTCCGCCCGGGGCGCTGGCACGCGGGGAAGGGCCGCGGAGAGCGAGGCCTCCAGACAGAGGCCCAGAAACGAGCACACAGCGGCAGAGCGCGGGCACGTGGCCAGATCTAAACAGATGCGGATGATCCGAAGGATGGTGGTGTTAACTACACGCACAGCTCGCGCGGACAGCACACCCGGCGGGAGCGGGTGTGTGGCGTCGGCGCGCGCTTAGCCGGCCGCCGAGCGGGAAACGCACTAGCGCGTGTTTGCCCTCGATGAATCGAGAACGCCGCTGATCTCTAGGGTGACCGGTAAGTCCGACAGCTAATCAGCCGGGAGAGGGAGAAAGTCGACCTAAAATTCTTGACGAATCTCAAAGAAGGCAGTAAAGAAGGGGGCGCGGGGGGAAGGAGCGTAGAGCAGGCAGGACAAACAAAACCGGCCTGAAGGCTACAGACGTAAACATCTCAGTAATTGCGTGAAATGTGACTCGACCGAAACGCCGAAGGCGAAGATTGGCAGACCGTGGTCACACCTATAGGTGCCATAGAAGGGACTCACCTGAAGCAGAAGGAAGGGAAAAGCTTAACGCACGCAGACAGGTGCACGGGCAGAGCTCGGGGCCGCGGGGGTCCAGCTCCCGGCCTCCGCGAGCGATGACAGCCACAGAGCGAGTCACGCGCGCGTTTCGGTCTCTCCCCAGACAGACTGGGTCGCTCTCTCGTCTATTAGATGTGCAGCAGCATCATGTCCGAAGAAACAATGTCCCTACTTCAATTCAAAACACTCGATTCCTAAAGAGCGCCAACCCTCCCCTAGCTTGTTGGAAAGATGGCGCCAGCGGACGTGCTCGATGCGGGGCAGCCGCCGACCTTCAGTTCGGGAAAAGCACGGAGAGCGGGAAGACGAAGCCTGGCTGTGTCAGGTCATCTGTACGGCAAGATTTTTACCAAAGATCGACGCGTCACAATGAACGGGTCATTCCACCGCGAGTCCAGAGCCGCTCGTGTGCATAACAACACAGCTTCCAACTACAACGACGGAAAATCGGCAGACCCAGAAAGCCCCACGCGCCGGCGGTCCCCACCCTTCGTGGCACCAGGGGCTGGCGCTCCTCTGAGAAGCTAACGCCTGAGGATCTGAGGTGCTGATGCTGGTGCCGGGGTGGGGGGTGGTTGCGCATACAGGTGACACTTCGCTCGCTGGCCCGCCGCTCACCTGTTGTGCGGCCCGGGTCCTCACAGGCCACAGACCATACAGGTCTGCGTCCCGGGCGTTGGGGACCGCCCTGATCGATCAACACAGCTGCCAGGATGTGCATGAGCCAAACAACTCGCTTACTCACCTTGACCTACTGGACAACTGCACCCAACAAAGACAGAAAGTTCCAGACACATGCACTGGTAGTTACCACCCTCCAGGGAGTATGGGTCCAGCTCTTCCTGCTTCTCATTCCCTTATTTCAAGCAGAGGCCATTGAGCTCCAGGCCCATTCTCTCCGTTTGTCTGTCACGCATCCCCAGCCACAAAGAGTGACATCTAGAACAATACAGATGGCGGGGGTCATCTCCCGGAACTTCATTTTACAAGTGTGGCTACCTGCGGCCTGTCCTAAGAAGGGGACCCGATTGCCCAGGGTCCCCAGGTGTCCCATCTCGTGGCTCGGGGAACCATTTGCACCACCCCAGTTCTCTCCGTGCAGCTGGCGGGTCCAGGACTGACCGGGCCGGGGTCGCTGTCAGGGGTGGGGCAGGGTGTGGGGCTCAGAAGGCCCAGCTGAGGCACAGAGCTGGCAACCGGGCCAGCCTCCCGGGATCCCGACAGCGGCGGGACCTATGCCGGGGCATCGCGGGTGGGCAGGGGACAGGTGAGCGAACCCCTCCCCCCCACCAAGGCACAAGGGGAGGATTCATGCCTAAAACAAGCTGCTGGGTGAGGGAATGGTAGGCGGGGCTGGGGCCACCCCATTCCCCCTTCTCGTGGGAAAGGACAACTTCTTTGGGGCTGCAGGAGGCCAGGGGGTCGCTAACCTCTGTAGGTCCCACTGACACCCCGTTCGCCCTCACTCCGAGTGCAGCCCCACAGGAGAGAGTACCATTCCCATTTCACTGAGTCCCAGGGAGACTGGGGTTAAACGTGTGTTGCCCAGCTGGTCTGAGGGAGGAGTCCAGCCACGTCTCACCCCGCAGTCGCCTGGAAGCTGAGGGCCCGAGGTGTCCCCACCGGCCCCGCACCCCTGCCTGGCCCTCGCTGGTGCCCGAGGGCACTGACCGGCTCCCAGCAAGCCCTTGGTCTGGGCGCTTCCTCCTGCTCCTCTGCTTGGCTCCTAAGCCCAGCCATCCTTTAAGGCTCTGACCACAGTCCAGGAAGCGGACGCCCAGAGACAGGCCAGGGGCCTCGTATGCCCCGCCGCACTGTCCTCAGCCCACAGGGCTGGCCAGCAGAGGTGCGGCCGGCTCCGTCTGCCTGTCCACCCCACACTGGGCTGCGTCCTCCCTGGGCCAGGGCCTTTGGCTGCTCAGCCTCCAGCTCCGGTCCTGGCCGGCTCATGGTAGGTCCTGGCGACACCTTCGAGACGAACAGGCTTTTTATTCCTTTCCACCGCTCATGTGCGAGGTGAGCCGAACCACTGCTCCTTACCCCCCTCTCTACACGTCTGCACACGCACACGCACACGCGCACACATGCAAACATGCATAAACACACAATGCACGCACATAAACACATGCGCGCACATGCACACACATGCAAACATGCAATGCATGCACATAAACACGTGTGAACACACATGCACATGTAGGCATGCACGCATGAAAACACACCTGTGCACACATGCACACGGACACACAAACAACACACATGAAGCGCACACATGCACACACAAACAATACGCGCACATGCACATGCACACACAAACACGCATACGCGTACATGCAAACAACATGCACATGCGCACACACAAAACCACATCTACACATGCATGTGCGTGCAGACATGTGTGCACATGCAGGCGCGTACATGCGTGCACACAAACAATATACACATGCATGCACACACACACGCCTGGGATCGGAAACTGGCCCAGCACCGTCCTAGGAAAATGATTACCAGAATGGGAAAATGAATGTAATCGCTTAATTAAGGGGATTTCCCCTTGGTTAATGTGTTTTAAGTAGAGAAATTATAGAATATGTTGAAAGTAAGGCCTGGGAAGATATTTTTAAAAAGGAAGATGACTGTGGATGAACTTGAAAACTGTTCCTTACGATGCCAACAGGACAGGGTTAAGCGACGTGCACCACGCAGTGGTCACGTGGAGATGTGCAGGCCGGAGGCGCCGGAGACGAGCACGATTTCTAGAAAGCAGCACACGCTCCGGCAGACGACTTTGAGAATATGGAAACGTAGAGTGGAAACATCCCCCCAGATGCCCCCCGTTTTTCTCCGATTCTCGCCGTTGCTTTTTTCCTCTGTTTGCATGTGTATGCGTGTGCACGCGCGTGTGTGTGAGTGTGTGTGCATGCGTATGTGTGCGTGTGTATGCTTGTGCACGTGTGTGTGTGAGTGTGTGCATGTGTGTGCATGTGTGCGTGTGCGCGCTTGTGTGTGCGTGTGTGAGTGTGTGAGTGTGTGCATGTGTATGTGTGCATGTGTGCGTGTGCGCGCGTGTGTGTATGTGTGCGTGAGCGCGTGTGCATGTGTGTGCGCGCATGTGTGTGTGCATGTGTATGTGTGCGTGTGTGCGTGTGTATGTGTGCGTGAGCGTGTGTGCGTGTGTGTGCGTGTGTGTGCGCGCGCGTGTGTGAGTGCGTGCACGTGTATGTGTGTCACCCCACGTGACTCTCAGATCATCGCTTGCTTTGACTCCAAGAAAGCAGGACAAGACTTATTGCCTTTATGCAGATGAGGCCCTTTCTTTAGAGCCAAGACAAGGTGGTATCCATCCATCTTCCCCTAATCCATCCACCCACCAACCCAACCATCCATCCATCCATCCATCCATCCATCCATCCA
>NW_011889012.1:841945-843321 GCF_000151845.1 Pteropus vampyrus
AAGGGGAGGATTCATGCCTAAAACAAGCTGCTGGGTGAGGGAATGGTAGGCGGGGCTGGGGCCACCCCATTCCCCCTTCTCGTGGGAAAGGACAACTTCTTTGGGGCTGCAGGAGGCCAGGGGGTCGCCAACCTCTGTAGGTCCCACTGACACCCCGTTCGCCCTCACTCCGAGTGCAGCCCCACAGGAGAGAGTACCATTCCCATTTCCCTGAGTCCCAGGGAGACTGGGGTTAAACGTGTGTTGCCCAGCTGGTCTGAGGGAGGAGTCCAGCCACGTTTCACCCCACAGTCGCCTGGAAGCTGAGGGCCCGAGGTGTCCCCACCGGCCCCGCACCCCTGCCCGGCCCTTGCTGGTGCCCGAGGGCACTGACCGGCTCCCAGCAAGCCCTTGGTCTGGGCGCTTCCTCCTGCTCCTCTGCTTGGCTCCTAAGCCCAGCCATCCTTTAAGGCTCTGACCACAGTCCAGGAAGCGGACGCCCAGGGACAGGCCAGGGGCCTCGTATGCCCCCGCCGCACTGTCCTCAGCCCACAGGGCTGGCCAGCAGAGGTGTGGCCGGCTCCGTCTGCCTGTCCACCCCACACTGGGCTGCGTCCTCCCTGGGCCAGGGCCTTTGGCTGCTCAGCCCCAGCTCCGGTCCTGGCCGGCTCATGGTAGGTCCTGGCGACACCTTCGAGACGAACAGGCTTTTTATTCCTTTCCACCGCTCATGTGCGAGGTGAGCCGAACCCCCCCCTACACGTATGCACACGCACACGCACACACGCACACATGCAAACATGCACAAACACACAATGCAGCACATAAACACATGTGCGCGCATGCGCACACATGCACACATGCATAAACACGCAATGCACACACATAAACACGTGTGAACATACATGCACATGTATGCATGCGCGCATGAAAACATACCTGCGCACACATGCACATGGACACACAAACAAGACACATGAAGCGCGCACATGCACACACAGACAATACGCACACATGCACATGCACACACAAACACGCATACGCGTACATGCAAACAACACGCACATGCGCACACACAAAACCACAGCTACACATGCATGTGCGTGCAGACATGTGTGCACATGCAGGCGCGTACATGCGTGCACACAAACAATATACACATGCATGTACACACACACGCCTGGGATCGGAAACTGGCCCAGCACCGTCCTAGGAAAATGATTACCAGAATGGGAAAATGAATGTAATCGCTTAATTAAGGGGATTTCCCCTTGGTTAATGTGTTTTAAGTAGAGAAATTATAGAATATGTTGAAAGTAAGGCCTGGGAAGATATTTTTAAAAAGGAAGATGACTGTGGATGAACTTGAAAACTGTTCCTTACGATGCCAACAGGAC
>NW_011889012.1:844041-844629 GCF_000151845.1 Pteropus vampyrus
TCATCATCTTCTACCACCAAGTTAATGGCCACCCTCAGAATTTCCACTGCTGCTCTGCCAAACCTCTAATGGAGACCGGGCATCAGGACCTTCTATACGCCATCATGCAGGCTGTGGCCACAGTAACCTGCCGAGGTCCTGCCGAGCGACCCTGGGAACCGTGGGACCCCATAGCACCCTCGTCTCCATCCCAAAACACGTTTTCCACCTTCGGGCGACTCCCAGGACCCCACCTCAGCCTCGGGGGCTGAGTGTGTGGCGGCACCCACAGGGAGGGGGAGAGGCGTGCCTTTCCTTCTTGCCTGTGGCTCGGTCCGCCAGGGCCTGAAAACTGACCCTCCATAAAAGACGGCCCAGCTGAACTCAAGATGTGAAACAGACGCTGGGCAGCCGGAGCGCTGGCCCCGGCAGCTGGGGCCGAGCTGCCCACCAGCCCCAGCACGGCGTCTGGTGAGCAAATTTGCACTTGGCAGTGCCTCTCTGCTCATTCCCTGAGGAAGGGCAGATCTGGCCAGGTCCAGACGGCTCCCCGGCACGGTGCCCCGGGGAGGTCCCCGGGGAGAGTGGTGCCCCGGGCGGAGGTCCCGT
>NW_011889012.1:844679-845279 GCF_000151845.1 Pteropus vampyrus
GGCGCCGGAGACGAGCACGATTTCTAGAAAGCAGCACACGCTCCGGCAGACGACTTTGAGAATATGGAAACGTAGAGTGGAAACATCCCCCCAGAAGCCCCCCGTTTTTCTCCGATTCTCGCCGTTGCTTTTTTCCTCTGTTTGCGTGTGTATGCGTGTGCACGCGCGTGTGTGAGTGTGTGTGTGCATGCGTATGTGTGCGTGTGTATGCTTGTGCACGCGTGTGTGAGTGTGTGCATGTGTATGTGTGCGTGTGCGCACTTGTGTGTGTGCGTGTGTGCGTGTGTGTGTATGTGTGCGTGAGCGTGTGCGCGCGCATGTGTGAGTGTGTGCATGTGTATGTGTGCATGTGTGCGTGTGTGTGTATGTGTGCGTGAGCGCATGTGCATGTGTATGTGTGCGTGTGTGCGTGTGTGTGTGTGAGCGTGTGTGCGTGTGTGTGCGTGCACGTGTGTGAGTGCGTGCACGTGTATGTGTGTCACCCCGCGTGACTCTCAGATCATCGCTTGCTTTGACTCGAAGAAAGCAGGACAAGACTTATTGCCTTTATGTAGATGAGGCCCTTTCTTCAGAGCCAAGACAAGGTGATATCCATCCATC
>NW_011889012.1:845329-846467 GCF_000151845.1 Pteropus vampyrus
CGGCATCTGGTGAGCAAATTTGCACTTGGCAGTGCCTCTCTGCTCACTCCCGGAGGAAGGGCAGATCTGGCCAGGTCCAGACGGCTCCCCGGCACGGTGCCCCGGGGAGGTCCCCGGGGAGAGTGGTGCCCCGGGCGGAGGTCCCGTGGCCTCCTGCACGGGCACTGCCCTTGGGGCTCCGTTCTTCGCGTGCCCGCTGTGCGCCCAGCACGGAGCACAGCAGGTGCTGTCTGCACGGTGGCTTTGCCGAGCAGGTGTGCGTTAGCGTCCACACTCCACTCGCCAGGAGTCGAAGTCACGGGCCTGGTTCCCGTGGCCGGCAGGTGGCAGAGCGGGGACCTAGACCTCCAAAGCCAGCATCCTTCTGGGTATGCGATGCCTCTCCGTGGGGCTTCACGCCCTGCAGCGGAGGTCACGGCGGGCTGGTCAGGTGCTCAGAGTCTAGGTCCCCTGAGGAGGAAGGGCACCTGTCGGGGACGGAGCCCACGGAGAGGGCGGAGGGATGGGCGGGGCAGGAGGCACATGCGCCCTCCGCAGGTGTCTGTGTCACCCGGCTTCGGCTGCGTAACAAACCGCCCCAGACTCCATGGCGTCTGGCCTGTGTGTGGGCCTGTGGTCGGCTGGGGCAGACTGGGGCACTCTTCGGGGCCTGGTCAGCCTCAGCAGAGGCAATCGGGGGTCCCCTCAGCCCCTGGCACATCATCATGGTGAAGTGGACGACACACAGGGAGCCAACACACAAGGCTTCGGACTGCCGAGGCGTCCCCTCTGCCGTGTCCTGCTGTCAGGTGGACGTCACGGGCTGGCGGCGAGGGCCACAGTGGGAAACGTGACCGAGGCTCAGGGCAGAGGCCTCGGCGGAGCGGCGGGTCAGGACCACGGTCGGCAAGCCGCCAGCGACAGCGGCACTCTAACTTTTTTTATTTTTTGGCTGGAAATGACTTTCCTCCGTTACAGATCCAATTCCGCGTGTGGCGGTCAGTTCATAAACTGCTTCGAGAGACCTCATAGCCGCTCTGTCTTTGTTGTCTACTTATGTTTTCGTCTGGATGGATATTTCTGTTTCCTTGCAGATAAAAACATGCTGCCCCTCCCCCTCAGCACTGAGGTCACCAAAAGCTAAGGTAAAGGGGTGTCT
>NW_011889012.1:847253-848316 GCF_000151845.1 Pteropus vampyrus
GAGGCACATGCGCCCTCCGCAGGTGTCTGTGTCAGCCGGCTTCGGCTGCGTAACAAACCGCCCCCGACTCCGTGGCGTCTGGCCTGTGCGTGGGCTTGTGGTCGGCTGGGGCAGACTGGGGCGCTCTTTGAGGCCTGGTCAGCCTCAGCAGAGGCAATCGGGGGTCCCCTCAGCCCCTGGCACATCATCACGGTGAAGTGGACAACACACAGGGAGCCAACACACAAGGCTTCGGACGGCCGAGGCGTCCCCTCTGCCGTGTCCTGCTGTCAGGTGGACGTCACGGGCAGGTGGCGAGGGCCACAGTGGGAAGCGTGACCGAGGCTCAGGGCAGAGGCCTCGGCGGAGCGGCGGGTCGGGACCCCGGTCGGCAAGCCGCCAGCGACAGCGGCACTCTAACTTTTTTTACTTTTTGGCTGGAAATGACTTTCCTCCGTTACAGATCCAATTCCGCGTGTGGTGGTCAGTTTATAAACTGCTTCGAGAGACCTCATAGCCGCTCTGTCTTTGTTGTCTACTCACGTTTTTGTCTGGATGGATATTTCTGTTTCCTTGCAGATAAAAACATGCTGCCCCTCCCCCTCAGCACTGAGGTCACCAAAAGCTAAGGTAAAGGGGTGTCTTCCGCCCGCTTTTCTCAAAGCGACGTGACTCCCCAGCACAGACGCACCGCAGAGGCCACGGCCAGACGCCCGGCCGGCCACCGCCCACCCTGCCCCGTCCAGAAACGTGCCAGTCCCCGCCTCGCCCCTGCCTCGTCATCCACCTAAGCCTGCGTGGTCCCTGGCTCCCGCGGGGACCCCCGCCCCCCTCAGCTCCCCGGGTCTTCCCGGTTTGGGGTTTTCCACTGTCGGCTCCTCGCCTCCCCAACCCCCAGGGCTGGGGCCCGCAGACTCCCTGACCGGCTGAGTGATCGCTGCGGCAGCAGGACGGATGGCGGGGCCTCGGGCTTCACCCCAGCAGAGCTTGGCCTCGTCCATTATCAGCCGGGGCCGCTTGTCATCACACTCCGGGCGCAAATCAGAATCAAATGTGGTGCCCGGGACGGCGAGAACTCTCCATT
>NW_011889012.1:850441-851523 GCF_000151845.1 Pteropus vampyrus
GATCCTGCCTTGGAAAGTTGCCACCCCCATTCCTCACGACCCACTGGCCCACCCGAGGCTCCAGCCCCTTCTCGTCACCTCAAAAGCCACTGCGAGCTCAAAGGAGACGCAGCCCCTCCTCAGTCTGGCCCCACCGACGGCCCCGCCGTGCTTCCCGCGCATCCAGCTCGTAACGGACACAGAGCTAAAAGGAGGAGCTCAAATGACACAACGTCTGCGTAAACCTGGAGTGGGCGAGCTCTTAACAGGACACAAAAGCACAAACTCTAGAAGAAAACCATCCACACAGTGGCCTCTAGAGAACTTTCGCTTTGCAAAAGAATCTTTTAAAGAACACGAAAAAAACAAGCCACAGACGGAGAGAAAAGATGTGCCAAACTTATATCAGGTAAAGAACTCATATCCAGATTATATATTAAAAAATTGAAAAAACGCCGACAAATCAGCAAGATAACCAAACTTAAACACGGCAAGAGATTTGAACAGACGATGAACTAAGGAGATGCGGTGATGGCCAACGGCACAGGAAAACAAGCCCGGCACCACCTGTTTGCCGGGGAGAGCAAACGAACACACGAGGCCGTTACCCCCGCGGACGCAGGCGGCCAACTGTCCGGACCGATGGCGCCAAGCGTGGGCGGCGCGAGGAGCGACCGGCACTCAGCTGCAGCAGGTGCCTGCCGGACGATCCGGCGGTCCCACGCCTGACGACACACCTTTTCTGTAAGGGCTCATTCACCGTGCGGTCTGTGTCGTTTGCTCTGTCTTTCTTCTTACGTTTCTGGGTGTTTCTGATGTTCCTGCCGCCGTTGAGTGTGTTCTAATGGTTGCCCTCATTCCGACGTCGTGATATATACAATTCACTTGCCCCCTTGTTTTTGGCTTTTACCTGTTGCATCCTTGTGAAAATCGACACCGAAACTACCCTGCACCTGTGCTGTCTCCTTTCTGGGGGGCGGGGAGGGAATAGGCGAACCCGCCAGAATCCGATTTGAGGTGATACCCTTTTATTCCCAATCATAACTACGAAGCGACCAGCAGCCTTGGCCACTGCCACAGATTTCTCCTCGTGCCTGACGGCC
>NW_011889012.1:851573-852924 GCF_000151845.1 Pteropus vampyrus
TTAGGAGATTCGGAAACTATACTACCATTTTCATCTTTTCAGAGTATTTCTCTCAATGTGTTTTTTTATTTTAAAAAAATAAACTAGCGTCTGTTAAACTCTCGATAGATACTTGGTAGAAACGACTGCATTTAATCCTCATAACCAGCTTTCACATCTGCTATTATTATTATCTCAATGCTTTGAAGAAATTGGGCTCAGAGAGGTTCAGCAATTTGCCCAAGGCCACACAGCAAGTCAATGGCAGAGCCAAGACTCGGACGTGGGTCTTTATGGCCAACGAGGGGGGTTTAGCTGCCAGCGAATGAATCGCTTGATCCACAGTAGGTATAGTTTAGAGTGTGACTCGGTTGCCTGTAGGGTTTATGAGAGTGAGCTGAAGGGTGAGCGAGCCTGTTCCCACCGTGGCCTCACGCCCCTGCGAGGTCACAGTGCATGCGCTGAAGCATTTTACGCCCAACGTGCGGGGCTCCCCGGAGGGGTCTGCTGCTCCTGGGACCTCGCTCTCCTGAGCCCAAGAGAACCCCCAGCTGGGCGCTCTGGGGCTATGTGGTGCCACAATTCTATTTTCCACCTCTATTTCCCTGCACTGTTGTGTATCTAAACAAAACCAAACAACCAAAACCTTCTTTAAGCCAAAAAAAAAAGAGAGAGAGAGAGAGAGATTTTTGCTGTAATAATATTTTCTATATCAAGCAAGATATTTCTCTAACATTTAAGCCCTCCCACAAATGGTGGCCGAGCACCCACAATGTGCCAGGCTGCTTTTCGGCACTGCGTGTGCGACAGTGGCCGTGAAGGGGAGTTTGCTTCCTAGAGGGGAAGACAGACT
Organism: Pteropus vampyrus; assembly: GCF_000151845.1. NCBI lineage: Eukaryota > Metazoa > Chordata > Mammalia > Chiroptera > Pteropodidae > Pteropus > Pteropus vampyrus. The sequence continues at coordinate 852,406 of NW_011889012.1, forward strand.
GTCACCCCGTGAGCCAACACAGCGGCTCCTCGGAACGAAGCAAAAGAGGCCTGGTCGGGAGGGGAGGCAGCGGGGGAGGCAGAGAGATGCGCACGGTCTTGACGAGGACATGGAATCTGGGCCGAGAACTGACCGACGTCCAGACCGACACTACAGGACGTGCAAGGTGCTGGAAGCAGGGACGAGCGACCCTGAGTGTCGTGTCGCGGGCGGGAGAGAATGACAGGAGATGCCTCCAAGGACGAGGCGCTGCCAGAGCCCGGGGCTTGTGAGCAGGACAAGGACGTCGCCTCTCTCTCTGGGAAGATGGGAGCCTTCGACGGTTTACCATCAGGGGTGCGATCTGCCTGTTGTTGCTGGAGGATTCCTTGGCCTCTCTGTGGAAAAGGAATCGTAGGGGAGCACGGACAGAAGCCAAGAGGTGAGTCAGGAGGCGGTGATAATCGTCAAGGGGGGAACCCTAGCTTGGCAGGCTGGAGGCAGCTGTTCTCAGAAAAACGCACTTCTTTCCACTGTGGG
>NW_011889012.1:852974-853426 GCF_000151845.1 Pteropus vampyrus
CGATTTGAGGTGATACCCTTTTATTCCCAATCATAACTACGAAGCGACCAGCAGCCTTGGCCACTGCCACAGATTTCTCCTCGTGCCTGACGGCCATGCTGTACCTGTTTCTTCAAACCATGTGGCCGTCGTGCGCCCCACTCTCTAACTCACAGTCATCACTCAGCCGCGGTGCTAAGCTCACGCTTACGCTCACCACCAGCCCTCACTAAGCTCACGCTTACGCTCACCACCAGCCCTCGCTAAGCTCACGCTTATGCTCACCACCAGCCCTCGCCTGTGACTCCGCTGGGTTCTCGAGAGCAACACTCCCTGAGTTCCTGCAGGTCTGTGACGATCGTCCGAACCTCTGCTCTCGAAGGTCAGTGGGATATGGTGTTGCTATCTTGGCTCATCGAGGATTTTAGGAGATTCGGAAACTATACTACCATTTTCATCTTTTCAGAGTATTT